>NW_028233353.1:1200000-1697432 GCF_057557595.1 Rhyacophila brunnea
GTTTCTACATTTATAAAACGAATTTCGCCTTTACAGTTCTCAAAAGAACTAGCTTCTTCCTCCCAAACAAACCTTATATAACTGCATAGTAATTCATGGCTAATAAAATTATTCTCCGTGATTTTTTCATAATCATCAGGTGTTTCTGAATTACTGACATCTGAATGGTCATTACATTTCCTAAGCAAGCGTATTTCTTGCCCTATTTCTGATTCTCTTATATAAATTTTGGAATCTATATCACAAATTTTTATTGTAGAGACATCTATGACCTCACAAATTTCATTATTGATAACTTTCTGATTAAATTGTGACTCTTTTAGTACATATATTTTCTTTTTGATATTCAAATCGCTCAGACAGAAAGTTTTTTTGCCTATTTCTAGTTCGTGCATGTGAGTTAAATTTGAACTTTCATGTCCTGGAGGACGTACGTATAAATTTTTCGACGAATCCAAAAATACTTTTATAAATCTATCAAATTTACTAACATACTTTTCATTTGTATTCGGATTTAAGTGCGTAGAGCTGGCTGCTAAATTTTCGATATCACCAGAATAAGCATCATTTATAAGGTTGGTTATAAATCCGCGTCTTTCTGCTTCCGACAACCTATAAAAGTCATCAGTAAGACTTTTCGCCATGAGGCTTTGATTATTTCCACTTCCTTCCAAAGATAGCTTTAACGTAAGAAAGAAAAACAAGATTGAAATCATAATTTATAGAAGTTCTGGAAATTTAAGTCAACATAAATGAAACTGACCAATATATTTTTTTTTGTTATCACTGATTTTGAATTCAATCAGTAAAAATATACATTTAGGGATGATTACGTCATATTTTGAATTCAATCAGAAAAAATATACATATAGGGATGATTACGTCATATTTTGAATTATTTTGAGAGTTATATAGTATTAACAGAAATTTACTATGCATAAATTTATATTTTTTATAGAATAGTTTGTGTATTAAAGTAAAGAGCATGCAAAAAATTAAATACACCATCTAAAAATACTGTAAAATAAATCTAACCTATAATATCAATCAAAAAATACCCATTCCCTAAAACTCCATATTTTTGCGCTGGGTGATTTCTATTTCTTGAATTACTTTTAACATAAAATATTCTGTGCCTAGTAATTTTATTATTAAACGATAAAAATGTACTCAAACAATTTTTCTTTATTTTATTTTATAATCTTTTGCTTTATTCGAAGCAATAGACCAGAGCATATAGAGTTCTAAAATGTCTTTAAATTAGGGTTATATAAATATATAAAGTAAAGTTATCTTATTATGCAGTTTGTCAACAATTTTGATCTTAAATTAGATATGTAAAATGTTTTTTAATTTTTTTTCCGTATTTTAATATTGATAGGATATTCTATAAATTAGTAAAACAAAAATAAGCATTTGGGGAAAATAATAGGATTTAAATTTGGCACAAAAAAAAATTAACATGGGCTTCGAATAATTTATTGGAATGTTCTGGATAGTTTATATTAAGTAAATAATTTAAAAAATAACAATTTTTTATAATTACTTATAGGTATATTTAATTAAAATAACATATATAAGTCCACTATAAAGTTATAAGCATGCTGTTATCTTCTAGAAAATATAGTGTAAAACGTTAAAATTTATGGCTGATACTTTGGCGAACCAAAACAATCGTTTTATTTTTTGTGCATGACTTCTTCATATAAAAATTTTCTAATGATAAGAAATTACAATTGAAGATAAATACTTTAAACTATATATGTATATATTCTTTTCAGAATTGGATTGGTGGATGGGGAGGAAAATGCTGATAATATATTTGAAGATTGTAATTCATAAATTTTGATTGTTATCAAAAACCTTTACATCAATAAATTTTTTTTTGCAATAATGGTGCTCGGAAGAGGTATATTAGTATGAAATTCGCAATGTTTTTTTTAGCACATCCTCTTTAAAAAATTTAATTCTAGTATAACTACTAAAAACTATAGCTGCTTTGAAAAACACGTCATACAGTAATCTCTCATGACAATATTCTCAATTACTAAAAATAGACAAAACCACAAGCAGAATTAAATGGATTTTTGATAGATGGGCGCTTGAAAATTTTTATTTGGTTCAAATTACAAATATAAGAATTTAATCGGGAAATTATATCGTAAAATGTATTTGAAAAAGCTGTTGAAAATATAAGATTAATCACCATTTGAAGATGCTTCAATACTGAATTTTATTCTCTGTCAATTAAGTTTTTAAAAATATTCAAATGAAATATTTTATGGAATTGATAATAATAAATTGCCAATCACAGTGAAAGAAACAATATTCTACGACTTTTAACTATGTTAAATTTTCAAAATACCCACAACTACACGATTAAATACAGATAAGATTTGATATATTTATGGCTTTTGATTGCGTTTTTATGATAAATTTATTGGGAAAAATAAAGAAATGACCAATGCAAAACTTAATTTTTTGATAATCCAAAAAAGTTACGGTTCCGACGAGTCTTGTAAAATCTAAGACCAAAATACATGGTATCGACATTATTTTTCTGATTCTTACCAATAATAATATCAATGAAATGTATAATTATGTAAATTTTATTTCGTATCCTTGTTTTCAACAATTCAAAGTCTCATCCATGGAAAAAAAAATGTTTTATTTATTTCTGTGTTGTTTTTCTTCTAGAATTTTTTTTTAATTTTAACATCATAGTAGATTAAGTTCAATAGAAAAATAATCTAGAAACGAAAGGTGCAATCGTAAGACTGAAAACACAGATTCTTTAGATAAATAAAGGTTTTATAATTGGTGGAAAATGGATTTACACATTTGAGGAATCCACAAGAAAAAAAGAAAAATTACATACAGTTCAAACGCATGATATTTATTTTACTTAGAAAAAAAAATAATGCATATAGAGATCACTATAAAAATATATTTTGTGCAATACTCTCAGCAAAATTATAATCGATTTGGTCTGTAATAATTGAGTTGGGTTCTATTAGTCTCTTTATAATGGAATATAAAGATAATACTTAGCCACATAATGTAAAAACCGCATATTTCCAATGTAACTTTAAAATCGGATATTTTGCATTAAATCTTTTGAATTTCTTTTTATACTGTTTTACAGCAATAATATTTTATATATATTCATTTTTAAGCTTATCGAAGTTGAAATACAGAAACAGCTTATGGTTATTCTCGCACTCGAATGATATAAATAAATTAGTATTTAGATAAAAAGGCTATTAAAACAGACACAAATACTAAAACAACAAAAGTAGCCTTTTAATATATTTTAAAACTAATTAATGCTAAAATATTCACTTTCACGATATACATCTCAAAAATTGTTATTAAATATATAAAATAAAAGTTTAATTAACAGAAGAGCACAATAAATACGTGAACTTTATATTTAAATTTACCACATTGAATTTTGCAATTAATATAAAAAAATATGCTTCAGGATATGTTAATATAATAAAACAGGCCTAGGCTACAAAAAACAATGAATTTGCTATAGATACTGTTAATGAAGAACCTGTATTTTATATTAGACTTGAATTTGCGAAATTCCTTTTTTAAAAAAACATTAAAAAATAAAATAAAAATATAAATAGAATTATGTTTGACCGGTTTGTATTTGAGTAAACCTGTTTTAATTCATGTATTTCTACGAAATTATGTGTTCCTATATTTAACACCGTAACAACGATCCTTTGATTTTTTAGAATCAAAAAAGCTATCTACTGGACCATAAAGAAGTAAAAATAGGCTCAAACAATTATAAATTAATCCTTTTAGTGTCTTTAATTTATACAAGTATCTATTTATAAAAATTTTTATATTAACCAAGACTTATTATTATAATTTATGGTAATTATTTTTATATAAAGGTATCGTATATTATACAATTTTAATTGAATTAAAGCATAAATAATAAAATTGTTTTTTCCATTATTATATAGGGTTTATACAAAACCAATAGGTTTTTGTGCATTTTTATTCAATGTATAGTAAATTGTAAATCTTCTTTATGTATCTTAGCAGATCAACATAATAATAAATTTGATATTTATTTATGAGTGGATTTGATTTTTTGATTTATATAGTTGTTCAAGCAAAACTTCAGATTGCTTAATAGAACAGATTTGGCTGACAATTCTTTCCCCATCATCGTCTATACAATCTTCCTCGGTGCATCTTCTTCTATCAAGATTTATTAGTTCAATTTTCTTCCTAAATCGTATTGTTTATGCTTATTTTTTCGCTTACATAAGCATTCTTAACTCCTTAATATATAATTTATCGTATTTTAAAATCATTAAATTATTTTTATGACGTATATCAACACTCGAGTTCTCTATTTGTAATTAGGAATACATTCATTTGCTAATAGATCGCATTTTCTTAGCAATTAACTTCAACCTTCATCAGACTACTAACACTCGATTTTTCAATATCTATTAACTAGGTAAACTTTTCCCTTTTATCGTACACAAGAAAGCCTGGTCAATGTGGTGATAAATTTAAATCTGTTTTTATTTTTGTAACCACCTCATTTTCCCTAGTTTGTTTTAAATTACACCCTGAATCGTTTGCTTTCTGATTTTCTTTATTTTTTTAAAGGTCTTTTTTCTTAGGAGTATAAATTTCACGCATATTACAACTTATTTATGTCTTCGTGTATGTTCATGGCAAGTATTCTTTTACATCGGCTTTCTATGTTGTCTACTATTTTATATGCTTCTTTACAATGTTGACCTTTTGACTTTTCCCCAAAGAAAATATTTATATCCTGCGAGAAATGTAATCTTTCTTCTTTTTTTAGCTACAAGTTTCCAATTTTTAGCCACCCAGAAGATCTTTCTGTGTCAATCATTGAGTTTTTGTATAACCATAATAATAAATATGAATATTTTCATCATTATATCACATGAAGAGCGTGCAAATATACCATAAGATAATATAACGGACGAGACAAAATTAGAAATTATTTAGGTAAAAAGAACCAAAATATTTTACGTTTTACATATATTGACACTGTGATATGTATGTGGTATGGTTTTCCAGTTTAAATCTTGCACTTAACCATCCTTTTTCTTTATATACTGTAATTAAGTATCTATGTAATTTTCGATATAAGGAATCACAATTAAATCGTTTTTTTTATAGGTTATAGTTTTTCTGGAAGAGTTTTTTGTATTTTTACTATTAAAGTAATGGATATGTCAAAAAATTAAAAATTGTAAATCAATTAAATATCTTAAAATATTATGTTTTCTTTTATAGAATAAAATTTATGTTTTGTTTCTAAAGTGTAACAAACAGTAGGAATCTGCAAATAATAACCCATCCAAGTAAATCAGAATAAAATAAAAAACACAGAAAAATTTACTTATTTGAATACATGCATAAAAATAGAAATTATCAAAAAAATATTGCTTCTGGAAAGTACAAAATAAAATTTTTTATATGTTTTTTGAATTAAAAATACGGCATAAATATAACAGATGGATAAAAAAGTCAATTGTTTAAAACATGGAAAAACTTGTTTATAGACACAAATATATTTGATTATTAGACTCTATAAATGCTAAAAACTGGATTGTTTTACATAATAAATATATGGTGTTATATCTTGATTTTTAAAGATCTTTATAATATTTGTTAATTTATAAAAAAGATACAAAAACTTTCAAAAGCATAATATATAATCATAAATACTTTAAAACATCACATATTTGTTTGCGAAAGTCTACTTATTATCGCAGATCAAAACATGAACTTGCGAATTATATTAATATGTTCATTTTTTTAGTTCGAAAAAAAAATATTTTCGAATATGGTAGCAAAGAAATTTCGCTGTAAAATATTTGATGCGTTTTGCAATCAAACTCAGTTTCATAATAATTATTATATAATTGCTGTATTTATTACAATGCTTCTTTTTTTATTATTACTAAGTTGTGTAAAATTAATATTTTAGCTGGAATATCTTATTTTCACAATTTGCTATTTCAAACCTTATATTTTTTTATAAAAAAATGCCCTTTAATTGATTTGAACGTTCTTATATTCATTATATTTATACTTCTTTGAAGAAAACCGAATATAACTCTTCAAATATTTTGTATTTCACCCGGTAAATATTCACAAGTAATTATAATTTTATTTTTTAACTAAAATAATTTAGTAATTTTATCTTACCAATGATTTAGATACAAAATTTAGACATTTTAAATTACATATGCGTATTTTGTAATTACTAAATTTTTCGGGATTATGTTTTAAAAAGCTATTTTTCTATAAAAAGAACCCATGTTTTGTTGTTTGTCGAAATCATAAGAAAAATAAGAAACCAAGGAACTAGAATGGAAGCTCATTTTATTTTATATTTTTAAAATTTGACTACAAGAAAATAAATGCAGCATTATTTTCGTATGATGTCATTTATGATTTTATTTTGAAATTATACGTATTAAAAAATATAGAGCTAACATCCCTTGGCATTAAGCACGTGAGAATAAGAAATTTAAAAAATAAGATAAATAGAATAGAATTCAATAATTATAATTTTTTTTCCTTTAAACACAGTTTATTGCATCTTTTAAACCCAACAAAATTATAGATTTTATTATAAATAGAAAAATGTTCATAAACTGTTTCAAGATGACCCGTCATTTACATTGTTTTATTTTTTTTACATGAAAATGATTTAATTTCTAATTTGAGTCATCTTATCGTTTTTAATTTTAAAAATGTATGTATCTTTTTCCCGGATGATTAAAATAATTATATCTGAAGTTATGTGATTACTATCATGGTTTTTAATGTGCGTTTGTTTTAGACTGAATTAATTATATTATAATTAAATAGGTTTACGCTAAAACATTATAAAAATATACACAAAAAAGCCCAAATAAGAGTCACGCTGTTATCATTTTACACAATCCAGTTTTTTTAAAATAATGATTATTCAAAAGAAATTTATAGATTGTAGACCAAAACTAGATGAATTATAAATACAGGAACCTATAAAAGTATTTTTGCGTTTAACTACCTCGATATACATGCATCAGTATTTTTATTTTTTATAAAATATTTAATTAGAACAAAAGATTGCCGCTGAAATATAAGTATAAGTTATAAGCTTTTAAATTTAAGGAAAAATTGGCGCTTTTTTAACTATATGAATTATGTGAATACTTATTATTATTTGATAAAAATCCAAACATGTAAACATGAATTTATTTTTTCATAAAAATCATACATTATTAATTCAATATATAAAAATTACTTAATATACGATTATGGTTTATACTATGAACCAACTCTTAATTGATAATAATTTGTAGACAATAATTTTAGTAATTCCGGAACGGACTGACTGGACAATATTAAATAGAATTTTTAAAAAAGATTTAATTTAATATTAACACTTTTTAAGTTATTTTGACATGCAAAAGGCATATAAATTACAACCCAATGGCAAAAAGAGTATTGTTTAATACATATACACGGCATCTTCGAAGAATTTTTACGCTCAGGTATAGTATAGATCTAAATATTGCATTAAAAGTTGTTTTTTTGTAAAATTATTGATTTTTACAGCGTAAAAAAAAATTAGTTCGAATAATTAGTGTACCTCCAATGATTTATGTTAATACTGAAATTAGAAGAGAAACATTGAATTTGATAGAACTAATTAAATTTGTATTGACTTTTTTTGTGAGGGTTAAAAGTCTTTTCTGAAGTTTATTCGAAGTAGTTAGGGTTATTGCAGGATAACTAAAAATGTGAGTATTGATAATTTCAAGATCAAATACGAAAATCCAGTTATTTTTATTATTAAATATACACCAAATAATCATGTTGTACAGTTAGATTTTTTGAAAACGTAGTAAATATGCATTTATTATTTCTATGGATAGTGATCGATTTTACTACCCATGATTAAGAACTTTTTATATTTAGAAAACGTGAAAATAAAAACACCGCACACAAATATTTTTTGACAAATTATAGCCACACAGGCATAAAAATATCATATTTTTATTTATTATAAGTTTTTTGAAAATTATATAAATTTTGTGTTATATGTTTAAATAAAAATATATCTGGATTCAGAAATGAAATCTTAATTTAAAATGTAGCTTTTATGATTAGGATTTTAATCTTGCACGAAGCAAAAAATCCTTCTGCACGAGAATGGGTGTAATTTAAGAAGTATCACATTAATGAATTTTTTTATCAGCATTTAAGATTTAAAATTACTATTGTATAATGCCAATAAAGATTTGAGATTTTGCAAATCTAGTAAAGTATTGTATTAGACCTAAAAATTTTATAATTGTATATTTTAAAATTGACGACAAAACAAGGGTCTAAAATAGCTTGTTTTTAAATTCATAGAATCTTGATAAATTAAAATGATATAAAATCATTGAAAAAAAGGGTATTTTATTAACTTAGTTACTATACACGAACAGAAATGTGCATTTTTTATATGATAGTGCCTGCTTAAATACATTCAAGGATTAAAAATATGATTTATATCATTTTGGTTGTTGCTAATAAAAATTCGCACCTAGTATTTACGATACTTACAAAACATAAGTTTTACCGATTTTTTTTTATTCAATATATTTATAACACACATTTTAATTTTGCTCCTAATTTTTTGACTTATTCTATTATCAAAAATTTAAGATACTCAAAATATTCCGCTTAAATCGTTCCCAAATAAGAAAGTTTTTTTAAAGTATGAGAGACTTAATATTGTGTATTTGCTATCAAAAAGCTATAACTTAGAGTTTTGTAACGGCCTTCATTTTAAATCAAAACTAGGCCATTTATATATCATTTATATGCTTTCGCTTATTTTGTTACACTTGAACAGGGCTTAAATACCTATTATATACAAATTATATATCAATAGTATCATTTTGATAAGAATTTATGGTGACTTTTCTAGGCTTCTTGTAACTCGAATTTTACACCAAATCATATCAAATCAATGCACCCTAAAAAATAAATTATCCTCAGTTAGTTAAAAATATTTTTAATACATTTTTCAGTTTCGTTTTCTGAACATTTTTATTTTTTATTTTAAAACACATTCGCCTCACTCCTTTAAAACATTAAAAAGCAATATGAAAATAATTATTATCGACATGGCTTTTCCAACAATTTCTGTTGATTAAATTATAAATAAAAGACCTGATGTAAATTGTGTTTAGATTAGATTCAAAATTTACAAGATTAAAATTATTATTTGTGTTATTCGCTGTATTCTTATCTTGAAATACCAAAGTTTAACTTCTTATGATTTCTTTAAACCTTCATTTTAAAGATTCAGCTGTCATATCTGATTGTATATTCGTATTTAAACTTTAATGAATAAAAAACACATTCATTTTCTAAATCAACTTTTTTGTAATTAATTATGCCTAAAATGTAATAAAAAGTAGTGAAATAAATAAAAACAAGGACAATCATTGCTACAATAAGACTAAAACATTTTTCGTGTGAAAATTACACAAATCTAAGCAAATTTTTACCTTTATATATTTTATGGAATTAAAAAAATCGTCGATTCTCTGTTCTTTATATATAAGATAACATATTAGACTATCATCATGTAAATAAAAAGACACAATAAAAGCTCTAAAAAATAAATAATTTGCTAAAATATAAATTATCAGATTTGAGTGTTAAGCTTTACAATAAACTATATGGAAATAACAAAAGTGTGCCTGTCAAGCCGATTTAAAACAATTTTATAAATTAAGATAAGTGTATACTATTTTATTTATAACATATAAAATGATGGTTGTAACAATTATAAAGTTACATTGAGATAAGTGAACAGAAAAGAGTCGAGAAAGAATTATATGAAATGGAATGTGTCATTATATTTAAAAAATAGACGTTAACGAAAATTTTATACTCCTAAAAAATTTGTATTTAAATTTTTTGATGTATGTTTTTTTTACATTAAACGATAATTTATAATAATAAATTTTAAGACTGTCAGTAATTATAATAAATTATCTATATTTTATATACAAGGATTTTACCAAATGCATAAATCTTATTTATTTTTCGGTAAATTGTGTTGGGGTGTTTTTTTTCTTAAGCATAACTTCTGAACGCTCGTTAAAAATATTTACATGGTTCGATTTTTCACAGCGAAAAATATACAAAATTTTTTCAATAAATTCCTAAATCTTCCAATACCATTAATTTTTTTGTAAATATACCATTATAAGTTCATATTGGCTCAATAAAAATTGATATATACTTCTAATGATTTTATCACTTCATAATTTTTTTTGATGCATCTTCTATGCTCAACTGTTATACATTAAAGTGTCTTCCTCCATCCTATTGTTTACACGTATTCTTTAGATTCAATTTTGATCTCGTTCCACAAAATATGCGATTTTTAAGTCTTGTATAATCCCTTTTTTTATATTTTACCACATTGATTTTTATTTATTTATCCCATAGTGTGTTTTTTGTTTTTATGTGAAATCGAAAAAGATTTTAAGTAGTTTCTTGCATAAATCAGCCGAACCAAATAAAATAAATAATCTTCTGTAATAACGAATTCAGAAAACCGATATTTAACTATTTTTTCTCCGAAATGTACTCAAGAAAAAAAGTATGAAGAATCTCGAAGGAAGTATATATTTCAATTTAAAAGTTAATTTGAAAAATAAAATATAATTTTAATATAACCAGCATGATTAACATTTACAGATTTAATTTTGAAGTAATGCATTAATTGAAACAAATAACAGAAGAATGTTTTAATCTAAAGTTCCCTTCTGACGGTGCATTGGGTGCGAATATAAAAAGAAACACATTGAGGAAAAATAAAAAAATCAATTATATCATTTTAAGATTTTTAAATTGGATGATTCTATAATATGTCTCTATAGCTGAGTTTTTTGACAAAAAAGATCTTGTATTGTAGGCATATAATTCTTCATATGTTAATGGAAGAAAATGTGATTATTCGGCCGAACTAACACAAAGGAGGTTTTTATCTGTGTATTTTGATAGAAGAACTACATGGGGATGGTTTACCACATATTCTGTTTATATTGTTTGTATCTATTGGGCAGAACACATAACTAAAAATTACCCACCGTAAACTAACATCTAGATAGATTTTATTATGCAAAGAAACATCTTTACACATATATAGATCTAAATTAATTAGATCAAGTGATGATAAATTATAAAATTTTGCTAGAAGAGACATACTTTTCTTTAATTTGATCATATAAAAAAAACATAATCGAAATCAACAGCAAATATTACCTGATATGGCGAAATAGCATACTTACAAGAGATCTAATAGTATAAGAATCCCCGAAAAAAACCATTTATTATTTTTGGTACAAAGGCAGAGAAATTCAACTACTTTTGCAATGAAATTCTTTCGATGATTTGTATTTTACTGAAAACTACTTCTTAGACCTTAAAAATTGATAGTAAGAAATTAGACCAACATTTTTTTTGCTTCACTCTAATCTAAGTGTTCTTAAATAAAACTGAGTTATATAGTCAAAAAAAATATGCGATAAAGAAAGTTTCGGTTATAGAATATCAAAGTTCTACGTCAACAAGCAAAGAAGAATATTTATGTGGCTGGTTTATAACGAATTTCTGGTGATAAAGAAACTAAAAGATAAATAAAATACGTTTTGATAGACAAATTGATATGTCAAAGAAAACAGACAAATAGTGATAAAAGAGGATATTAAAATACATGAGTGGTTATAGTTAATTATAACTTAGACAAGCGATGTGTTGAATAGTTCTAACAGAAACAAAAAAACATTGTGAAAAGAAAAAGCTGCATTGAAAATATTTCAAAACGCAGCTGCCAATGATTTTCATAGCCAGGCCTCCAAAAAAATTCGGATTATATATAATCAAAATGAAAATCAAGATTTATGTTCAGATAAGAAAAAAAAAATTGTTTGAAAAATCTGAAATGCCAATGCTTTGGATATGTACAAAAACATCAGATCAACCAGAAAGTAGACGTAAAAAAAGTTCTAAGATGTATGCACATAAACCCACAAAGGTGTGGTAAGATGAATAAACTTTAGGCAAGAAAAAAATAAAGTTATGAAAGATTAAAGAAAGTAAGAAGACACTCGGTTAAACAAATAATAGAGATAGAAGTATAATGAAGATAGAATCAATCATTTAATGCTTGTATTTGTGATTGGATATTTTTTTAAATAAACAAGTGAACATTAAATACATAAATGGAAATAAGAAAAACTAGTATTGATTATATAACAATTTTCTACATGAAAAACTAACATAAATCGATTTACTAATATATAAACTCTTCTTAATACACAAATTTAGTGTATTTATACTACGAAACGTCAAAAAATTGGAAATAGTTATCAGAAATCACACAAATTATAATCAAAGAATTTATGAGATATGGCAGAAACGTGCACATTTGCAATAGATTTATGGTAAACTTATTTTAATTAAGGTTGGTGGGTGATTTTTTTTTTGAAAAAAAATGTGAAGATGATGTGAGGCAAAAGAAGTAATAATAAAAACTAAAATATAAAGTAAACAAAAGTTTTGCTTGAACAATGGAAGAATGCTAAAATGTAGATATACATAATAAGTAATTTTGATCAAGGGTTATAAAATTGTATATGTACAAAAATTTTTTCGCGCTTATATGATAAATAAAAGTAAAATATTAAAATTATTTATATAATCAATTATTTTTAAAAAAAGTATTTGATCGTGAAGAAGTTTTTATGAACATTCTAACGCAATGAACATTATACCTTTGTTATTTTAGAATATTTTCACGTAAGATATATTGTATATAACACAAATATTTTCATTGGTGGATGTATAGATTATAATTTACTATGTTTGCATGTTATAAGAAGAAATCGAAACTTTAAACGAGTTTGGCGATCAAAAGATTTAATTTACAATTGGTGCTATCATATGGTGACAAAAAAAAATTTAATGCTGAATATTTGTGTGTATATTTAAAATCCTTAATTTCGGCATTGGAATTCTTTTAAGGATTTTTAATTGAAACACGGATTTCGTTTTTTTGTGCAGAAATAAATCTGTTTTGCAAATATTTAACGATATCCACAAAAGGATGCATAAAATCCTTCTTTTTTTATTCAAAATATTTTTTTTAAAGGCGTTTTGCATATCGAAGACAATGTTAAGATGTAGGAAGTGAAATTCAGAAAAATATTAAACACAAGATGATAAAAGAAATATATTAAACACAAGATGGTATAATACATATATAAAAAACAAGAATGTAAGGAAACATATATTTCCGCTTTACCATGTTTTCAAATATGTGTATTTTACAAAAATATCTTTAAAATTATTATGATCACTAAAAATATTTTTTTAGAAGGATAAATAATGGTAGATTCGTGTAATTCCCTGTTATATAAAAATCACGTTTTGTATGCTAGCAAAGTATATATCTTATAGAACGTAAGCAAATTATTTTTTTTCGAAAGTTTAAGATATAATCCATAAAAAACACACATATTTTTATAGAGTATTATAAGAATGATGTTAGTATGATATGGATCAAGATAGTACTAATACTCCAAATTTATTGAAATATGCGGATATGAAATGTTTTGGCGCAAGATATATAGGTTTATACATTATACAGAGTTTCTTTAATATTCAAATTTGATTTTTTGGCTTTTTTATGTGTTGCTCTCGTTTTCAAATCTATATATCAATTTCATAAATGTATTTACAACTAGAAAAGAATGCGGAAATCAATAAAATGCAGTGAATATCTACCGCACGTAATATTTTAGAAATATCATGCAAATGTTCTTTTTTACACGATATTATGCATTCATACTTTTTTAGACGAAAGATCTTATAATGGCGAAGATTTTTTTATCTACTTTTATAAGTAGCACATTACTAAAAAGAGGTATTTAATATTTTACAGTTTTTAGCCAAAGACAGCGTATTTATGTCTAATTTGGGTATATAATATGATGAAAAATTGTTTTATTCAATAAAAAAATATATATACAATGCCTATGTTTACTTAAAAGGTTCTTGTAAAGTCTGTGATACATCACTTTTGAATTTTATTTCGAATAAGCGCCCATTTATAATGAAGATATTACTTGAGTTTACTGATATAAAACCATTTTACCCACAATTACATACATAAAAATATATTATAGATATAATATACTAAATTAAGGGTTGGCATAAACGCAAAAAAAAACAGAATTGAAGAAAGTATTTTGATTTATATGTCTTAAAAGATGCATTTTTATTTATTATTGGATCAGCAGAATCTTTAAATAGCTTTTCAATTAGATTTATTCTAATTTTTATTTATTTAAAATTCTAATAAGATACAACAAACCTTTTATAGATATAGTAAACTCAAAAATTTAAAATTTTTGCAATAATAAAAAACTTAATATCGTAGATGATTTAGAGTAAAATTGTTTATTGTGAAGTTGAAAATACTAATTGCAGCGTATCCACATTACAAACAACAAGGTTGTGCGAGGCTCTAAAATTAGTTAGTGTTGAATGTAGGAAAAAAGAACATAGAAGATTATGAATATGAAAGGAATTATTGCCTGAATATGCTCTATAAGCTAAATTGTGGCTTTGCCTTAACAAATCGAAACAAAATAAACCCAATACTAAACAATAAATTATATGATCAAATATATCAACTAATTATCATAGCAATTTTATTTATAATTATACTTCATGAATAGAGTGTTTTGTTCGCCTAAGGGTGATACTCCATATTTGCTTGTTTAAAACTTTCTATTATTCTAAAAACATATTAGCTGCCTACCTTTAAAAATTCTTTATCTTAAATATCTTTCCCAATGCCTTTTATATGCATAAGACCTACACATTCAAGTGAAATTTTCAGTCCTATTGTTTGTGTTAAAGATCAAGAATATTTAATTAATCGTACAACCCATAAATTATGTCAGCTAAACGTGTACTTTCGACGCATCTCACACTGTACACTTTGAATGATCCGCAGATATCTTCATTAACACAAATGTATACGCGTCTGTTCCCGCAATATCCATTACCACGAATATATCATTTAGTGGTAGGCACACGTCACCGACTAATACTTAGTGTGTTTAATAATATTATAGAGACCAATCGAAGTTTTTTAGATGATGATGCGATGGTAATTTATTTTTGTGAGAGTTTGTATAGATCTTTTGTTAAATATTTTATGGACTTGTTTTTGTGTAATGATGCTCATCTTGGTTTGGGAGAAGAAATTCGTTTAGTTAAATGTGTTGATAAGTATTTAAATTTTAGTGAAGGGAAATATGAAAATGAAGCAAACAATAGTAATTTGGATATTGAGGGTGATAATATAGCTAATAAGAAATATAATAAGCCTGGAAATTCTGAAAATATAGTCAACAGTAATACAAATCACCAAAACAACAATCCACATAATCATAAGAATATACAGAATAATAATAATGTGCAGAAAATTTATAAGAATAATTCAAAGAATATTGAAAATAGCATCAACACCAATAATCTACAAAACATCAACAGCAGTAATCTACAAAATAGCCTCAAGAATAATAATAACGTATAGAAAATTAATAAGAATAATTTTAAAGATAATATGTGGATAACAGTGGTTGTATTGAGGATTACTTTATTTCGCCTTCGTTTACAAACCTTTTAAAGAAATTGCAAGTAAATCCAGAAAATGTAACTTTTTATTTTGAAGTATACAATAATAAATTTCAATGAATTATGACTGTTGAAGATGATTCATTTTTTACGACTTTTCAAGAAACAAGGAATGAGGCAATTAGAAGTGCAGTTGGTTCTTTTGTTGAAGAGATAGGAGGTAATATGGATTTATTTGATGTTTAATAAATGAGGATGTTGCTTTTACCAGTGAAGCTTTTAGTGATACGAATAAAGATGTTATTGTTGCCACACGGGAAAAGGATGAAAGCATCATTACGAATGTAGGTTTAAGTATTGAAAACAATTGTGTCAAAGAAAATGGTGTTAAAATAAACATTTCAAAAGATTGCATTGCAGGGATAAACACAATAAAATGCACTCAATATTTTCGGTAATAATGAAATGCCTATTTTGAGCAAAAAGCAAAGGGGTAAATATAAATGGTGCTGAGCATAAAGAGACAATGCACTCAATATTTTCGGTAATAATGAAACGTTTGATATGAGCAAAAAGCAAAGGGTAAATATTAATGGTGCTGAGAACAAAAAAATGAATGCACTCAATAATTTCTTCATCAATGAAACGCTTGATGTGAGCAAAAAGCAAAGGGTAAATATAAATGGTGCTGAGCATAAATTGATAAATACACCGATATGTTCCGGGTCTAAAAGAACCACATTTCAACCAAAGCCCATTAAAAATAAAAAGGCTTTAGTCACCTCAAACATAAGCAAATAGATTGAATTCAAAGCATAACAGAATTTTGTAAAACAAATAGCATTTCATTTCCAAAATATCTTATTGAAAAAAAAACGATGTATTAACATGTTGTGCTTATTTTATGAATGAAAATTATAGTTCTAGATATTTTTTAAAAAAAACTGATGCGAGAAATGATTGTGTAAGATGTATTTTTGAATTTATAGGGGACAATAAAGATGATTTTGACTATATAATGCATAATTCCATGTAATATTTTTTATTTATGGGCTAGATTTTTGTTGTATTTTTAGTTTTTGTTCTCTGGGAAAGTCTGCTTGATTCTCTGTGCGCACAGCGTATTATTACTTTCGGCTACTTTCTCTTCTCTAAATTCTTCTTCACTACCCCACATTCTTCGAATCTATTAATTCAAGGTTTTTTCTCAATCCCAAGGTTTGCATATATGCCTCAACCTGGTTCGTGACATCTAGTTCCTTTTATGATATCGTCATCACACCGTCCCATGTTATAACATATGGGATAATTTTTGTCTTGCATTTGTATTTTAATGACTGTTCAGATGCTAGCAGGTCATATTTTCTCAATTTTTCGTTTTAAACTATGTTTATATTGTCAATACTTGTCACGCCAATTTCGATCGAAGTGATGCAGTTCTTCTTTTTGCCGTATTCAAAAATATCAGGTCTGACATTCGATAACTTGATGTCCGTTTATATTCTTGTATCTATAAATATGAAGATCGATATAGTAATAATAATAAGAAGAACAGAAAATTCGAGACAAAAAGTTAAATAATCAATAACAGAAAAAAAATTGAAAATTCTTTAAAATGAATGAATCGGAAGTTTGCATTCAAAAAATAAGGATAAATTATTCGGAAAAATAGAATAACTGTAATTCTAATGCTTAACTAAATTTAGTCATTTAAAATAGTAATCGTAAGAATACAGAAAATTATAGCCGAAAACCCCGGATAAACAATAATATCGAAGAAAATAATTCTTACAATATAACCAATGAAGACTATATTAGCAGAGAGCAGTAACTTAGTAATAGCAGAGAAAATATGAACAATAATAATTTTGGTGTGTATAGTAATAGAGAAAACAAAGGCAAAGTAATATTAATAGAGAAAACAAAAGTAATAATGATATTATGGAAAATTTTATCGATAGTAATAATAATGAAAAAAAGGCAGCAGTAATTTTTGAGAAATCAAAGGTAATAGTAATTGAGAAAACAATATCTATAATATTATGAGAGATGTGATCAACAATAAGTGTAGAGAAAACAAAGGCGATGATATTAATAGATAAAACATGATATAAAATGTTGATAGAAAAATCTGATCAGTCATAATCATAGAGAAAACGAGATCAATAATATTTATGGAGAAAAAAAACAATAATAATGATAATGGAGAAAACAGGATCGATAATAACCGGGGGAAAATAATTATAACATATTCGAAATAAAGAAACTTTAAGTGAAAGAGACGCACATCTCTTCAACAAGTATTTTAGCCTAAAAACTTAAATACCACTGAAACAAAATATAATTTATTATAGAAAAGTCAAGAAAGAAAATAAACATACAAGAATAAAAGAACCATCGCAAGCTACTGAAAATAACTGTAAGAAGAAAAATAAAACTTCTTTAAATGATTTTATTGCATATAAAAGCCCTTTTTATATTTACTTCAGTAAAATTCTTATACCACAAAACCTTTGAATTTTTTTATTTTTTCTACATTATATTTTTTTTGTATTACAAAGGGATATATAATAGTTAAGGACAGCATTCTTTTAATTGTATCAGACACAAATGTTATAATGTTTTTATGATCAAAATTAATATGTAAATATTAAAAAAAGCATGCTGTATTTCTTTGATCTTGAATATCTTTTAGAATTATATGCTTTATAATCAGTGTGTTTTATGATCAAATTTACCAAATAAAAAATTTTATAGCACATGCTGTATTTTTTATGTCTTGAATAATTGTAAAAACAGTGTGTTTTTCATCGTTAAAAAAACATTTAAAGCTAAATTTATACACAAATAATTCGTAAATAAGAATGAATCAGCAAATTTTATCCGTAAGGCAATAAAAATTTTCCTTTTTATATGCCTAAAAATAAACACGATTCCACTGCAATAAAAAAATTTGCGAGAATAACAAAAGCCAAATAAAATTTTTTTTTATTAAGATTCATTTTATAAAACATCGAAATTTTAAGTTTAAGTCAATGTATACATTTTCAAAACACTGATATAGCTATTATTATTGAAATTATCTATTGATAAATAAAATTTTGTGATTCAAAACAAAAATAGTTCATTTGTCATAAAATAGGATAGTGTGGTTACATAATATCAAAATTCGTATATTATAGGGTTGAAAAGCGCTAAGGAAATGTGAAGCATACGCACAAACAACGGTATTGTCAAGAAAATCCAATTTATAAGTCTTGATTGTTAATGATTCATTAATCTAAATACGTAGACAATCAGAAAAAAACATAAATTAGTCTGTTTTTATAGAGTATACTAAAATCTTGTGCAAGCAAAAAGAAAATTTTACCCTTAAATAAATTAAAAATACAAATATTTGGAAGCGATAAATATGTTTTGACTGCTGCTAAGGTGCATGAATATCTTTTCTAGCGAAGATACAATTTTAATCTTTCGGTTTTGAATTTATACCTACCATTGTATTTTTCTATATTGGCGGTTTGTGACTTGATTAACATTCGAAAGTATTTAGATTAAATATTGTAGAACTATTAATGTTATACTGTCATTTTGATGGGTTTTAATAGTGAATATTTATGTGCAAATATAATCTTATGATGATGATGTGATTTTAAAATAGGACAAGAGACTTAGTTGGTATATTTTTTATTTTAAAATCATTTTTTAATGACTTTTATGAATATTTAGATTGCTAAATTTTATGCATCATAAATCTTCCATGAAAAATAAAGCTTCTTGTGTGATTCTATTTTGTATTCCAAGAAAACTTGCGTGGCGATAATATTTATCATTCAAAATAAAATTATAACATTTAATATCTATCATTTAGCACTTGATCAATCGTATAAAAAGCCCCCGAAATTAAGCACATAATTAATTTTAATGTTTTCAAAGAAAGACAATATGCCCGTTTTTTCTAATAGTATATTTTTAAAATGAAATTTTACAGCAATTGTATTTCGTTAATCTTTTTTATTATTTTATTATGTGAAAATTTTGAAATGCGTGATCTAGTTTTTATTTCTTATCTTAACTATAATGTCAAAAAAAAGATTAAATAATAGGTTAGTTTCAAATGATTCCGAGTCTTTATATTAATAATTAAAACAAACCAATTTTTTTAAATACTTAAACAAGATTATTATAAAATAAGAATGCAAAATATTATGCTAATTATATTCTGATTAAGTGTATATTTAGCCATTATAATTGTAATTTTTTACTATAATATGATATCTAACGATAACTCGCAAGATACTTATACTCATCTCTATTGGAGAAGAAGAGCAGTTGATGAATTTTAATCGTGAATAGGTGTCAAAAGAAGTATCAAGGAGTTGTGCAATATTCCCAACAGGCTGACCACGTCTAAATAGATAAAATTGAATAAAGGAAAATTAACGCATAAATAAAAAAATTCTGGTTATTTGGTAAGATATGCTACTTATTATTTCATAAAATATTAAATTTTAAATTTAACGTAACTTTAAAACAATAGAAAGTATTGATTTTTACATATGTCCGAAAATTTTATTTCACATAATATATTAATTCGTAATCTAATGTAACTAAAAAAAGACATAAATTTAAATCAACACCCGAAAAATATTTTAGATTTATCATATACACATCAAAATATATATTATAGGCAGCAAAACCAAAATAATAATTATTAAATTAATTGTCGTGGCTTTATTTTCATCTTAATTCAATACAATAAAAAATATGGTAATATTTTAGACACGAATTACAAGCATTGATATACACAAGAAAAACCATTTAAATACTTTTATAAGAAGCATAGATTTCACATTAAAAATTTCATCGCGAACTTTTATGATTTGAACCATTATTTGATTTCCATTTATTTTAAAGCAAATATCATTATCAAAAAAAAATAAAAAAATATTATAATATTGTAGTTTCCTTGTATAGTTAAAGGTATAATGGTTTGAAAAATTGGATTTAAAACTGAATTCTTCTTTTTTTTAATTGTGTTATCTGATCCATATGAAACCTCAAAGAGAAATCATGTGAGGACAATCAAAATGCATATTTAAAATAAAGCAAACATATATATTTTATTTGTAAAGAGCATTCATAACCTTATAAAAAAGAAATCTTCAAATGATAAACATTCATTATTTATATTATTATGAAAGATAACCCCTCAATTATGTATTCTTCATATTTAAATGCTGGAATTGCAATAATTATACATTACCTTTGATTTTTAAAATAGATAAAGTTGCAAATTATATATTTAAACCTTTCTTTATTATATAACAAAAAAATAAACAGTTCTTTGCAACATCATTATATTATCACATTGACGAAATTTTTATAGAGTAATCATGTGCTTATTCATTAAATATTGAACTTTAATCAAAAATATGTTTAAAAAGAACTAAGATGCATTGAGTAATTATTTTTATTTTTTATTGTTTAAGCAGGATTTCTATTTATCAATTTCATATACTGGGTTGTTATTAGCTCAATCTGAATATTGCAGAGCTTATTAAGCATCTTTTGTAGTCTCTCATTGATACATGAATGTCGAATGGTCTTATTCTCTTAAATGATAGAAGTTTTAAATAGTTTATTTGAATTTCTAGATATATCGCTAAAAAATTAAAAATATATTATGCTTACCGAAATGAAAAACGCCTAATATTTATAGATTTTAATCCCAGAATTAAATTTGAGCAAAACAAGAAAATGGTAAATCTTAATTTTACATATAATGTATGAAGTGAAAATTTTTTTTCTTCCAATGACTTATTAATATCGAAAAAATACTCGCAAGGATAAGAATTCTTATTCATAACCATCTTATATAAATATTCGATCACGCTTTTTTATAAAATTATCTACTAAACTAGTATTAAGTACCAATACCGGGTTTTAAGCAAAAAGAATATTTTATTTAACGAATGCAATTTTTATTCTTAACTACAGTATACAACAAATAAGAAAATGATTTATTTTAGAAGTTTATTTTGGTTTGTAATTTCTTACATATGCTTCTTCAGCTTCTTTGGCTTCGCCCGCTTCTTTGGGCTCTCCAGCTTCTTTGTATGCTTTGGAATATTTTGCTTCTTTGGCTACTTTTGCTTCTGCTTCTTTTTTTTATGGGGGATGGCGACTGAATTTCGTTATCGTGCTTATATATGGAATTCGTGATTTCAAAACAATAGCGGTCGCATTTGAAACAACATATGAAAAACCTGACATATAAAGATCTAACGAAATTGCTTTTAATTTTGCAGTTGTTTTTTAATGCACGTTTTCTATAATATCTTGAGTCTCTTATACAATAAAGGTAGTTTTCTATGGAATAGATAGAAAAGTAAGAATAAATCATCTCAGCTTCTAGATTTTCATATTGAGTCAGTATAAAATATTCAAAATGTACAATATAAAAGTACCGGGAATGTATTTTCAAAGTATCTTCTCCTCTAACAAATATGCTAATAAAGAGACTTCGAATTAGATTAGCAAGCAAAAATCTTTCTTTTTTGCCTGTTATCATAGAAGTTTTATTATCAGATTCGCAACAAAAAACATCCACAAACTTTAATATTATTTTCATAATAAGAATTTTAAATTTTACGGATTTATCAGTCTCTGGTTTTTCTACAAAGCTTTTTGTAATAGGGCATTTTGTTTTTCTAGATTTCTTCTGCACCATAAATAGCTTTAAATTCTGCCATGATTGTATCTCTTATTGTTTCCCATTCTTTTTTGATTTTCTTAGCCTTTCCAGTGATCGATAAAATGCTCAAAATAAATACGTGAATCAGAATTTGTATTTTCTGAATCACAATCAAATGTATTATTACCACTAGGTGCAGCTAAATATAGAAGATCAATGATTTTATTAAAATATGAATTCTTTTCTTCTTTCAAATATAAGCTTTGAATATCAGTATTAGTCTGTTTTTCTGATAATATATTGTGTATGTTCTTCATAGAAAAAAAAGTTCTGAAACGTTTGTATGAATTCAGTAAACTCTTCATTTTTAATCTAGCCTTTAGATTCTCAATGCTTGCTTCTTTATCTTGAATCGAAATAATTTCCATGATGCTATTAAAATAATCTGGAACCTCGAGTGCGTGTATATTTAATCGAAAATTTTTGGGAATATCTATCTTAAGAATCTTATCGATAACATCTATTGTTATTTTCCTCTTGTTTTTTAGCATTTTTAAGCATACAAAATTTTGTATATATATTTTAGCATTTACATTGATCAATCTCATATCGCGATCTATTTCTATATACTTGACACCATTCATCATCATAAAACTTGCGAATTTATTCCTCAACACGATATATTTTCTGTTTTCAGCATCCGTTTCTACGTTTATAAAACGAGTTTCACCTTGGCAGTTCTCAAAATTCCTAATTTCTTCCACCCAAAAAAACCTTATATAACTGCATAGTAAGTCTTGGCTAATTAAATTAGTCTCTAAATTATTTTCATAATCATCAGGGGCTTCTGAATTACTGACAGCTGAATGGTCATTACATTTCTCAAGCAAGCGTATTTCTTGCCCATTTTCGGATCCCCTTATGTAAATTTTGGAATCTATATCACATATTTTTATTGTGGATACATCTAAAACCTCACAATCTCCATTGTTGATAACTTTCTGATTAAATTGTGACTCTTTTAGTACATATATTCTCTTTGTGATATTCAAATCGCTCAGACAGAAGGTTTTTTCACTTATTTCCAGTTCGTGCATATGATTTAAATTTGAACTTTCATGTCCTGGAGGACGTACGTATAAATTTTTAGACGAATTCCTAAACACCTTTATAAATCTATCGAATTTAACAGCATACTTTAGATTTGAATTCGGATTTAAGTGCGTAGAGGTGCCTGCTAAATTTTCGATATCACCAGAATAAGCATCATTTATAAGGTTGGTTATAAATCCGCGTCTTTCTGCTTCCGACAACCTATAAAAGTCATCAGTAAGACTTTTCGCCATGAGGCTTTGATTATTTCCACTTCCTTCCAAAGATAGCTTTAACGTAAGAAAGAAAAAAAAGATTGAAATCATAATTTATGGGGGTTCTACGAATTTAAGTTTACATAAATGAAACTGGCCAATATATTGTTTTCTGTTATCACTGGTTTTGATTGAATCAGAAATAATATACATTTAGGGATGATTGCGTCATATTTTGAATTGTGTTTCGAGTTATATGGTAATTTAAAAATTTTACTATGCATAAATTTATATTTTATATAGAATAGTTTGTGTATCTAAAGTAAAGAGCATGTAAAAAATTAAATACACTATATATAAATACTGTAAAATAAATCGAACTTGAAACATCAATCAAAAACTACGCATTCACTTAAACTATATTTTTTTTGCACTGGTGATTTTTATTTCTTGAATTACTTTTAACATAAAATATTCTGTGGCTAGTAATTTTATTTTTTAACGATTTAAATGTACTCAAACATTCTTTTTTTGTTTCATTATATAATTTTAAGCTTTATTCTGAGCAATAGACCAGAACATCTAGAATTCTAAAAATGTCTTGAAATTTGGGTTTAATAAACATATGTATGGCAAAGTTATTTTATTTAATTTATATACTTTTTTGTAACAATTGTGATCTAAAATTAGATATGTAAAATTTGTTTTTCAATTTTGTATTTTCCGTATTTTAATATGGATAGATTTTTCTATAAATTAGCAAAACAAAAACAAGCATTTTGGGAAAATAATAATAAGATCTAAATTTGGTCTAAAAAATAAATTTGGGCTTCGGATATTTTAATTGTTTCTTAATCTATTCATTGGAATTTTATGGATAGTTTGTATTAAAAGAATATATTTAAAAAATCTCAATTTTTTATAATTACTTACAGGTATATTTAATTAATCTGAAACAGAATTTTTCGAAATCATCAACTACCTGCCTAACTGGAAAGCTGCTGGATGCGATGGTATATACAACTTCTTCATCAAAAAAATCACAAAATTACATCCAATATTATATGAAACAGTAAAATCAATATGCCTTGAGAACAAAGAGGCAAAAAGCTGGTTCTACTCTGGGATCACATACCTCATACCCAAACAAGAAGTTTTAAATGGATCGGAATTTAGACCTATAACATGCATGTCAAACTTATATAAATTGATAACTAAAGCTGTCACAATGATACTACAGAAAGACGTCGAATCCCGAAATCTACTATCAGAAAACCAACTTGGTACAGTCAGAAGAGTACAGGGAGCTAAAGAACAAGCCATGATAAACGTTGCAATAAACAGTGAATATAATAATGAATTACACGTAACATGGTTCGACATAAAAAAAGCATTCGACTCAATCGACCACGAGTATCTTCTGTCCTGCTTAAAAAATCTTAACATACAAGAATGGATGATTGACTTTATATCTGTGTTAGCAAAAAACTGGATGTTATCTCTAAGATTAAACAATGAAGAAATCTTAAAGAAAAAAATTGAAAAGGGGATTATACAGGGAGATAGTCTATCTCCATTACTGTTTGTTCTTTGTATGGATCCGCTAAGCCGCCGATTAAATGAAAAGTTTCCATCAATATCCATTAACCTCGATAAGAAGGCATTTACAACCAATCACTTCCTTTTCATTGATGATTTAAAGATTTTGTCGAAAGAAGAAAGTAACTTAAAGCTAATGTCCAATGAAGCAACAAAATTCTTCGGATGTATCGGAATGGAAATTAACATTACCAAATCAGCCACTAACAATATAAATTGCAAAGATATTGCCACAGTAATAGAAGAAAAAGAGGGATATAAATATCTCGGCATACTGGAAGATTCGAAATCAAGAACTAAACCCGAAACGATGGAAAAAATTAAAAAAGAAATGCTAGGAAGAGTTCAAAGCATATGCAAAACAAAACTAAATGGTAAAAACATAATAAAGGCAATAAATGAATATGCGATTTCACTGATAAACTACTATGTGGGTTTATTAAAGCTAGAACCGGAAGATTTTAGAAAGCTAGATGATGAAATTCGGCGAATACTAATAGAAAATGGGATACACTTACAACCATCCAATAAAGAAAGATTATATCTTAAAAGAAATGAACTAGGACGTGGATCGGAAAATATTGAGTTTAAATCCGAAAGAATACTTTACCAACTATATAAAACTCTAAACCAAGAAAAAGGACAATCACCCAGAAAAGCCGCGATATTGAAATTTGAAAATGAAAATGCAACCCACTTATCCGTAATAAATGAATTCCTCATAACAAAATATGGCCTTGTTGACATAGATCTTTCTACGCTTGAATTTAAACAAAAAGAGAGTTTATTGTGTAAAATAAAACAAAAAACACTACATCAAAAACTCTTCGATGTTCATAAAAATACAACGCTAGAAATATTAGGATCCTCAAAGTGGCTACAATATGGAAATATCAGACCGGTAGAAGAGGCGAGATTTTGCTTTATTCAGGATAGGAACGTATTCTTTGGAGAAAGATCAAGGTGCCAGCACTGTAACGACTCAATTAAAACTGTCGACCACTTAGCAAGCAGATGTAAAAAAAATGCTTGGTCATGACTATACAAGAAGACACAACAAGATTGTAAGATGTCTTCACTTTATGTTGGCAAGAAAATACAATTTCAAAAAAACCAAGAAAATCCGCAGACACTCTGTACAGGAAATAATGGAAAACGAATTCGCAGAGATCAAAGTAGATACAAGAATTAAAACAGATATCAAGCTATCGAATGACAGACCTGATATTTTTGTATATGACAAAAAGAAGAACTGCATCACTCTGATAGAAATTGGCGTGACAAGTATTGACAACATAAACATAGTTGAAAACGAAAAATTGAGAAAATATGACCTGCTAGCATCTGAACTTTCATTAATATACAAATGCAAGACAAAAATTATTCCATATGTTATAACATGGGACGGCGTGGTGACACGATATCATAGAAGGTACCTGAAGGAACTAGATGTCACCAACCAGGTTGAGGCATATATTCAAACATTGGGATTGAGAAAAACCCTTGAATTAATAGGTCTCGAAAGAAGGAGGGGTATTGAAGAAGACTTTGGAGAGGAGAAGATAGCCGAAAGTATAAATACGCTGTGTGTACAGAGAATCAAGCAAGGTGTGCCTGAGAACAAAAACTAAAATTACGACTATAAATATAGCCCTTAAATAAAAATCAATCATATTTAATTAAAATAACATATATAAGTCCACTTTAAAGTTGCACAAGTACATTTTTATCTTCTAGAGAATATAGTGTAAAATGTCATAATTTATGGCTGATACTTTGGCGAACCAAAACAATCGTTTTATTTTTTATGCATAACTTCTTCTTTGAAAATTTTATAATGATAAGAAATATAATCTAACATAAACAATTCAAAATATATTTGTTTATATTCTTTTTAGAATTTAATTGGTGGATAGGGAGGAAAATGCTGATAATATATTTGAAGATTGTAATTCATAAATTTTGATTTTTATCAATAACGTTTGCATCAATAAAAAAAACTTAGTAATAATAGTGCTTGGAACAGGCATATTAGTATGAAATTCGCTAATATTTGTTAGGCTCATCCTCTTAAAAAAATTTAATTCTACTATAACCACCAAAAACTATAGCAGCTTTAAAAAACACGTCATGCAGTAAATTCTCATTACAATATTGTCAATTACTAACAATAGACAAAACCACAAGCAGATTTAAATGGATCTTTAATAGATGGGCGCTTGAAAATTTTTATTTGGTTCATATTCACAGATATAAGAATTAAATCAGGAAATTAAATCGTAAAAAGTATTTGAAAAGGCTGTATGAGCATTAATAAATATTAAATACTTGATGATGCTTCAATGGTGGATTTTTTTCTCTGTCAATTAAGTTTTTTAAAATATTCAAAATAAAATATTTTGTAGAATCGATAATTTAAATTGCCAATCACAATGAAAGAAACAATATTCTACGACTTTTATTTATGAAAAATTTAAAAAATACCCACAACTACACAATTAAATACAGATAAGATTTGATATATTTATGGCTTTTGATTGCGTTTTTATAATAAATTTATTGGGAAAAATAAAAAAAGACCAATACAAAACTTAATTTTTTGATAATCCAAAAAAGTTACGGTTCCGATGAGTCTTGTAAAATCCAAGACCAAAATACATGGTATCGACATTATTTTTCTGATTCTTACCAATAATAATATCTATGAAACGTATAATTATGTAAATTTAATTTCGTATCCTTGTTTTCAACAATTCAAAGTCTCATCCATTCAAAAAAAAATGTTTTATTTATTTCTGTATTGTATTTATTCTAGAATTTTTCTTTTAATTTTAACATCATAGTAGATTAAGTTCAATTATAAAATAATGTAGAAACAAAAGGTGCAATCATAAAGACTGAAAGCACAGATTCTCTAGATAAATTAAAGTTTTATAAGTGGGGAAAATGGATTTACACATTTGAGGAATCCACAAGAAAAAAAGAAAAATAACTTACAGTTAATACGCATGATATTTATTTTACCTATTAAAAATCAAAGTAATGCATATATCGATCACTATAAAAATATATTCTGCGCAATACTCCCAGCAAAATTAAAGTCGATTTAGTCTGTGATAATTGAGTTGGGTTCTATTAGTCTCTTAGTAATGGAATATAAAGATAATGCTTAGCCACATAATTTAAAACCGCGAATTTCCAATGTAACTTTAAAATCAAATATTATGCATTAAATCCCTTGAATTTCCTCCGTTTTACAGCAATAATATTTTCTATATTTATATTCATTTTTAAGCTTATCGAAGTTGAAATACAGAAACAGCTTCCGGTTATTCTAGCACTCGAATGATATAAATAAATTAGTATTTAAATGAAAAACCTATTAAAACAGACACAAATACCAAAACAACAAAAGTAGCCTTTTAATATATTTTAAAACTAATTAATGATAAAATATTCAGTTTCACGATATACATCTCAAAAATTGGTCTTAATAATATAAACTAAAAGTTTAATTAACAGAAGAGCACAATAAATACGCGAACTTTAAATTTAAATAAACCACATTGACTTTTGCAATTGATCTTAAAAATATTTTCAGGATATGTTAATATAATACAGCCTAGAGAACAAAAAACGATGAACTTGCTATAGATAATGTTAATGAAGAACCTGTATTTTTTGTTAGACTTGAATTTGCAAACTTAATGTTTGAAAAAAACATTACAAAGTAAAATAAAGATAAACTTATGTTTGACCTGTTCGGATTTTAATCAAGCCTTTCTTAATTCATGTTATTTCTACGAAATCATTTGTTCATGTATTTAACACCTTAATGACGATTTTATGATTTTTTAGAATCAAAAAAGCTATCTACTAGACCATAAAGAAGTAAAAATAGGCTCAAACAATCATAAATAAATCCTTTTAATGTCTTTAATTTATACAAGTATTCTATTTATAAAAATATTTATATTAACCCAGACTTATTATTAAAATTTATGGTGATTTTTTTTTCAGTAAGGCATTTATATTATACAATTTTAATTGAATATAAGCACAAATATAAAAATTGTTTTTTCCATTTATTATATAGGGGTTGTACAAAACCAATTGTTTTTTTGTGCATTTTTATTTAATGTATAGTAAATTCTAAATCTTCTTAATGTATTTATTTTATCAACAAAATAATAATTTTTATATTTATTTATGGTTTGATTTTATTCTTAGCTTTCTATAGTTGTTCAAGCAAAACTTCAGATTTGTTATATGAAAAGATTTGGCTGATACTTCTTTCCACCACATCGTCTATACAATCTTCCTCGATGCATCTTCTTCTATCCAGACGTGAATAGATTCAATTTTATTCCTCAATCGTATTGTTTATGCGCATTCTTTCGCTTTAGTTGTTATTTTTAGCTCCTTAATATATAATTTATCGTATTTTATAAACATTAAAATTATTTTTATGACGTATATCAACACTCTAGTTCTCCATTTGTAAATTAGAATACATATATTTGATAATAGATCGCATTTTCTAAGCAATTAATTTCAACCTTCATCAGACTACTAACACTTGATTTTTTTATTTATATTAACGAGATAAACTTTCCCCTTTTATCGTACACAAGAATGCCTGGTCAATGTGGCGATAAATTAAAATCAGTTTTTATTTTTGTATCCACCTTCGTTTTCGCGTGTTTCTTTTTAGTTACTTCCAGAACCGAATGTCTTTTTTTGTTTTTATTTTTTAGGTTATTTTTTCTTGGGTGCATAAATATTACGCATATCTAAACTTCATTATATCTTCGTGTATGTTCATGGCAGGAATTCTTTAGAATCGGCTTTATATCTTGTCTACTATTTTATATGCTTTTCCACAGTGTTGACTTTTTACGAAAGGATATATTTCTATCCTGCAAAAAAAATGTAATCTTTCATCTTTTTTGAGCTACAAGTTTCCAATTTTTAGCCACCCGGAAGATCCCATTGTGTCAATAATTGAGTTTTTGAGGAAAAGAATAATAATATGAATGTTTTCATTGTTATATCACACAAGAGCGTTTAAAAAGTATAAGATAATATGACGGACGAGGCAAAATTATAAATTATTTCAGTAAAAAGAACCAAATTTTTAATAATTTACATATATTGCCACTTTACTGTATATGTTGCATATTTTTTTAAAGCATAAATCTTACACTTAACCATCCCTTTTCTTTATATACTGTAATTAATTATCTATGTAATTATCGATATGAGGAATCACAATTAATTGTTTTTTTTACAGCTTATAGATTTTCTGGAAGAGTTATTTGTATTTTTACTATCAAAGTAATGGATAGGTCAAAAAATTAAAAATTGTAAATCAATTAAATATGTAAAATTTTATTTTTCTTTTAAAAGATCAAAATTTTGTTTTGTTTCTAAAGTGTAACAAACAATAGGAATCTGCGAATAAAAAAATATCCAAGTAAATCTCAATTAAAAATTAAAGACACAGCAAATCTCACTTATTCGAATACATGCATAAAAATATAAATTTTCGAATAAAATTGCTTTAAAAAATATAAAATAAAATTGTTTGTATGTTTTTTGAATATAAAAAACGGCTGAAATAAAACAGATGGATAACAAATTCGAATTTGTAAAACATGGGAAAATTACTTATAGACACAAATAAATTTGATTATTAGACTCTTTAAATGCTAAAAAAAATGGATTAAATTATACTTATAAATATATAGTGTTATATTTTGATTTTTTTCGATCTTATTAATATTTGTTGATTTAAAAAAAAGATACAAAAAGTTTCAGAAAGTATAATATATAATCATAAATACTCTAAACTATCACAAGTTTGTCTGCGAAAGTCTTCTTTTTAATGCAGAAAAAAACAGTAAATTGCGATTTATAGATATATTTTCTTTTTTTTTTAGTTCCAAAAAAAAACTTAAATATGGACGCAAAAAAATTTCGCTGCAAATTATTCGTTGTTTTTTGCATTCCAACGTAGTTGTATATTAATCTTAATATAACTGCTTTATTCAACACAATGCTTCCTTTTATTAATACTAAGTTTCGTTAAATTGATCTTTAAAGTTGACATATTTTATTTTCTTAATCTATTTTTTACACGTTATATTTTTTTATAATAAAAAAAGCCTTTTGATTGATTTCAACATTCTTCTATTCATTGTATTTATACTTCTATGAAGAAACCGGATATAACTCTTCAAATATTTTGTCTTTCACCTGGTAAATATTACAAGTAATTATAATGTTATGTTTTTTTAACTAAAAATACTTAGTAATTAGATCTTGCCATTGATTTGGATACAAAATTTAGACATATTTTATTACATATGCATATTTTGTATTTATTAAATTTTTCAGTGAATTATGTTCTAAAAAGATATTTTTCATAAAAATGGCCCATGTTTTGTGTATTTCGAAATTTTGAGGAAAATAAGAAACCATGGAATTAGAATGGAAGCTTATTTTATGTTTCATTTTTTAATAATTTAGCTACAAGAAAATAAATGAGCCTTATTTTCGTAAGATGTCATCTATTGTAAATCTATGATGTTATTTTGAAATTATATGTTTTAAAAATATAGAGCTAACATCCCTTGGAAATAAGCACGTGAGAATAAGAAATTATAAAAATAATAGAAATAGAATAGAAATAAATGATTCTAATTTTTTTCCTTTAAACGCAGCTTATTGCATCTTTTAAACCCAAAAAACATAATATTTTATATAAATAGAAAAATGTTCATAAACTGTTTTAAATTGACCCATCATTTACGTTGTTCTAGTTTTTTTACATGAAAAAATTTTAATTTTAAATAATAGTCATCTTATCGTTTTTAATTTTAAAAATGTATGCATCTTTTCCCCTTAATGATTGAAATAAATATATCAGAAGTTATGTGATTAGCATCATGGTTTTTGATTTTCGTTTGTTTTAGACAGAATCAATTTATTTGTAATTTAATAAGTTTACAAAAAAAATACAAAAATATACACAAAAAAAGCCCAAATAAGAGCCACGCTCTTACTATTATATACAATCCAGTTTTTCTTATGATAATGATTATTCAAAATTTTTTATAGATTGTAGACAAAAACTAGATGAATATTAAATACGGAGCCAATAAATGTATTTTTTGCGTTTAATGGCCTCGATATACACGCATCAAAAATTATATTTGTCAAAAAATATTAGATTCGAGCAAATATTGCCCCTTCAATAATAGTACGGGTTATAAGCTTTAAAATATTATGAAAAATAGGCGCTTGTTTAACTTTGTGAATCTTGTGAATACTTATTATTATTTGATTAAAATACAAACATACAACATGAATTTATTTTTTCATAAAAATCACACTATATTCTTTCAATATATAAAAATTGCTTAATATTTGATATGTTGGTTCATACTACGAACCAACTCTTAATTTATAATAATTTGTAGGCAAATAATTTAGTAATTCTGGAACATCCTGACAGGAAAAAATTTCATAAAAATTTTAAAAAAGATTTTATTATTAATTATCAGTTTTTATGTTATTTTTACATGCAAAAAGCATTAAATTACAACCCAATGGTAAAAAGAGTATTTTTTTAATACATATACACGAAATCTTCGAAGAATTTTTAACGCTGTTGGTATCATATAGATCTAAATACCGTATATAAGTTGTTTCTTGATCAAAATATTCGATTTTTACAGCGTAAAATAGTTCGAATAATTAATATACCTCCAATGATTCATGTTAATACGGAAATGAGATAAGAACCCTTTATTTCGATGCGACGAATTAAATTTGTATTAACTTTCTTTTTGTGAGGGTTTAAAAGTCTTTTCTAAAGTTCATTCGAAGTAGTAAGGGTTATTACAGGATCACTAAAAAAGTGAGTATTGGTAATTTCAAGATCAAATACGGAAACTTCCGTAATTTTTTTACAAAATCAACATCAAAATAACCATTTTCTACGGTTCGATTTTTTGAAAACGTAGTAAATATGCATTTATTATTTCCCTGGATTACGATTGATTTTACTACCCATAATTAATAATTTTTTAATTTAGCGAAAGTGAAACAAAAAACTGCCCACAAAAATTTTTTTGACAAATTATAGCCACACAGGTATTAAAACATCCTATTTTTATTTATTATAGGTTTTTTGCAAATTATATAAATTTTGTGTTATATGTTTAAATAAAAATATATCTGGATTCAGAAATGAAATCTTAATTTAAAATGTAGCTTTTTTGATTAGGATTATAATCTTGCACGAAGCAAAAAATCCTTCTGCACGAGAATGGGTGTAATTTAAGAAGTATCACATTAATGAATTTTTTTATCAGCATTTAAGATTTAAAATTACTATTGTATAATGCCAATAAAGATTTGAGATTTTGCAAATCTAGTAAAGTATTGTTTTAGACCTAAAAATTTTATAATTGTATATTTTAAAATTGACGACAAAACAAGGGTCTAAAATAGCTTGTTTTTAAATTCATAGAATCTTGATAAATTAAAATGATATAAAATCATTGAAAAAAAGGGTATTTTATAAACTTAGTTACCATACACGAACAGAAATGTGCATTTTTTATATGGTAGTGCCTGCTTAAATACATTCAAGGATTAAAAATATGATTTGTATCATTTTGGTTGTTGCTAAAAAAAATTCGCCCCTAATATTTATGATATTTATAAAACTAAAATTTTATATTTTTTATATTTTAAACAATTTTAAATACATATTTTAATTTTGCGCCTAAAATTGTCGTTTATTATATGATCAAAAATTTAAGATACTCAAAATATTCCGCTTAAATCGTCTTCAAATAATACAGTCATTTTTAAGTATAAAAGACTTAAAATTGTGTATTTACTGTCACAAAAGCTATAACTTAGAGTTTCGTAACGGTCTTCATTTTACAAGAAAACTAGGTTATTTATATTTCATTTATATGCTTTCGCTTATTTTTTTACACTTGAACAGGGCTTAAATACTTTTTATATACAAATTATATATCAATAGTATAATTTTTATCAATAATTTTCTAGGCCTCGAGTAACTTGAATTTTACACAAAATCATAGCAATTCAATGCACCCCAAAAATTAAATTTATCTTAGTTAGTTAAAAATATTGTTATATACATTTTTCAGTTTCAATTTCTAAACATTGCTATTTATCTTTTTAAAACACATTCGTCGCACTTTTTTTTAAATATTAAAAATCAATATGAAATCAATTATTATCGACATGGCTTTTCCAAAAATTTCTCTTGATTAAATTATAAATAAAAGACCTGATGTAAATTGTATTTAGATTAGATTCAAAATTTACAAGATTAATATTTTTATTTGTGTTTTCGCTGTATTCTTATCTTGAAATACCAAAGTTTCATTTCTAATGATTTCTAAAAACCTTCATTTTCAACATTCAGTTGTCTCATCTTATTGTATATTTGTTTGTAAACTTTCATGAATAAAAAAATATCACATATTCATTTCTTAAATCCACCTTTTTAGTATGAATTTATGGTAAAAATTAGTAAAAAAGATCGACAAAAATTAAAATATTACCACTATGAGACTCAAACATTTTTTGCGGGTTTAAATTACACAAATATACAATATTTTTACCTTTTTAAATTTTATTGAATAAAAAAAATCGTTGATTTTCTATTCTTTATATATAAGATAACATATTAGACCATCATCATAATAATAAAAAGACACAATAAAAACTCTTAAAAAATTAAAAATTGCAATAATAAATAAATTATCAGATTTGAGTTTTGAGCTTTACAATAAACTATTCGAAAATAACAAAAGTGTGTCTGTAAAGCCGATTAAAAACAATTTTATAAATTAGAATAAATGTATACATTTTATTTATAACGTATAAATTTATACTCGTAACAATTATATAGTTGCATTGAGATAAGTGAATAGAAAGGCGTCGAGAAAGAATGATATAAAATTTAATGTTTAATTATATTTTAAAAATAGACGCAAACAGAAATTTATTCTCCTGTAAACATTCTTGTTTAAATTTTGAGATATATTCTATTTGCTAAAATAAAAAGTAATCTATAGAAAAGAAATTTAATATATGCTTAATTATAATAAATTATCTATATTTTATATGCAAGGATTTTACCAAATGCATAAATCTTATTTATTTTTCGGTAGATTACGTTGGGTTTTTTTTTTCTTAAGCTACATTTCTGAACGCTCTTTAAAGATATTTGCCTGGTTCGATTTTTCACCTCGAAAAATCTACAAAATTTTTTCAATAAATGCCTAAATCTTACAATATTATTTATTTTTTTGTAAATATACCATTATAAATTCATATTGGCTCAATAAAAATTGATATATACCTCTTATGATTTTATCACTAATTAAACTTTTTTGATGTATTTTCTATGCTCAACTATTATCCATTTAAGTGTCTTCCTCCATCCTTTTGTTTGTACGCATTATTTAGATTCAATTGGAATCTCGGTTTACGAAATATGCAATTTTATAAGTCTTATATTTTATCTTTTTTTATTTAACCACAGTAATATATATTAATTTATCCTATAATGTGTTTTTTGTTGTTATATGAAATTTAAAAGGATTATAAACGGTGGTCTTATATAAAATCGGCCGGAACAAATGAAATAAATAATATTTTTAATAAAGAAGTCTTTAAATTTAAATTTAACTATTTTTTCACCGAAATGTACTCAAGAAAAAAAGTATGAAGAATCTCGAAGGAAGTATATATTTCAATATAAAAGATAATGTGAAAAATATATAAAATTTTTCATATAACTAGTATGATTAACATTTACAGATTTAATTTTGAAGTGATGCATTAATTGAACAAATAACAGAAGAAGGTTTTAATCTAAAGTTCCCTTCTGACGGTGCATTGGGTGCGAATATAAAAAGAAACAATTGAGAAATAATAAATAAATTGATATATTATGTTAAGATATTTAAAATTGTATGATTCGATAAGGTGTCTTTAAAGCTGACGTGTTAGACAAAATTGATCTTTCATTTTAGGCATGTAATTTTTCATACGTTAATGGAAGAAAATGGGAAGATTCGGCAGTATAACACAAAGGATATTGTTGTTTTTGTGTTTCGAAAGAAGAACCACACGGGGATGGTTTAACACATATCTATTTGTTTTGTATATGTATCTATTAGACAGATACATAACTAAAAATTACCCACCGTAAACTAACCTCTAGATGGATTTTCTTGTGTAAAGAAACATCTTTACACATATTATAGATCTAAACAGATTGTATAAAGTGGTGATAAATATTAAAATTATGCCAGAAGAGGCCTACTTTTCTTTAATTAGATGATATGGAAAAAAACATAATCATAATCAACAACAAAGATTACCTATTATAGCAAAACAGCATAGTTACAAGAGATCTAATAGTATAAGAATCCACGAAAAAAACCATTTATTATTTCTGGTACAAAGGCAGAGAAATTCGACTACTTTTGCAATGAAATTCTTTCGATGATTTGTATTTTACCGAAAACTACTTCTTAGACCACAAAAATTGATAGTAAGAAATTAGACTAACATTTTTTTTTGCTTCACTTCTACTATAAGTGTTCTAAAATAGAACTGAGTTATATAGTCAAAAAAAATATGTGATAAAGAAAGTTTTGATTATAGAATATCAAAGTTCTGCGTCAACAAGCAAAGAAGAATATTTATGTGGCTGGTTTATATTGAATAAATGGTGATAAAGAAACTTGAAGATAAATAAAATACATTTTGATAGACAAATTGATATTTTAAAGAAAAGCAGACAAATAATTAATAAAAGAGGATATCGAAATGCGTGAGTAATATGGCTAGTTATAACTTATACAAGCGATGTGTTGAATAGTTCTAACAGAAACAAAAAAATAATGTGAAAAGGAAAATCTGCATTCTAAATATTTGAAATCCACAGCTACCAATGATTTTCATCGCCGGACCGTTAAAAAAATTTAGATTATATGAAACCAAAGTTTAATTCAAATGTATGTTTATATAAGATGATTATATTTTTTTGTTTGAAAAAGCCTAAATGCCAATGCTTTGGAGATATACATAAAACATCAGATCAACCAGAAAGTAGATGTAAAAAAAGTTCTAAGATGTATACACATAAACCCACAAAGGTGTGGTCAGCTAAATACACTTTAGGCAAGAAGAAAATAAAGTAACTAAAGATTGAAGAAAGTAAGAAGACACTCGGTTCAACAAATATCAGAGACAGAAACAGACATTAAGATAAAATCGGTCATTATATACTTGGATTTGTGGAATGATATTTTTATTTTTTTCAATAAATAAGAGAATATTTAATGCATTTATGAAAAAAATTATCACGAGTATTGATTACCATACCAATTATATAAATGAAAAACCAACATTTTTTTTTATTTACTAATATCTAAACTCTAACTAATATACAAATGTAGTGTATTTATCGTACGATACGTGATAAAATGGGAAATAATTATCATAATCCCTCGAATTATAATCAAAGGATTTAGGAGTTATGGCAGAAACGAGCACACTTGCAATAGACTATGGAAAACTTGATTAAATAAGTGTTGGTGGGTGATTATTTTTCGAAAAAGATTGTGAAGATGATGTGGGGCAAAAGCAGTAATAATAAAAACTAAAAATATAAAGTAAACAAAAGTTTTGCTTGAACAACTTTAGAATTTTGAAATGTAAATGTACAAGAAAAATGAATTTGATCAAGGGTTATAAAATTGTATATGTACATAATTTTTTCGTTAATATATGATGATTAAAAGTAAAATTTTAAATTATTTGAATAAATAAGTTTTTTACAAAAAGTACTTGATCTAAAACGTAGTTTAATAAATATACTAACGGAATAAAATGAATCTATTTTTTTTTTTTAATGTTTTAAAGTAAAATATATTGTGTATATTATAAAATTATTTCATTGGTGAATAGATAGATTATAATATATAATGTTTTTATGTTATAAGAAGAAAATCACCATTTAAACGAGCTCAGCAATCCTTTTTTCGATTTAATTTATAATATACGCTTTTATATGGCAACACAACAATATTGGATGTAGACGATTTGTATGTATCTAAAATACCGAAATTTTGACATTGAAATTATGTTAAAAATTTTTAATAGATACACGGATTTGTTTTTTTGTGCTGATTCCAAATATATGTTGTAAAAGTTTAACAAAAAAAAAACGTAAAAATAAAGTATCTATATAAATGCCTTTTTTTTCCAAAATATTTTTTTTAAAGGCGTTTTTATGGTCATGACAATGTTAAAATGCAGGAAGTAAAATTCAGAGTATATTAAGCACAAGATGATAAAGGGAGAATATTAAACACAAGACGATAAAAGAAAAAATATTAAGCACAAGATGATAAAAGAAATATATTAAACACAAGATGATAAAGGGAAAATATTAAACACAAGATAATAAAGGGAAAATATTAAACACGAGATGATAAAGGGAAAATATATATTTCCGCTTAACCATCTTTTCAAATAAATACATTTTACAAAAATATTTTTAAAATTATTAAATTTACTGCAAACACTTTTTTATAAAAATCTATAATGATAGATTCATGTAATTCCCTGTTATATAAAAATCACATTTCATATGCTAGCAAAGTATATATCTTATAGAAGTTATGCAAATTAAATTTTTTTGAAATTTTAAGATATATCAATAAAAAACACACATATTTTTTATAGAGTATTATAAGAATGATTTTAGTATGAATTGGATTAAGATGGTACTAATACTTAATTTATTGAAATATGTAGATATGAAATGTTTTGGCGCAAACAATATGAGTATATATATTTTTCAGAGTTTCTTTAATATTTAAATTTGATTCCTTGGCTTTTTCTGTGTTGCTCTCGTTTTCAAATTTATATATCAATTTCATAAATGTATTTACAATGAGAAAAGAATACGGAAAACAATAAAATGCATTGAATATCTACCGCATGTAATATTTTAGAAATATCATGCAAGTGTTCTTTTTACACGATATTATGCATCCATACTTTTTTTAGGCGAAAGGTCTTATAATAGGAAAGATTTTTTATATACTTTTATAAGTAGCAGATTACCAAAAAGAGACATTTAATGTTCTATAATTTTTAGCTAGAGATACTGTATTCATTTCTAATTTAGGGAGATAATATAATATAAAATTGTCATATTAAAAAAAAAGTATCTTTGCAATACCTAAATTATATTAAGAGGTTCTTGTAAAGTCTGTGATAAATCTCTTTTGAATTTTATTTCGAATAGGCGTCAATTTGAAATTGGTATTTTTTGAGTTTACTGATATAAAACCATTTTACCCAAAAATTACACTCACAGAAATATATTATAGATATAATAGACTAAATTAGGGGTTGGCATACACGCAAAAAAAAAATAAGGTTGAAGAAGGTATTTTAATTTATAATTCTTAAAAGATGCATTTTTAAGCATTATTGGATCAAGAGAATATTTAAATAGCTTTATAATTGGATTTATCCTAATTTTTATTTATTTAAAATTCTGTTAAGATACAACAAACCTTAGATAGATTTAGTAAACCAAAAATTTATATTTTGCAAAATAAATAAAAAACTTAATATCGTAGATGATTTAGAGTAAAATTGTTTATTGTGAAGTTGAAAATACTAATTGCAGCGTATCCACATTACAAACAACAAGGTTGTGCGAGGCTCTAAAATTAGTTAGTGTTGAATGTAGGAAAAAAGAACATAAAAGATTATGAATATGAAAGGAATTATTGCCTGAATATGCTCTATAAGCTAAATTGTGGCTTTGCCTTAACAAATGGAAGCAATAGAAACAAAATAAACCCAATATTAAACAATAAATTATATGATCAAATGAATAAACTAATTATCAAAACAATTTATATTTATAATTATACTTCAAGATTAGAGTATTTTATTCGCCTAAGGGTGAATTTTCATGTTTGCTTGTTTAAAACTTTCTATTATTCTAAAAACATATTAGATGCACACCTTTTAAAATTCTTCATCTTAACAATCTTTACCAATGCCTTTTATATGTATAAGACCTACACATTCAAGTAAAATTTTCAGTCCTATTGTTTGTGTTTAAGATTAAGAATATGTCATTAATCGTAAAACCCATAAATTATGTCAGCTAAACGTGTGCTTTCGACGCATCTCACACTGTACACTTTGAATGATCCGCAGATATCTTCATTAACACAAATGTATACGCGTCTGTTCCCGCAATATCCAATACCACGAATATATCATTTAGTGGTAGGCACACGTCAACGACTAATACTTAGTGTGTTTAATAATATTATACAGACGAATCGAAGTTTTTTAGATGATGATGCGATGTTATTTATTTTTGTGAGAGTTTGTATGGACCTTTTGTTAAATATTTTATTTACGTGATTTAATGTAATGATACGCATCTTAGTTTGGGTGAAGAAATTCGTTTAGTTAAATGTGTCGGTAAGTATTTACATTTTAATGAAGGGAAATATGAAAATATAGCAAATAATAGTAATTTGGATATTGAGGATGATAATATAGCAAATAATATATATAATATTCTAGGGAAGTCTGAAAATATAGGCAACAGTAATACAAATCATCAAAACAACAACCCACATAATCATAAGAATATACAGAATAATAATAAGGTACAGAAAATTAATAAGAATAATTCAAAGAATATTACCAATAGCATCAACACCAATAATCTACAAAATAATATCAATGCTAATAATATCAAGAATAATAATGGACAAAATAATGTACTGAAAATTAATAAGAATAATTTTAAAGATCATTATGTAGATAACAGTGGTTATATTGAGGATAACTATATTTTGCCTTCGTTTACAAACATTTTAAAGACATTACAAGTAAATACAGAAAATGTAACTTTTTATTTTGAAGTACACAATAATAAATTTCAATGAATTATGACTGTTGAAGATTATTCATTTTTTACGACTTTTCAAGAAACAAGGAATGAGGCAATTAGAAGTGCAGTTGGTTCTTTTGTTGAAGAGATAGGTGGTGACATAAATCTATTTGATGGTTTAATAAATGAGAATGTTGCTTTTACTTGTGAAGCTTTTAGTGATGCAAATAAAGATGTTCTTATTGACACACAAAAAGATGAAAGTATGATTACGAATGCAGGGTTTGGTATTGAAAACAATTGTGTCAAAGAAAATGGTGTTAAAATAAACATTTCAAAAGATTGCATTGCAGAGATAAACACAATAGAATGCACTCAATATTTTCGGTAATAATGAAATTCTTGATATGAATAAAAAGCAAAGGGTAAATATAAATGGTGCTGAGCATAAAGAAATAAATACACCGATATGTCCCGGGTCTAAAAGACCACATTTCAACCAAAGCCCATAAAAAATAAAAAGGCTTTAGTCACCTCAAACATAAGCAAAATAGATTAAATTCAAAGCATAACAGAATTTTGTAAAAAAAATAGCATTTTAGTTCCAAAATATCTTATTGAAAAACAAAACGATGTATTAACATGTTGTGTTTATTTTATGAATGAAAATTTCAGTTCTAGATATTTTTTGGAAAAAACTGATGCGAGAAATGAATGTGTAGGATGTATTTTTGAATTTATAGGGGATAATAAAGATGATTTCGACTATATAATGAATAATGCCATCTAATATTTTTTATTTATGGGCTAGATTTTTTGTATTTTTGGTTTTTGTTCTCAGGGACAGTCTGCTTGATTCTCTGTGCAAACACCGTATTTATACTTTCGGCTATCTTCTCTTATCCAAATTCTTTTCATTACCCCACATTCTTCGAATCCTTTATTCAAGGAATTTTCTCAATCCCAAGGTTTGTATATATGTCTCAACCTGGTTCGTGATATATAGTTTCTTTTGGTACCTTTTATGATATTGTGTCATCACACCGTCCCATGTTATAACATATGGGATAATTTTTGTCTTGCATTTGTATATTAATGACAGTTCAGATGCTAGCAGGCCATATTTTCTCAATTTTTCGTTTTAAACTATGTTTATATTGTCAATACTTGTCACGCCAATTTCGATCGAAGTGATGCAGTTCTTCTTTTTGCCATATTCAAAAATATCAGGTCTGACATTCGATAACTTGATGTCCGTTTATATTCTTGTATCTATAAATATGAAGATCGATATAGTAATAATAATAAGAAGAACAGAAAATTCGAGACCAAAAGTTAAATAATCAATCACAGAAAAAAAATTGAAAATTCTTTAAAATGAATGTATCGGAAGTTTGCATTCAAAAAATATTGAGAAATATTTCGGAAAAAGAGAATAACTGTAATTCTAATGCTTAACTAAATCTAGTCATTAAAAATAGTAATCATAAGAATACAGAAAATTATAGCCGAAAAACCCGGATAAACAATAATTCTTATAATATAACCAATGAAAACTATATTAGCAGAGAGCAGTAAATTAGTAATAGCAGAGAAAACATGAACAATAATAATTTTGTTGTGTGTAGTAATAGAGAAAACAAAGGCAAAGAACTTTTAATAGATAAAACAAAAGCAATAATGATATTATGGAAAATTTTATCGATAGTAATAATAATGAAAAAAAGGCAGCAGTAATTTTTGAGAAATCAAAGGTAATAGTAATTGAGAAAACAATATCTATAATATTATGAGAGATGTGATCAGCAATAAGTGTAGAGAAAACAAATGCAATGATGATAATAGATAAAGCATGATCTATAATGTTGATAGAAAAATCTGATCAATCATAATTATAGAGAAAACGAAATCAAACATATTAATAGAGAAAACAAAAACAATAAATATGATAATGGAGAAAACATGATCGATAATAACCGGGGGAAAAATAATTATAACATATTCGAAATAAAGAAACTTTAAGTGAAAGAGACGCACATCTCTTCAACAAGTATTTTAGCCTAAAAACTTTAATACCACTGAAACAAAATATAATTTATTATAGACAAGTCACGAACGAAAATAAACAACAAGAATAAAAGAACCATTGCAAGCTACTGAAAATAACTGTAAGAAGAAAAATAAAACTTCTTTAAATGATTTGATTGCGTATAAAAGTCCTTTTTATTTTTACTTCAGTAAAATTCTTATACCACAAAACCTTTGAATTTTTTTATTTTTTCTACATTATATTTTTTTTGTATTACAAAGGGATATATAATAGTTAAGGACAGCATTCTTATAAAATATCAGACACAAATGTTATAATGTTTTTATGATCAAAATTAATATGTAAATATTAAAAAAAGCATGCTGTATTTCTTTGATCTTGAATATCTTTTAGAATTATATGCTTTATAATCAGTGTGTTTTATGATCAAATTTACCAAATAAAAAATTTTATAGCACATGCTGTATTTTTTATGTCTTAAATAATTGTAAAAACAGTGTGTTTTTCATCGTTAAAAAAACATTTAAAGCTAAATTTATACACAAATAATTCGTAAATAAGAATGAATCAGCAAATTTTATCCGTAAGGCAATAAAAATTTTCCTTTTTATATGCCTAAAAATAAACACGATTCCACTGCAATAAAAAAATTTGCGAAAATTAACAAAAGCCAAATAAAATTTTTATTTATCAAGATTCATTTTATAAAATTTCGAAATTTTAAGTTTAAGTCAATGTATACATTTTCAAAACACTGATATAGCTATTATTATTGAAATTATCTATTGATAAATAAAATTTTGTGATTCAAAACAAAAATAGTTCATTTGTCATAAAATAGGATAGTGTGGTTACATAATATCAAAATTCGTATATTATAGGGTTGAAAAGCGCTAAGGAAATGTGAAGCATACGCACAAACAACGGTATTGTCAAGAAAATCCAATTTATAAGTCTTGATTGTTGATGATTCATTAAAAAATATATACGGATACAATCAGAAAAAAAACATAGTTTAGTCTGTTTTTATAGAGTATACTAAAATCTTGTGCAAGCAAAAAGAAAATTTTACCCTTAAATAAATTAAAAATACAAAAATTTGGAAGCGCAATATATGTTTTGGCGGCTGCTAAGGTGCATGAATATCTTTTCTAGCGGGCATGCAATTTTTATTTTTCAGTTTTGAATTTATACCTACCATTGAATTTTTCTATATTGGCGGTTTGTGACTTGATTAACATTCAAAAGTATTTAGATTAAATATTGTATAACTATTAATGTTATACTGTCATTTTGATGGGTTTTATTAGTGAATATTTATGCGCAAATATAATCTTATGACAATGATGTGCTTTTAAAATAGAACAAGAGACTTAGTTGGTATATTCTTTGTTTAAAAATCATCTTTTTATGACTTTTATGTATTTATTTTACTAAATTTTATTTATCATAAATCATCCATCAAAAATAAAGCTTCTTGTGTAATTCTATTTTGTATTCCAAGAAAACTTGCGTGGCGATAATATTTATCATTCAAAATAAAATTATAACATTTAATATCTATCATTTAGCACTTGATCAATCGTATAAAAAGCCCCCGAAATTAAGCACATAATTAATTTTAATATTTTCAAAGAAATACAATATGCCCATTTTTTGTAATAGTATTTTTTTAAAATTTAATTTTACAGCAATTGTGATTCGTTAATCTTTTTTATTATTTTATTATGTGAAAATTTTGAAATGTGTGATCTAGTTAATATTTTTTATATTAACTATAATGTCAAAAAAAGGATTAAATAAAAGAATAGTTTCAAATGATTCCGAGTCTTTATATTAATAATTAAAACAAACCAATTTTTTTAAATACTTAAACAAGGTTATTATAAAATAAGAATGCAAAATATTATGCTAATTATATTCTGATTAAGTGTATATTTAGCCATTATAATTGTAATTTTTTACTATAATATGATATCTAACGATAACTCCCAAGATACTTATACTCATCTCTATTGGAGAAGAAGAGCAGTTGATGAATTTAAATCGTGGATAGGTGTCAAAAGATGTATCAAGGAGTTGTGCAATATTCCCAACGGGCTGACCACGTCTAAATAGATAAAATTGAATAAAGAAAAATTAACGCATAAATAAAGTCTAGTTATTTGGTAAGATGTGCTTCTTCTTATTTCATGAAATATTAAATTTTAAATTTAACTCAATTTTATAACAATAGAAAGTATTGATTTTTACATATGTCCGAAAATTTTATTTCACATAATATATTAATTCGTAATCTAATGTAACTAAAAAAAAGGCACAAATTTAAATCAACACCCGGAAAATATTTTAGATTTATCATATACACATCAAAATATATATTTTAGGCTGCAAAACCAAAATAATAATTATTAAATTAATTGTCGTGGCTTTATTTTCATCTATATTCAATACAATAAAAAATATGGTAATATTTTAGACACGAATTACAAGCATTGATATACACAAGAAAAACCATTTAAATACTTTTATAAGAAGCATAGATTTCACATTGAAATTTCGTCGCGCACTTTTATGATTTGAACCATTATTTGATTTCCATTTATTTTAAAGCAAATATCATTATCAAAAAATAAATAAAAAATGATTATAATATAGTATTTTCCTTGTATAGTTAAAGGTATAATGGTTTGAAAAAATTGGATTTAAACATGAATTCTTCTTTTTTTTAATTGTGTTATCTGATCCATATGAAACCTCAAAGAGAAATCATGTGAGGACAATCAAAATGCATATTTAAAATAAAGCAAACATATATATTTTATTTGTAAAGAGCATTCATAACCTTATAAAAAAGAAATCTTCAAATGATAAACATTCATTATTTATATTATTATGAAAGATAACCCCTCAATTATGTATTCTTCATATTTAAATGCTGGAATTGCAATAATTATACATTACCTTTGATTTTTAAAATAGATAAAGTTGCAAATTATATATTTAAACCTTTCTTTATTATATAACAAAAAAATAAACAGTTCTTTGAAACATCATTATATTATCACATTGACGAAATTTTTATAGAGTAATCATGTGCTTATTCATTAAATATTGAACTTTAATCAAAAATATGTTTAAAAAGAACTAAGATGCATTGAGTAATTATTTTTATTTTTTATTGTTTAAGCAGGATTTCTATTTATCAATTTCATATACTGGGTTGTTATTAGCTCAATCTGAATATTGCAGAGCTTATTAAGCATCTTTTGTAGTCTCTCATTGATACATGAATGTCGAATGGTCTTATTCTCTTAAATGATAGAAGTTTTAAATAGTTTATTTGAATTTCTAGATATATCGCTAAAAAATTAAAAATATATTATGCTTACCGAAATGAAAAACGCCTAATATTTATAGATTTTAATCCCAGAATTAAATTTGAGCAAAACAAGAAAATGGTAAATCTTAATTTTACATATAATGTATGAAGTGAAAATTTTTTTTCTTCCAATGACTTATTAATATCGAAAAAAATACTCGCAAGGATAGGAATTCTTATTCATAACCATCTTATATAAATATTCGATCACGCTTTTTTATAAAATTTTCGTCTAAACTAGTATTAAGTACCAATACCGGGTTTTAAGCAAAAAGAATATTTTGTTTGATGAATGCAATTTTTATTCTTAACTACAGTACGAAACAAATAAGAAAATGATATATTTTAGAAATTTATTATGGTTTATAATTTCTTACGTATGCTTCTTCAGCTTCTTTGGCTTCTTTGGCTTCTTATGTTTCGCCTGCTTCTTTTTTTTCGATTTTTTTATAGGAGATGGCGACCGAATTTCGTTATCGTGCTTATATAAGGAATTCTTGATTTCAAAACAATAACGGTCGCATTTGAAACAACATATGAAAAACCTGACATATAAAGATCTAACGAACTGGGACTCAAGTGTGCAGTTGTTTGTAGAAGCACATTTTCTATAATATCTTGAGTCTCTTATACAATAAAGGTAGTTATCTCTGGAATAGATAGAAAAGTAAGAATAAATCATCTCAGCTTCTAGATTTTCTAATTGTGTAAGTAAAAAATATTCAAAATGTACAATATAAAAGTACCGGGAATGTATTTTCAAAGTATCTCCTTTTACAACAAATATGCTAATAAAAAGGCTTCGAATTAGACTAACAAACCAAAATCGTTCTTTTTCGCCTGCTATCATAGAAGTGTTACAAATAGATTCGCAACAAAAAACATCAACAAGATTTAGTATTATTGCCATAATATAGATTTTAAATTTTACGGATTCATCAGTCTCTGGTTTTTCTACAAAGCTTTTTGTAATGGGGCATTTTGTTTTTCTAGATTTCTCTGCTTCATAAAGAGCTTTAAATTCTGCCATGATTGTATCTCTTATTGTTTCCCATTCTTTTTTGATTTTCTTTTTCTTCCAGTGATCGATAAAAAGGTTAAAATAAACACGTGAATCAGAAATTAGTTTATTTAGATCAAGATAGAATGAATTATTACCATGACTTGCGGCTAAATTTAGAAGATCAATGATTTTACTAAAATTATAAGTTTTTTCTATCTTGAAATATAAGCTTTGAATATCATTAGTAGTCAGTTTGTCATATAATATATCGCTTATGTTCTTCACTGAAAAAAAAGTTATGAAACTGTTGTATGAATTCAGTAAACTCTTCATTTCTAATCTAGCCTTTAGATTCTCAATGCTTGCTTCTTTATCTTGAATCAAAATAATTTCTATGATGCTATCAAAAATAGCTGAAACCTCGAGTGGGTGTCTAGTATATAAATAATGGGATAATATATTGTCTGTATTATTTACGCTGAAAACATCTATATTTATTTTTCTCTTGTTTTTTAGCATTTGTAAGCATACAAAATTTTGTATATTTATATCAGCATTTACATTGATCAATTTCATATTACGATCTATTTCTATATACTTGAAACCATTTATCATCTCAAAAATTTCGAATTTTTTCTTCAACACAACATATTTTTTGTTTTCAGCATCCGTTTCTACATTTATAAAACGAGTTTCACCTTGGCAGTTCTCAAAAGGACTATCCTCTTCCTCCCAGACAAACTTTATATAACTGCATAGTAAGTCATGGCTAATAAAATTAGTCTCCGTATTTTTTTCATAATCATCAGGCGTTTCTGAATTACTGACAGCTGAATGGTCATTACATTTCTCAAGCAAGCGTATTTCTTGCCCATTTTCGGATCCCCTTATGTAAATTTTGGAATCTATATCACATATTTTTATTGTGGATACATCTAAAACCTCACAATCTCCATTGTTGATGACTTCCTGATTAAATTGTGACTCTTTTAGTACATATATTTTCTTTTTGATATTCAAATCGCTCAGACAGAAGGTTTTTTTGCCTATTTCTAGTTCGTGCATGTAAGTTAAATTTGAACTTTCATGTCCTGGAGGACGTACGTATAAATTTTTCGACGAATCCAAAAATACTTTTATAAATCTATCAAATTTACTAACATACTTTTCATTTGTATTCGGATTTAAATGCATAGAGCTGCCTGCTAAATTTTCGATATCACCAGAATAAGCATCATTTATAAGGTTGGTTATAAATCCGCGTCTTTCTGCTTCCGACAACCTATAAAAGTCATCAGTAAGACTTTTCGCCATGAGGCTTTGATTATTTCCACTTCCTTCCAAAGATAGCTTTAACGTAAGAAAGAAAAACAAGATTGAAATCATAATTTATAGAAGTTCTGGAAATTTAAGTCAACATAAATGAAACTGACCAATATATTGTTTTTTGTTATCACTTATTTTGATTGAATCAGAAAAAATATACATTTAGGGATGATTACGTCATATTTTGAATTATGTTTCGAGTTATATTGTTTTTTAAAATTTTAATATGCATAAATTTATATTTTATATAGATTAGTTTCGTATCTAAAGTAAAGAGCATGCAAAAAATAAAACTCACCGGAATAAAAATACTGTAAAATAAATCGAACTTGAAACATCAATCAAAAACTACACATTCACTTAAACTATATTTTTTTTTGTACTGGGTGATTTATATAACTTTTATTACTTTTAACATAAAATATTCTGTGGCTGGTAATTTTATTTTTGCACGTTAAAAATGTACTCAAACATTCTTTTTTTGTTTCATTTTATAATTTTTGAGCTTTATTTAAAGCAATAGACACGAACATATAGAATTCTAAAATTTCTTTAAATTAGCGTTTAATAAACATACGTATGGCAAAGTTATTTTATAACTTTTATTATACTTTTATCTACAATTGTGAAATTAAATTTGATATGTGCAATTTGTTTTTTAATTTTATTTTCCGTATTTTAATCTGGAATATTTTTCTATAAATTAGTAAAACAAAAACAAGCATTTTTGGAAAATAATAATAAGATCTAAATTTGGTCTAAAAAATAAATTTGGGCTTCGGATAATTTAATTGTTTCTTAATCTATTCATTGGAATTTTCTGGATAGTTTGTATTAAAAGAATATATTTAAAAATAACAATTTTTTATAATGTCTTATAGGTATTGTCAATTCAAAATTACCGTATAACTTATATAAGTCGGCTTTGAAGTTGCACAAGTACATTTTTATCTTCTAGAGAATATAGTGTAAAATGTCATAATTTATGGCTGATATTTTGGCGAACCAAAACAATCGTTTTATTTTTTGTGCATGACTTCTTCATATAAAAATTTTCTAATGATAAGAAATTACAATTGAAGATAAATATTTTAAAATATATATGTTTATATTCTTTTCAGAATTGGATTGGTGGATGGGGAGCAAAATGCTGATATATATTTGAAGATTGTAATTCATAAATTTTGATTGTTATCAAAAACCTTTACATCAATAAATTTTTTTTTGCAATAATGGTGCTCGGAAGAGGTATATTAGTATGAAATTCGCAATGTTTTTTTTAGCACATCCTCTTTAAAAAATTTAATTCTAGTATAACTACTAAAAACTATAGCTGCTTTGAAAAACACGTCATACAGTAATCTCTCATGACAATATTGTCAATTACTAAAAATAGACAAAACCACAAGCAGAATTAAATGGATTTTTGATAGATGGGCGCTTGAAAATTTTTATTTGGTTCAAATTACAAATATAAGAATTTAATCGGGAAATTATATCGTAAAATGTATTTGAAAAAGCTGTTGAAAATATAAGATTAATCACCATTTGAAGATGCTTCAATACTGAATTTTATTCTCTGTCAATTAAGTTTTTAAAAATATTCAAATGAAATATTTTATGGAATTGATAATAATAAATTGCCAATCACAGTGAAAGAAACAATACTCTACGACTTTTAACTATGTTAAATTTTCAAAATACCCACAACTACACAATTAAATACAGATAAGATTTGATATATTTATGGCTTTTGATTGCGTTTTTATAATAAATTTATTGGGAAAAATAAAGAAATGACCAATACAAAACTTAATTTTTTGATAATCCAAAAAAGTTACGGTTCCGACGAGTCTTGTAAAATCTAAGACCAAAATACATGGTATCGTCATTATTTTTCTGATTCTTACCAATAATAATATCAATGAAATGTATAATTATGTAAATTTTATTTCGTATCCTTGTTTTCAACAATTCAAAGTCACATCCATGCAAAAAAAAATGTTTTATTTATTTCTGTGTTGTATTTCTTATTAATTTATAAAAAAATTTTAACATCATAGTAGATATTGTTCAATAGTAAAATAATCTAGAAACGAAAGGTGCAATCATAAGACCGAAAGCACAGATTCTCTAGATAAATAAAAGTCTTATAAGTGGTGTAAAATGGATTTACACATTTGAGGCATCCCAAGAAAAAAAGAAACATTACTTACAGACCAAACGCATGATATTTATTTTACCTAGAAAAAACAAAATAATGCATATATCGATCACTATAAAAATATATTTTGCGCAATACTCTCAGCAAAATTATAATCGATTTGGTCTGTAATAATTGAGTTTAGTTCCATTGGTCTCTTTATAATGGAATATAAAGATAATGCTTAGCCACATAATGTAAAAACCGCGAATTTCCAATGTAACTTTAAAATTGGATATTTTGCATTAAATCTTTTGAATTTCTTTTTCTACTGTTTTACAGCAATAATATTTTATATATATTCATTTTTAAGCTTATCGAAGTTGAAATACAGAAACAGCTTATGGTTATTCTCGCACTCGAATGATATAAAAAAATTAGTATTTAGATAAAAAGGCTATTAAAACAGACACAAATACTAAAACAACAAAAGTAGCCTTTTAATATATTTTAAAACTAATTAATGCTAAAATATTCACTTTCACGATATACATCTCAAAAATTGTTATTAAACATATAAAATAAAAGTTTAATTAACAGAAGAGCACAATAAATACGCGAACTTTAAATTTAAATTTACCACATTGAATTTTGCAATTAATATAAAAAAATATGCTTCAGGATATGTTAATATAATACAGCCTAGAGAACAAAAAACGATGAACTTGCTATAGATAATGTTAATGAAGAACCTGTATTTTTTATTAGACTTGAATTTGCGAAATTCCTTTTTTAAAAAAACATTAAAAAATAAAATAAAAATATAAATAGAATTATGTTTGACCGGTTCGTATTTGATCAAACCTTTTTTAATTCATGTATTTCTACGAAATTATGTGTTCCTATATTTAACACCTTAACAACGATCCTATGATTTTTTAGAATCAAAAATCTATCTACTGGACCATAAAGAAGTAAAAATAGGCACAAAAAAGTTATAAATTAATCCTTTTAGTGTCGTTAATTTACACAAGTATTCTATTTATAAAAATATTTATATTAACCCAGACTTGATTATTATCATTTATGCAGAATTTATTTTTTTGATAAATGTTTTGTATATTATACATTTTTATTTGAATTAAAGCATAAATAATAAAAAATCGTTTGTTTTATTTACTTATATAGGGTTATACAAAGCCAATAGGTTTTTTGTGCATTCTTATTCAATGTGTAGTAAATTCTAAATCTTCTTTCTGTATCTTAGTTTATCAACATAATAATAAATTTGATATTTATTTATGGTTTGATTTTATTTTTAGCTTTTTATAGTTGTTCAAGAAAAACTTCAGATTGCTCTATAGAACAGATTTGGCTGATACTTCTTTCCACCCCATTGTCTATACGATCTTCCTCGATGCATCTTATTATCTCAGACTTATTAGTTCGAGTTTTTTTCTCAATCTTATTGTTTGCGCGTATTTTTTCGCTTACGTTAGCATTCTTAACTCCTTAATATATAATTTATCGTATTTTAAAATCATTAAATTATTTTTATGACGTATATCAACACTCGAGTTCTCTATTTGTAATTAGGAATACATTCATTTGCTAATAGATCGCATTTTCTTAGCAATTAACTTCAACCTTCATCAGACTACTAACACTCGATTTTTCAATATCTATTAACTAGATAAAGTTTTTCTTCTTATAGCACACAAGAACGCCTGGTCGATGTGGTGATAAATTTAAATCCGTTTTTATTTTTGTACCCAACTTATTTCTCCTGGTTTTTTTTAAATTACTTCCTCAATCGTTTGTTTTCTGATTTTCTTTATTTTTTTAAAGTTATTTTTTCTTGGGTGCATAAATTTTACGCATATTACAACTTCGTTGTGTCTTCGTGTATGTTCATGGCAAGTATTCTTTTACATCGGCTTTCTATGTTGCCTACTATTTTATATTCTTCTCCACAGTGTTGACTTTTTGACTTTTCCCCAAAAAAAATATTTCTATCCTGCGGGAAATGTAATCTTTCTTCTTTTTTTTAGCTACAAGTTTCCAATTTTTAGCCATCCAGAAGATCCCTCTGTGTCAATCATTGAGTTTTTGTATAACCATAATAATAAATATGAATATTATCATCATTATATCACATGAAGAGCGTGCAAATATACCATAAGATAATATAACGGACGAGACAAAATTAGAAATTATTTAGGTAAAAAGAACCAAAATATTTTACGTTTTACATATATTGACACTGTGATATGTATGTGGTATGGTTTTCCAGTTTAAATCTTGCACTTAACCATCCTTTTTCTTTATATACTGTAATTAAGTATCTATGTAATTTTCGATATAAGGAATCACAATTAAATCGTTTTTTTTTATAGGTCATAGTTTTTCTGGAAGAGTTTTTTGTATTTTTACTATTAAAGTAATGGATATGTCAAAAAATTAAAAATTGTAAATCAATTAAATATCTTAAAATATTATGTTTTCTTTTATAGAATAAAATTTATGTTTTGTTTCTAAAGTGTAACAAACAGTAGGAATCTGCAAATAATAACCCATCCAAGTAAATCAGAATAAAATAAAAAACACAGAAAAATTTACTTATTTGAATACATGCATAAAAATAGAAATTATCAAAAAAATATTGCTTCTGGAAAGTACAAAATAAAATTTTTTATATGTTTTTTGAATTAAAAATACGGCATAAATATAACAGATGGATAAAAAAGTCAATTGTTTAAAACATGGAAAAACTTGTTTATAGACACAAATATATTTGATTATTAGACTCTATAAATGCTAAAAACTGGATTGTTTTACACTAATAAATATATGGTGTTATATCTTGATTTTTAAAGATCTTTATAATATTTGTTAATTTATAAAAAAGATACAAAAACTTTCAAAAGCATAATATATAATCATAAATACTTTAAAACATCACATATTTGTTTGCGAAAGTCTACTTATTATCGCAGATCAAAACATGAACTTGCGAATTATATTAATATGTTCATTTTTTTAGTTCGAAAAAAAAATATTTTCGAATATGGTAGCAAAATTTATTTCGCTGTAAAATATTCGATGCGTTTTGCAATCAAACACAGTTTCATAATAATTATTATATAATTGCTGTATTTATTACAATGCTTCTTTTTTTATTATTACTAAGTTGTGTAAAATTAATATTTTAGCTGGAATATTTTATTTTCACAATTTGCTATTTCAAACCTTATATTTTTTTATAAAAAAATGCCCTTTAATTGATTTGAACGTTCTTTTATTCATTATATTTATACTTCTTTGAAGAAAACCGAATATAACTCTTCAAATATTTTGTATTTCACCCGGTAAATATTCACAAGTAATTATAATTTTATTTTTTAACTAAAATAATTTAGTAATTTTATCTTACCAATGATTTAGATACAAAATTTAGACATTTTAAATTACATATGCGTATTTTGTAATTACTAAATTTTTCGGGATTATGTTTTAAAAAGCTATTTTTCTATAAAAAGAACCCATGTTTTGTTGTTTGTCGAAATCATAAGAAAAATAAGAAACCAAGGAACTAGAATGGAAGCTCATTTTATTTTATATTTTTAAAATTTGACTACAAGAAAATAAATGCAGCATTATTTTCGTATGATGTCATTTATGATTTTATTTTGAAATTATACGTATTAAAAAATATAGAGCTAACATCCCTTGGCATTAAGCACGTGAGAATAAGAAATTTAAAAAATAAGATAAATAGAATAGAATTCAATAATTATAATTTTTTTTCCTTTAAACACAGTTTATTGCATCTTTTAAACCCAACAAAATTATAGATTTTATTATAAATAGAAAAATGTTCATAAACTGTTTCAAGATGACCCGTCATTTACATTGTTTTATTTTTTTTACATGAAAATGATTTAATTTCTAATTTGAGTCATCTTATCGTTTTTAATTTTAAAAATGTATGTATCTTTTTCCCGGATGATTAAAATAATTATATCTGAAGTTATGTGATTACTATCATGGTTTTTAATGTGCGTTTGTTTTAGACTGAATTAATTATATTATAATTAAATAGGTTTACAAAAAAACATTATGAAAATATACACAAAAAAGCCCAAATAAGAGTCACGCTGTTATCATTTTACACAATCCAGTTTTTTTAAAATAATGATTATTCAAAAGAAATTTATAGATTGTAGACCAAAACTAGATGAATTATAAATACAGGAACCTATAAAAGTATTTTTGCGTTTAACTACCTCGATATAAATGCATCAGTATTTTTATTTTTTACAAAATATTTAATTAGAACAAAAGATTGCCGCTGAAATATAAGTATAAGTTATAAGCTTTTAAATTTAAGGAAAAATTGGCGCTTTTTTAACTATATGAATTATGTGAATACTTATTATTATTTGATAAAAATCCAAACATGTAAACATGAATTTATTTTTTCATAAAAATCATACATTATTAATTCAATATATAAAAATTACTTAATATACGATTATGGTTTATACTATGAACCAACTCTTAATTGATAATAATTTGTAGACAATAATTTTAGTAATTCCGGAACGGACTGACTGGACAATATTAAATAGAATTTTTAAAAAAGATTTAATTTAATATTAACACTTTTTAAGTTATTTTGAAATGCAAAAGGCATATAAATTACAACCCAATGGCAAAAAGAGTATTGTTTAATACATATACACGGCATCTTCGAAGAATTTTTACGCTCAGGTATAGTATAGATCTAAATATTGCATTAAAAGTTGTTTTTTTGTAAAATTATTGATTTTTACAGCGTAAAAAAAAATTAGTTCGAATAATTAGTGTACCTCCAATGATTTATGTTAATACTGAAATTAGAAGAGAAACATTGAATTTGATAGAACTAATTAAATTTGTATTGACTTTTTTTGTGAGGGTTAAAAGTCTTTTCTGAAGTTTATTCGAAGTAGTTAGGGTTATTGCAGGATAACTAAAAATGTGAGTATTGATAATTTCAAGATCAAATACGAAAATCCAGTTATTTTTATTATTAAATATACACCAAATAATCATGTTGTACAGTTAGATTTTTTGAAAACGTAGTAAATATGCATTTATTATTTCTATGGATAGTGATCGATTTTACTACCCATGATTAAGAACTTTTTATATTTAGAAAACGTGAAAATAAAAACACCGCATACAAATATTTTTTGACAAACTATAGCCACACAGGCATAAAAATATCATATTTTTATTTATTATAAGTTTTTTGAAAATTATATAAATTTTGTGTTATAGTTTAAATAAAAATATATCTGGATTCAGAAATGAAATCTTAATTTAAAATGTAGCTTTTTTGATTAGGATTATAATCTTGCACGAAGCAAAAAATCCTTCTGCACGAGAATGGGTGTAATTTAAGAAGTATCACATTAATGAATTTTTTTATCAGCATTTAAGATTTAAAATTACTATTGTATAATGCCAATAAAGATTTGAGATTTTGCAAATCTAGTAAAGTATTGTTTTAGACCTAAAAATTTTATAATTGTATATTTTAAAATTGACGACAAAACAAGGGTCTAAAATAGCTTGTTTTTAAATTCATAGAATCTTGATAAATTAAAATGATATAAAATCATTGAAAAAAAGGGTATTTTATAAACTTAGTTACTATACACGAACAGAAATGTGCATTTTTAGTATGATAGTGCCTGCTTAAATACATTCAAGGATTAAAAATATGATTTATATCATTTTGGTTGTTGCTAATAAAAATTCGCACCTAGTATTTACGATACTTACAAAACATAAGTTTTACCGATTTTTTTTTATTTAATATATTTATAACACACATTTTAATTTTGCTCCTATTTTTTGACTTTCTTTTTATCAAAAATTTAAGATACTCAAAATATTCCGCTTAAATCGTTCCCAAATAAGAAAGTTATTTTAAAGTATGAGAGACTTAATATTGTGTATTTGCTATCAAAAAGCTATAACTTAGAGTTTTGTAACGGCCTTCATTTTAAATCAAAACTAGGCCATTTATATATCATTTATATGCTTTCGCTTATTTTGTTACACTTGAACAGGGCTTAAATACCTATTATATACAAATTATATATCAATAGTATCATTTTGATAAGAATTTATGGTGACTTTTCTAGGCTTCTTGTAACTCGAATTTTACACCAAATCATATCAAATCAATGCACCCTAAAAAATAAATTATCCTCAGTTAGTTAAAAATATTTTTAATACATTTTTCAGTTTCGTTTTCTGAACATTTTTATTTTTTATTTTAAAACACATTCGCCTCACTCCTTTAAAACATTAAAAAGCAATATGAAAATAATTATTATCGACATGGCTTTTCCAACAATTTCTGTTGATTAAATTATAAATAAAAGACCTGATGTAAATTGTGTTTAGATTAGATTCAAAATTTACAAGATTAAAATTATTATTTGTGTTATTCGCTGTATTCTTATCTTGAAATACCAAAGTTTAACTTCTTATGATTTCTTTAAACCTTCATTTTAAAGATTCAGCTGTCATATCTGATTGTATATTCGTATTTAAACTTTAATGAATAAAAAACACATTCATTTTCTAAATCAACCTTTTTTGTAATTAATTATGCCTAAAATGTAATAAAAAGTAGTGAAATAAATAAAAACAAGGACAATCATTGCTACAATAAGACTAAAACATTTTTCGTGTGAAAATTACACAAATCTAAGCAAATTTTTACCTTTATATATTTTATGGAATTAAAAAAATCGTTGATTCTCTGTTCTTTATATATAAGATAACATATTAGACTATCATCATGTAAATAAAAAGACACAATAAAAGCTCTAAAAAATAAATAATTTGCTAAAATATAAATTATCAGATTTGAGTGTTAAGCTTTACAATAAACTATATGGAAATAACAAAAGTGTGTCTGTCAAGCCGATTTAAAACAATTTTATAAATTAGAATAAGTGTATACTATTTTATTTATAACATATAAAATGATGGTTGTAACAATTATAAAGTTACATTGAGATAAGTGAATAGAAAAGAGTCGAGAAAGAATTATATGAAATGGAATGTGTCATTATATTTAAAAAATAGACGTTAACGAATAATTTATACTCCTAAAAAATTTGTATTTAAATTTTTTGATGTATGTTTTTTTTACATTAAACGATAATTTATAATAATAAATTTTAAGACTGTCAGTAATTATAATAAATTATCTATATTTTATATACAAGGATTTTACCAAATGCATAAATCTTATTTATTTTTCGGTAAATTGTGTTGGGGTGTTTTTTTTCTTAAGCATAACTTCTGAACGCTCGTTAAAAATATTTACATGGTTCGATTTTTCACAGCGAAAAATATACAAAATTTTTTCAATAAATTCCTAGAACTTCCAATACCATTAATTTTTTTGTAAATTTACCATTATAAGTTCATATTGGCTCAATAAAAAGTGATATATACTTCTAATGATTTTATCACTTCATAATTTTTTTTGATGCATCTTCTATGCTCAACTGTTATACATTAAAGTGTCTTCCTCCATCCTATTGTTTACACGTATTCTTTAGATTCAATTTTGATCTCGTTCCACAAAATATGCGATTTTTAAGTCTTGTATAATCCCTTTTTTTATATTTTACCACATTGATTTTTATTTATTTATCCCATAGTGTGTTTTTTGTTTTTATGTGAAATCGAAAAGGATTTTAAGTAGTTTCTTGTATAAAATCAGCCGAACCAAATAAAATAAATAATCTTCTGTAATAACGAAGTCAGAAAACCGATATTTAACTATTTTTTCTCCGAAATGTACTCAAGAAAAAAAGTATGAAGAATCTCGAAGGAAGTATAGATTTCAATTTAAAAGTTAATTTGAAAAATAAAATATAATTTTAATATAACCAGCATGATGAATATTTTTTTAAATTGAATTTTGAAGTTATGCTTTAAATATGTACCAATAACAGACGAAGGTTTTAATCGGAAGATTCTCTTCTAACAGTGCATTGGGTGCAAAGATGAAAAGAAACACATTGAGGAAAAATAAAAAAATCAATTATATCATTTTAAGATTTTTAAATTGGATGATTCTATAATATGTCTTTATAGCTGAGTTTTTTGACAAAAAAGATCTTGTATTGTAGGCATATAATTCTTCATATGTTAATGGAAGAAAATGTGATTATTCGGCCGAACTAACACAAAGGAGGTTTTTATCTGTGTATTTTGATAGAAGAACTACATGGGGATGGTTTACCACATATTCTGTTTATATTGTTTGTATCTATTGGGCAGAACACATAACTAAAAATTACCCACCGTAAACTAACATCTAGATAGATTTTATTATGCAAAGAAACATCTTTACACATATATAGATCTAAATTAATTAGATCAAGTGATGATAAATTATAAAATTTTGCTAGAAGAGACATACTTTTCTTTAATTTGATCATATAAAAAAAACATAATCAAATCAACAGCAAATATTACCTGATATGGCGAAATAGCATACTTACAAGAGATCTAATAGTATAAGAATCCCCGAAAAAAACCATTTATTATTTTTGGTACAAAGGCAGAGAAATTCAACTACTTTTGCAATGAAATTCTTTCGATGATTTGTACTCTACTGAAAACTACTTCTTAGACCTCAAAAATTGATAGTAAGAAATTAGACAAACATTTTTTTTTGCTTCACTCTAATCTAAGCGTTCTTAAATAAAACTGAGTTATATAGTCAAAAAAAATATGCGATAAAGAAAGTTTCGGTTATAGAATATCAAAGTTCTACGTCAACAAGCAAAGAAGAATATTTATGTGGCTGGTTTATAACGAATTTCTGGTGATAAAGAAACTAAAAGATAAATAAAATACGTTTTGATAGACAAATTGATATGTCAAAGAAAACAGACAAATAGTGATAAAAGAGGATATTAAAATACATGAGTGGTTATAGTTAATTATAACTTAGACAAGCGATGTGTTGAATAGTTCTAACAGAAACAAAAAAACATTGTGAAAAGAAAAAGCTGCATTGAAAATATTTGAAAACGCAGCTGCCAATGATTTTCATAGCCAGGCCTCCAAAAAAATTCGGATTATATATAATCAAAATGAAAATCAAGATTTATGTTCAGATAAGAAAAAAAAAATTGTTTGAAAAATCTGAAATGCCAATGCTTTGGATATGTACAAAAACATCAGATCAACCAGAAAGTAGACGTAAAAAAAGTTCTAAGATGTATGCACATAAACCCACAAAGGTGTGGTAAGATGAATAAACTTTAGGCAAGAAAAAAATAAAGTTATGAAAGATTAAAGAAAGTAAGAAGACACTCGGTTAAACAAATAATAGAGATAGAAGTATAATGAAGATAGAATCAATCATTTAATGCTTGTATTTGTGATTAGATATTTTTTTAAATAAACAAGTGAACATTAAATACATAAATGGAAATAAGAAAAACTAGTATTGATTATATAACAATTTTCTACATGAAAAACTAACATAAATCGGTTTACTAATATATAAACTCTTCTTAATACACAAATTTAGTGTATTTATACTACGAAACGTCAAAAAATTGGAAATAGTTATCAGAAATCACACAAATTATAATCAAAGAATTTATGAGATATGGCAGAAACGTGCACATTTGCAATAGATTTATGGTAAACTTATTTTAATTAAGGTTGGTGGGTGATTTTTTTTTTGAAAAAAAATGTGAAGATGATGTGAGGCAAAAGAAGTAATAATAAAAACTAAAATATAAAGTAAACAAAAGTTTTGCTTGAACAATGGAAGAATGCTAAAATGTAGATATACATAATAAGTAATTTTGATCAAGGGTTATATAATTGTATATGTACAAAAATTTTTTCGTGCTTATATGATAAATAAAAGTAAAATATTAAAATTATTTATATAATCAATTATTTTTAAAAAAAGTATTTGATCGTGAAGAAGTTTTTATGAACATTCTAACGCAATGAACATTATACCTTTGTTATTTTAGAATATTTTCACGTAAGATATATTGTATATAACACAAATATTTTCATTGGTGGATGTATAGATTATAATTTACTATGTTTGCATGTTATAAGAAGAAATCGAAACTTTAAACGAGTTTGGCGATCAAAAGATTTAATTTACAATTGGTGCTATCATATGGTGACAAAAAAAAATTTAATGCTGAATATTTGTGTGTATATTTAAAATCCTTAATTTCGGCATTGGAATTCTTTTAAGGATTTTTAATTGAAACACGGATTTCGTTTTTTTGTGCAGAAATAAATCTGTTTTGCAAATATTTAACGATATCCACAAAAGGATGCATAAAATCCTTCTTTTTTTATTCAAAATATTTTTTTTAAAGGCGTTTTGCATATCGAAGACAATGTTAAGATGTAGGAAGTGAAATTCAGAAAAATATTAAACACAAGATGATAAAAGAAATATATTAAACACAAGATGGTATAATACATATATAAAAAACAAGAATGTAAGGAAACATATATTTCCGCTTTACCATGTTTTCAAATATGTGTATTTTACAAAAATATCTTTAAAATTATTATGATCACTAAAAATATTTTTTTAGAAGGATAAATAATGGTAGATTCGTGTAATTCCCTGTTATATAAAAATCACGTTTTGTATGCTAGCAAAGTATATATCTTATAGAACGTAAGCAAATTATTTTTTTTCGAAAGTTTAAGATATAATCCATAAAAAACACACATATTTTTATAGAGTATTATAAGAATGATGTTAGTATGATATGGATCAAGATAGTACTAATACTCCAAATTTATTGAAATATGCGGATATGAAATGTTTTGGCGCAAGATATATAGGTTTATACATTATACAGAGTTTCTTTAATATTCAAATATGATTTTTTGGCTTTTTTATGTGTTGCTCTCGTTTTCAAATCTATATATCAATTTCATAAATGTATTTACAACTAGAAAAGAATGCGGAAATCAATAAAATGCAGTGAATATCTACCGCACGTAATATTTTAGAAATATCATGCAAATGTTCTTTTTTACACGATATTATGCATTCATACTTTTTTAGACGAAAGATCTTATAATGGCGAAGATTTTTTTATCTACTTTTATAAGTAGCACATTACTAAAAAGAGGTATTTAATATTTTACAGTTTTTAGCCAAAGACAGCGTATTTATGTCTAATTTGGGTATATAATATGATGAAAAATTGTTTTATTCAATAAAAAAATATATATACAATGCCTATGTTTACTTAAAAGGTTCTTGTAAAGTCTGTGATACATCACTTTTGAATTTTATTTCGAATAAGCGTCCATTTTAAATGAAGATATTACTTGAGTTTACTGATATAAAACCATTTTACCCACAATTACATACATAAAAATATATTATAGATATAATATACTAAATTAAGGGTTGGCATAAACGCAAAAAAAAACAGAATTGAAGAAAGTATTTTGATTTATATGTCTTAAAAGATGCATTTTTATTTATTATTGGATCAGCAGAATCTTTAAATAGCTTTTCAATTAGATTTATTCTAATTTTTATTTATTTAAAATTCTAATAAGATACAACAAACCTTTTATAGATATAGTAAACTCAAAAATTTAAAATTTTTGCAATAATAAAAAACTTAATATCGTAGATGATTTAGAGTAAAATTGTTTATTGTGAAGTTGAAAATACTAATTGCAGCGTATCCACATTACAAACAACAAGGTTGTGCGAGGCTCTAAAATTAGTTAGTGTTGAATGTAGGAAAAAAGAACATAGAAGATTATGAATATGAAAGGAATTATTGCCTGAATATGCTCTATAAGCTAAATTGTGGCTTTGCCTTAACAAATCGAAACAAAATAAACCCAATACTAAACAATAAATTATATGATCAAATATATCAACTAATTATCATAGCAATTTTATTTATAATTATACTTCATGAATAGAGTGTTTTGTTCGCCTAAGGGTGATACTCCATATTTGCTTGTTTAAAACTTTCTATTATTCTAAAAACATATTAGCTGCCTACCTTTAAAAATTCTTTATCTTAAATATCTTTCCCAATGCCTTTTATATGCATAAGACCTACACATTCAAGTGAAATTTTCAGTCCTATTGTTTGTGTTAAAGATCAAGAATATTTAATTAATCGTACAACCCATAAATTATGTCAGCTAAACGTGTACTTTCGACGCATCTCACACTGTACACTTTGAATGATCCGCAGATATCTTCATTAACACAAATGTATACGCGTCTGTTCCCGCAATATCCATTACCACGAATATATCATTTAGTGGTAGGCACACGTCACCGACTAATACTTAGTGTGTTTAATACTATTATAGAGACGAATCGAAGTTTTTTAGATGATGATGCGATGGTAATTTATTTTTGTGAGAGTTTGTATAGATCTTTTGTTAAATATTTTATGGACTTGTTTTTGTGTAATGATGCTCATCTTGGTTTGGGAGAAGAAATTCGTTTAGTTAAATGTGTTGATAAGTATTTAAATTTTAGTGAAGGGAAATATGAAAATGAAGCAAACAATAGTAATTTGGATATTGAGGGTGATAATATAGCTAATAAGAAATATAATAAGCCTGGAAATTCTGAAAATATAGTCAACAGTAATACAAATCACCAAAACAACAATCCACATAATCATAAGAATATACAGAATAATAATAATGTGCAGAAAATTTATAAGAATAATTCAAAGAATATTGAAAATAGCATCAACACCAATAATCTACAAAACATCAACAGCAGTAATCTACAAAATAGCCTCAAGAATAATAATAACGTATAGAAAATTAATAAGAATAATTTTAAAGATAATATGTGGATAACAGTGGTTGTATTGAGGATTACTTTATTTCGCCTTCGTTTACAAACCTTTTAAAGAAATTGCAAGTAAATCCAGAAAATGTAACTTTTTATTTTGAAGTATACAATAATAAATTTCAATGAATTATGACTGTTGAAGATGATTCATTTTTTACGACTTTTCAAGAAACAAGGAATGAGGCAATTAGAAGTGCAGTTGGTTCTTTTGTTGAAGAGATAGGAGGTAATATGGATTTATTTGATGTTTAATAAATGAGGATGTTGCTTTTACCAGTGAAGCTTTTAGTGATACGAATAAAGATGTTATTGTTGCCACACGGGAAAAGGATGAAAGCATCATTACGAATGTAGGTTTAAGTATTGAAAACAATTGTGTCAAAGAAAATGGTGTTAAAATAAACATTTCAAAAGATTGCATTGCAGGGATAAACACAATAAAATGCACTCAATATTTTCGGTAATAATGAAATGCCTGTTTTGAGCAAAAAGCAAAGGGGTAAATATAAATGGTGCTGAGCATAAAGAGACAATGCACTCAATATTTTCGGTAATAATGAAACGTTTGATATGAGCAAAAAGCAAAGGGTAAATATTAATGGTGCTGAGAACAAAAAAATGAATACACTCAATAATTTCTTCATCAATGAAACGCTTGATGTGAGCAAAAAGCAAAGGGTAAATATAAATGGTGCTGAGCATAAAGAAATAAATACACCGATATGTCCCGGGTCTAAAAGACCACATTTCAACCAAAGCCCATAAAAAATAAAAAGGCTTTAGTCACCTCAAACATAAGCAAATAGATTGAATTCAAAGCATAACAGAATTTTGTAAAACAAATAGCATTTCATTTCCAAAATATCTTATTGAAAAAAAAACGATGTATTAACATGTTGTGTTTATTTTATGAATGAAAATTATAGTTCTAGATATTTTTTAAAAAAAACTGATGCGAGAAATGATTGTGTAAGATGTATTTTTGAATTTATAGGGGACAATAAAGATGATTTTGACTATATAATGCATAATTCCATGTAATATTTTTTATTTATGGGCTAGATTTTTGTTGTATTTTTAGTTTTTGTTCTCTGGGAAAGTCTGCTTGATTCTCTGTGCGCACAGCGTATTATTACTTTCGGCTACTTTCTCTTCTCCAAATTCTTCTTCACTACCCCACATTCTTCGAATCTAATAATAAAAGGTTTTTTCTCAATCCCAAGGTTTGCATATATGCCTCAACCTGGTTCGTGACATCTAGTTCCTTTTGGTACCTTTTATGATATCGCCATCACACCGTCCCATGTTATAACATATGGGATAATTTTTGTCTTGCATTTGTATTTTAATGACTGTTCAGATGCTAGCAGGTCATATTTTCTCAATTTTTCGTTTTAAACTATGTTTATATTGTCAATACTTGTCACGCCAATTTCGATCGAAGTGATGCAGTTCTTCTTTTTGCCGTATTCAAAAATATCAGGTCTGACATTCGATAACTTGATGTCCGTTTATATTCTTGTATCTATAAATATGAAGATCGATATAGTAATAATAATAAGAAGAACAGAAAATTCGAGACCAAAAGTTAAATAATCAATAACAGAAAAAAAATTGAAAATTCTTTAAAATGAATGAATCGGAAGTTTGCATTCAAAAAATAAGGATAAATTATTCGGAAAAAGAGAATAACTGTAATTCTAATGCTTAACTAAATTTAGTCATTTAAAATAGTAATCGTAAGAATACAGAAAATTATAGCCGAAAAACCCGGATAAACAATAATTCCGAAGAAAATAATTCTTATAATATAACCAATGAAGACTATATTAGCAGAGAGCAGTAACTTTATAATAGCAGAGAAAACATGAACAATAATAATTTTGGTGTGTATAGTAATAGAGAAAACAAAGGCAAGGTAATATTAATAGAGAAAACAAAAGTAATAATGATGTTATGGAAAATTTATTCGATATTAATAATAATTAAAACAAAGGCAGCAGTAATTTTTGAGAAAGCAAAGGTAATAGTAATTGAGAAAACAATATCTATAATATTATGAGAGATGTGATCAACAATAAGTGTAGAGAAAACAAATGCAATGATGATAATAGATAAAGCATGATCTATAATGTTGATAGAAAAATCTGATCAATCATAATTATAGAGAAAACGAAATCAAACATATTAATAGAGAAAACAAAAACAATAAATATGATAATGGAGAAAACATGATCGATAATAACCGGGGGAAAAATAATTATAACATATTCGAAATAAAGAAACTTTAAGTGAAAGAGACGCACATCTCTTCAACAAGTATTTTAGCCTAAAAACTTTAATACCACTGAAACAAAATATAATTTATTATTAACAAGTCACGAAAGAAAATAAACATACAAGAATAAAAGAACCATCGCAAGCTACTGAAAATAACTGTAAGAAGAAAAATAAAACTTCTTTAAATGATTTTATTGCATATAAAAGCCCTTTTTATATTTACTTCAGTAAAATTCTTATACCACAAAACCTTTGAATTTTTTTATTTTTATCTACATTATATTTTTTTTGCATTACAAAGGGATATATAATAGTTAAGGACAGCATTCTTATAAAATATCAGACACACATGTTATAATGTTTTTATGATCAAAATTAATATGTAAATATTAAAAAAAGCATGCTGTATTTCTTTGATCTTGAATATCTTTTAGAATTATATGCTTTATAATCAGTGTGTTTTATGATCAAATTTACCAAATAAAAAATTTTATAGCACATGCTGTATTTTTTATGTCTTGAATAATTGTAAAAACAGTGTGTTTTTCATCGTTAAAAAAACATTTAAAGCTAAATTTATACACAAATAATTCGTAAATAAGAATGAATCAGCAAATTCTATCCGTAAGGCAATAAAAATTTTCCTTTTTATATGCCTAAAAATAAATACGATTCCACTGCAATAAAAAAATTTGCGAGAATAACAAAAGCCAAATAAAATTTTTATTTATCAAGATTCATTTTATAAAATTTCGAAATTTTAAGTTTAAATCAATGTATACATTTTCTAAACACTGATACAGCTATTATCTTTGAAATCTTCTATTGATACATAAAATTTTGTGATTCGAAACAAAAATAGTTCATTGTCATAATATAGGATAGTGTAGTTACAAAAATTTAAAATTCGTATATTATAGGGTTGAAAAGCGCTAACGAAATGTGAAGCATACGCACAAACAACGGTATTATAAAGATAATCCAATTTATAAGTCTTGATTGTTAATAATTCATTTATAATATTAAATACGTAGACAATCAGAAAAAAACATAAATTAGTCTGTTTTTATAGAGTATACTAAAATCTTGTGCAAGCAAAAAGAAAATTTTACCCTTAAATAAATTAAAAATACAAAAATTTGGAAGCGAAAAATATGTTTTGACTGCTGCTTAGGTGCATAAATATCTTTTCTAGCGAAGATACAATTTTAATTTTTCGGTTTTGAATTTATACCTACCATTGTATTTTTCTATAATGGCGGTTTGTGACTTTATTAACATTCGAAAGTTTTAGATTAAATATTGTAGAACTATTAATGTTATACTGTCATTTTGATGGGTTTTAATAGTGAATATTTATGTGCAAATATAATCTTATGATGATGATGGGATTTTAAAATAGGACAAGAGACTTAGTTGGTATATTTTTTATTTTAAAATCATTTTTTAATGACTTTTATGTATATTTATTTTACTAAATTTTATTTATCATAAATCATCCATCAAAAATAAAGCTTCTTGTGTAATTCTATTTTGTATTCCAAGAAAACTTGCGTGGCGATAATATTTATCATTCAAATCAAAATATAACATTTAAAATCTATCATTAAGCACTTGATCAAACGTATAAAAAGCCCTAGAGATTAAGCACATAATTAATTTTAATATTTTCAAAGAAATACAATATGCCCATTTTTTGTAATAGTATATTTTTAAAATGAAATTTTACAGCAATTGTATTTCGTTAATCATTTTTATTATTTTATTATGTGAAAATTTTGAAATGCGTGATCTAGTTTTTATTTCTTATCTTAACTATAATGTCAAAAAAAAGATTAAATAATAGGTTAGTTTCAAATGATTCCGAGTCTTTATATTAATAATTAAAACAAACCAATTTTTTTAAATACTTAAACAAGATTATTATAAAATAAGAATGCAAAATATTATGCTAATTATATTCTGATTAAGTGTATATTTAGCCATTATAATTGTAATTTTTTACTATAATATGATATCTAACGATAACTCCCAAGATACTTATACTCATCTCTATTGGAGAAGAAGAGCAGTTGATGAATTTAAATCGTGGATAGGTGTCAAAAGATGTATCAAGGAGTTGTGCAATATTCCCAACGGGCTGACCACGTCTAAATAGATAAAATTGAATAAAGAAAAATTAACGCATAAATAAAGTCTAGTTATTTGGTAAGATGTGCTTCTTCTTATTTCATGAAATATTAAATTTTAAATTTAACTCAACTTTATAACAATAGAAAGTATTGATTTTTACATATGTCCGAAAATTTTATTTCACATAATATATTAATTCGTAATCTAATGTAACTAAAAAAAGGCACAAATTTAAATCAACACCGGGAAAATATTTTAGATTTATCATATACACATCAAAATATATATTTTAGGCTGCAAAACCAAAATAATAATTATTAAATTAATTGTCGTGGCTTTATTTTCATCTTAATTCAATACAATAAAAAATATGGTAATATTTTAGACACGAATTACAAGCATTGATATACACAAGAAAAACCATTTAAATACTTTAATAAGAAGCATAGATTTCACATTGAAATTTCGTCGCGTACTTTTATGATTTGCACTATTATTGATTTCCATTTATTTTAAAGCAAATATCATTTTCAAAAAATAAATAAAAAAAGATTATAATATAGTATTTTCCTTGTATAGTTAAAGGTATAATGGTTTGAAAAATTGGATTTAAAACTGAATTCTTCTTTTTTTCAATTGTGTTATCTGATCCATATGAAACCTCAAAGAGAAATCATGTGAGGACAATCAAAATGCATATTTAAAATAAAGCAAACATATATATTTTATTTGTAAAGAGCATTCATAACCTTATAAAAAAGAAATCTTCAAATGATAAACATTCATTATTTATATTATTATGAAAGATAACCCCTCAATTATGTATTCTTCATATTTAAATGCTGGAATTGCAATAATTATACATTACCTTTGATTTTTAAAATAGATAAAGTTGCAAATTATATATTTAAACCTTTCTTTATTATATAACAAAAAAATAAACAGTTCTTTGAAACATCATTATATTATCACATTGACGAAATTTTTATAGAGTAATCATGTGCTTATTCATTAAATATTGAACTTTAATCAAAAATATGTTTAAAAAGAACTAAGATGCATTGAGTAATTATTTTTATTTTTTATTGTTTAAGCAGGATTTCTATTTATCAATTTCATATACTGGGTTGTTATTAGCTCAATCTGAATATTGCAGAGCTTATTAAGCATCTTTTGTAGTCTCTCATTGATACATGAATGTCGAATGGTCTTATTCTCTTAAATGATAGAAGTTTTAAATAGTTTATTTGAATTTCTAGATATATCGCTAAAAAATTAAAAATATATTATGCTTACCGAAATGAAAAACGCCTAATATTTATAGATTTTAATCCCAGAATTAAATTTGAGCAAAACAAGAAAATGGTAAATCTTAATTTTACATATAATGTATGAAGTGAAAATTTTATTTCTTCCAATGACTTATTAATATCGAAAAAATACTCGCAAGGATAAGAATTCGTATTCATAACCATCTTATATAAATATTCGATCACGCTTTTTTATAAAATTATCTACTAAACTAGTATTAAGTACCAATACCGGGTTTTAAGCAAAAAGAATATTTTATTTAACGAATGCAATTTTTATTCTTAACTACAGTATACAACAAATAAGAAAATGATTTATTTTAGAAATTTATTTTGGTTTATAATTTCTTACATATGCTTCTTTGGCTTCGCCAGCTTCTTTGGGCTCTCCAGCTTCTTTGTATGCTTTGGAATAATTTGCTTCTTTGGCTATGCTTTTCTCTTTTATTGCTTTGGAATATTTCGCTTCTTTGGCTGCTTTGGAATATTTCGCTTCTTTGGCTACTTTTGCTTCTTTGGCTATGCTTTTCTCTTTTATCGCTTTGGAATATTTCGCTTCTTTGGCTGCTTTGGAATATTTCGCTTCTTTGGCTGCTTCTGCTTCTGCTTCTTTTTTTTATGGGGGATGGCGACTGAATTTCGTTATCGTGCTTATATATGGAATTCTTGATTTCAAAACAATAACGGTCGCATTTGAAACAACATATGAAAAATCTGACATATAAAGATCTAACGAAATGGCTATCAAGTGTGCAGTTGTTTGTTAAAGTACATTTTTTATTATGTCCTGAGTTTTCTATACAATAAAGGTGGTTTTCTATGGAGTAGATAGAAAAGTAAGACAAAATTATCCCAGCTTCTAGATTTTCTAGTTGAGTAAGTAAAAAATATTCAAAATGTACAATATAAAAGTACCGGGAATGTATTTTCAAAATTTCTTCTCCTCCAACAAATATGCTAATAAAGAGACTTCGAATTAGATTAGCAAGCAAAAATCCTTCTTTTTTGCCTGTTATCATAGAAGAGTTACAATCAGATTCGCAACAAAAAACATCCACAAGCATTAATATATTTTCCATAATAAGAATTTTAAATTTTACGGGTTCATCAGTCTCTGGTTTTTCTACAAAGCTTTTTGTAATGGGGCATTTTGTTTTTCTAGACTTCTCTGCTTCATAAATAGCTTTAAATTCTGCCGTGATTGTATCTCTTATTGTTTCCCATTCTTTTTTGATTTTCTTTTTCTTCCAGTGATCGATAAAATGCTCAAAATAAACACGTGAATCAGTTTTTGTATTTCCTGAATCACAATCAAATGTATTATTACCACTAGGTGCAGCTAAATATAGAATATCAATGATTTTATTAAAATATGAATTCTTTTCTTCTTTCAAATATAAGCTTTGAATATCAGTATTAGTCTGTTTTTTCGATAATAAATGTTGCATGTTCTTCATAGAAAAAAAATATATAAAACTGTTGTATGAATTCAGTAAACATTCGATTTCTAGTCTAGCCTTTAGATTCTCAATGCTTACTTCTTTATCCTGAATCGAAATAATTTCCATGATGCTATTAAAATAATATGAAACCTCGCGTACGTGTCTATTAAATCGATAATTTCCGTGATTTACTTTCTTAAGATTCTTATCTAAAACATCTATATTTATTTTTCTCTTGTTTTTTAGCATTTTTAAGCATACAAAATTTTGTATATATATTTTAGCATTTACATTGATCAATCGCATATTTCGATCTATTTCTATATATTTGACACCATTCATCATCATAAAACTTGCGAATTTATTCCTCAACACGATATATTTTCTGTTTTCAGCATCCGTTTCTACGTTTATAAAACGAGTTTCACCTTGGCAGTTCTCAAAATTCCTAATTTCTTCCACCCAAAAAAACCTTATATAACTGCATAGTAAGTCTTGGCTAATTAAATTAGTCTCTAAATTATTTTCATAATCATCAGGGGCTTCTGAATTACTGACAGCTGAATGGTCATTACATTTCTCAAGCAAGCGTATTTCTTGCCCATTTTCGGATCCCCTTATGTAAATTTTGGAATCTATATCACATATTTTTATTGTGGATACATCTAAAACCTCACAATCTCCATTGTTGATAACTTTCTGATCAAGTTGTGACTCTTTTAGTACATATATTCTCTTTGTGATATTCAAATCGCTCAGACAGAAGGTTTTTTCACTTATTTCCAGTTCGTGCATATGATTTAAATTTGAACTTTCATGTCCTGGAGGACGTACGTATAAATTTTTAGACGAATTCCTAAACACCTTTATAAATCTATCGAATTTACTAACATACTTTTCATTTGTATTCGGATTTAAATGCATAGAGCTGCATACACAATCTTCGTCATCCCCAGAAAAAACTTCATTTATAATGTTTTTCATAATTCCGTCTCTTTCTTCTTCCGGCAACCTAAAGAAGTCATCAATGAGACTTTTCTCTATTTTGTTTTCATTATTTCCACTTTCTTCCGACGATAGCTTTAACGTAAGAAAGAAAAAAAAGATTGAAATCATAATTTATGGGGGTTCTACGAATTTAAGTTTACATAAATGAAACTGGCCAATATATTGTTTTCTGTTATCACTGGTTTTGATTGAATCAGAAATAATATACATTTAGGGATGATTGCGTCATATTTTGAATTGTGTTTCGAGTTATATGGTAATTTAAAAATTTTACTATGCATAAATTTATACATTTATATAGAATAATTTGTGTATCTAAAGTAAAGAGCATGTAAAAAATTAAATACACTATATATAAATACTGTAAAATAAATCGAACTCGAAACATCAATCAAAAACTACGCATTCACTTAAACTATATTTTTTTTGCACTGGTGATTTTTATTTCTTGAATTACTTTTAACATAAAATATTCTGTGGCTAGTAATTTTATTTTTTAACGATTTAAATGTACTCAAACATTCTTTTTTTGTTTCATTATATAATTTTAAGCTTTATTCTGAGCAATAGACCAGAACATCTAGAATTCTAAAAATGTCTTGAAATTTGGGTTTAATAAACATATGTATGGCAAAGTTATTTTATTTAATTTATATACTTTTTTGTAACAATTGTGATCTAAAATTAGATATGTAAAATTTGTTTTTCAATTTTGTATTTTCCGTATTTTAATATGGATAGATTTTTCTATAAATTAGCAAAACAAAAACAAGCATTTTGGGAAAATAATAATAAGATCTAAATTTGGTCTAAAAAATAAATTTGGGCTTCGGATAATTTAATTGTTTCTTAATCTATTCATTGGAATTTTATGGATAGTTTGTATTAAAAGAATATATTTAAAAAATCTCAATTTTTTATAATTACTTACAGGTATATTTAATTAAAATAACATATATAAGTCCACTTTAAAGTTGCACAAGTACATTTTTATCTTCTAGAGAATATAGTGTAAAATGACATAATTTATGGCTGATACTTTGGCGAACCAAAACAATCGTTTTATTTTTTATGCATAACTTCTTCTTTGAAAATTTTATAATGATAAGAAATATAATCTAACATAAACAATTCAAAATATATTTGTTTATATTCTTTTTAGAATTTAATTGGTGGATAGGGAGGAAAATGCTGATAATATATTTGAAGATTGTAATTCATAAATTTTGATTTTTATCAATAACGTTTGCATCAATAAAAAAAACTTAGCAATAATAGTGCTTGGAAGAGGCATATTAGTATGAAATTCGCTAATGTTTTTTTAGCACATCCTCTTTAAAAAATTTAATTCTAGTATAACTACTAAAAACTATAGCTGCTTTGTAAAACACGTCATACAGTAATCTCTCATGACAATATTGTCAATTACTAAAAATAGACAAAACCACAAGCAGAATTAAATGGATTTTTAATAGATGGTCGCTTGAAAATTTTTATTTGGTTCATATTCACAAATATAAGAATTTAATCAGGAAATTACATACAGTTCAAACGCGTGATATTTATAAAACCTAGAAAAAAACAAAATAATGCATATATCGATCACTATAAAAATATATTTTGCGCAATACTCTCAGCAAAATTATAATCGATTTGGTCTGTAATAATTGAGTTGGGTTCTATTAGTCTCTTTATAATGGAATATAAAGATAATGCTTAGCCACATAATGTAAAAACCGCGAATTTCCAATGTAACTTTAAAATCAAATATTATGCATTAAATCCTTTGAATTTCCTCCGTTTTACAGCAATAATATTTTCTATATTTATATTCATTTTTAAGCTTATCGAAGTTGAAATACAGAAACAGCTTCCGGTTATTCTAGCACTCGAATGATATAAATAAATTAGTATTTAAATGAAAAAGCTATTAAAACAGACACAAATACCAAAACAACAAAAGTAGCCTTTTAATATATTTTAAAACTAATTCATGCTAAAATATTCAGTTTCACGATATACATCTCAAAAATTGGTCTTAATAATATAAACTAAAAGTTTAATTAACAGAAGAGCACAATAAATACGCGAACTTTAAATTTAAATAAACCACATTGACTTTTGCAATTGATCTTAAAAATATTTTCAGGATATGTTAATATAATAAAACGAGCCTAAAGAACAAAAAAATATGGATCTCTATAGATAATGTTAATGAAGAACCTTTATTTTTTGTTAGACTTGAATTTGCAAACTTAATGTTTGAAAAAAAACATTACAAAGTAAAATAAAGATAAACTTATGTTTGACCTGTTCGGATTTTAATCAAGCCTTTCTTAATTCATCTTATTTCTACGAAATCATTTGTTCATGTATTTAACACCTTAATAACGATTTTATGATTTTTAGAATCAAAAAAGCTATCTACTGGACCATAAAGAAGTAAAAATAGGTACAAAAAATCATAAATAAATCCTTTTAGTGTCTTAAATTTATACAAGTATTCTATTTATAAATTTTTTTATATTAACCCAGACTTATTATTATAATTTATGGTGATTTTTTTTTCAGTAAGGTATTGTATATTATACAATTTTAATTGAATATAAGCACAAATATAAAAATTGTTTTTTCCATTTATTATATAGGGGTTGTACAAAACCAATAGTTTTTTTGTGCATTTTTATTCAATGTATAGTAAATTCTAAATCTTCTTAATGTATTTATTTTATCAACATAATAAGTAATTTTATATTTATTTATGGTTTGATTTTATTTTTAGCTTTTTATAGTTGTTCAAGCAAAACTTCAGATTTGTTATATGAAAAGATTTGGCTGATACTTCTTTCCACCTCATCGCATATACAATCTTCTTCGATGCATCTTCTTCTATCCAGACGTAAATAGTTTCATTTTTATTCCTCAATCGTATTGTTGATGCGCATTCTTTCGCTTTAGTTGTTATTTTTAGCTCCTTAATATTTAATTTTTCGTATTTTATAAACATAAAAATTATTTTTATGTCGTATATCAACACTCTAGTTCTCCATTTGTAAATTAGAATACATTCATTTGATAATAGATCGCATTTTCTAAGCAATTAATTTCAACCTTCATCAGACTACTAACACTTGATTTTTTTATTTATATTAACGAGATAAACTTTCCCCTTTTATCGTACACAAGAATGCCTGGTCAATGTGGCGATAAATAAAAATCTGTTTTTATTTTTGTATCCACCTTCGTTTTCGCGTGTTTCTTTTTAGTTACTTCCAGAACCGAATGTCTTTTTTTGTTTTTATTTTTTAGGTTATTTTTTCTTGGGTGCATAAATATTACGCATATCTAAACTTCATTATATCTTCGTGTATTTTCATGGCAGGAATTCTTTAGAATCGGCTTTATATCTTGTCTACTATTTTATATGCTTTTCCACAGTGTTGACTTTTTACGAAAGGATATATTTCTATCCTGCAAAAAAAAATGTAATCTTTCATCTTTTTTGAGCTACAAGTTTCCAATTTTTAGCCACCCGGAAGATCCCATTGTGTCAATAATTGAGTTTTTGAGCAAAAGAATAATAATATGAATGTTTTCATTATTATATCACACAAGAGCGTTTAAAAAGTATAAGATAATATGACGGACGAGGCAAAATTAGAAATTATTTCAGTAAAAAGAACCAAATTTTTAAATAATTTACATATATTGACACTGTAATGTATATGTTGCATATTTTTTCAGCATAAATCTTACACTTAACCATCCCTTTTCTTTATATACTGTAATTAATTATCTATGTAATTATCGATATGAGGAATCACAATTGATTGTTTTTTTTACAGCTTATAGATTTTCTGGAAGAGTTATTTGTATTTTCACTATCAAAGTAATGGATAGGTCAAAAAATTAAAAATTGTAAATCAATTAAATATGTAAAATTTTATTTTTCTTTTAAAAGATCAAAATTTTGTTTTGTTTCTAAAGTGTAACAAACAGTAGGAATCTGCGAATAAAAAAATATCCAAGTAAATCTAAATTAAAAATTAAAGACACAGCAAATCTCACTTATTCGAATACATGCATAAAAATATAAATTTTCGAAAAAAATTGCTTTAAAAAATATAAAATAAAATTGTTTGTATGTTTTTTGAATTAAAAATACGGCTGAAATAAAACAGATGGATAACAAATTCGAATTTGTAAAACATGGGAAAATTACTTATAGACACAAATAAATTTGATTATTAGACTCTTTAAATGCTAAAAAAAAATGGATTAAATTATACTTATAAATATATAGTGTTATATTTTGATTTTTTTCGATCTTATTAATATTTGTTGATTAGAAAAAAAGATACAAAAAGTTTCAGAAAGTATAATATATAATCATAAATACTCTAAACTATCACAAGTTTGTCTGCGAAAGTCTTCTTTTTAATGCAGATCAAAACAGTAAATTGCGATTTATAGATATATTTTCTTTTTTTTTAGTTACAAAAAAAAATTTAAATATGGACGCAAAAAAATTTCGCTGTAAATTTTTCGATGTTTTTTGCATTCTAAAGTTTTTCATTTTATTTATTATATCATTGCTTTATTCATTACAATGCTTCCTTTTTTTAATACTAAGTTTCGTTTAATTGATCTTTAAAGTTGACATATTTTATTTTCTTAATCTATTTTTTACACGTTATATTTTTTTATAATAAAAAAAGTCTTTGATTGATTTCAACATTCTTCTATTCATTGTATTTATACTTCTATGAAGAAACCGGATATAACTCTTCAAATATTTTGTCTTTCACCTGGTAAATATTACAAGTAATTATAATGTTATGTTTTTTTAACTAAAAATACTTAGTAATTAGATCTTGCCATTGATTTGGATACAAAATTTAGACATATTTTATTACATATGCATATTTTTTATTTATTAAATTTTTCAGTGAATTATGTTCTAAAAAGATATTTTTCATAAAAATGGCCCATGTTTTGTGTATTTCGAAATTTTGAGAAAAATAAGAAACCATGGAATTAGAATGGAAGCTTATTTTATGTTTCATTTTTTAATAATTTAGCTACAAGAAAATAAATGAGCCTTATTTTCGTAAGATGTCATCTATTGTAAATCTATGATGTTATTTTGAAATTATATGTTTTAAAAATATAGAGCTAACATCCCTTGGAAATAAGCACGTGAGAATAAGAAATTATAAAAATAATAGAAATAGAATAGAAATAAATGATTCTAATTTTTTTCCTTTAAACGCAGCTTATTGCATCTTTTAAACCCAAAAAACATAATATTTTATTATAAATAGAGAAATGTTCATAAACTGTTTTAAATTGACCCGTCATTTACGTTGTTTTAGTTTTTTTACATGAAAAAATTTTAATTTTAAATAATAGTTATCTTATCGTTTTTAATTTTAAAAATGTATGCATCTTTTCGTCTTAATGATTGAAATAAATATATCAGAAGTTATGTGAACAGCATCATGGTTTTTGATTTTCGTTTGTTTTAGACAGAATCAATTTATTTGTAATTTAATAAGTTTACAAAAAAAATACGAAAATATACACAAAAAAGCCCAAATAAGAGCCACGCTCTTACTATTTTATACAATCCAGTTTTTCTTATAATAATGATTATTCAAAAAAAATTTATGGATTGTAGACAAAAACTAGATGAATATTAAATACGGAGCCAATAAATGTATTTTTTGCGTTTAATGGCCTCGATATACACGCATCAAAAATTATATTTGTCAAAAAATATTAATTCGAGCAAATATTGCCCCTTCAATATCAGTACGGGTTATAAGCTTTAAAATATTAGGAAAAATAGGCGCTTGTTTAACTTTGTGAATCTTGTGAATACTTATTATTATTTGATTAAAATACAAACATACAACATGAATTTATTTTTTCATAAATATCATACTATATAAATTCAATATATAAAAATTACTTAATATACTATTATGGTTTATACTACGAACCAACTCTTAATTTATAATAATTTGTAGGCAAATAGTTTAGTAATTCTGAAACATCCTGACAGGAAAAAATTTCATAAAAATTTTAAAAAAAAATTTATTATTAATTATCAGTTTTTATGTTATTTTTACATGCAAAAAGCATTAAATTACAACCCAATGGTAAAAAGAGTATTTTTTTAATACATATACCCGAAATCTTCGAAGAATTTTTTGACGCTGTTGGTATCATATAGATCTAAATACCGCATATAAGTTGTTTTTTTAAAATATTCGATTTTTACAGCGTAAAAAAAATCTGTTCGAATAATTAGTGTAACTATAATGATTACTGTTAAAATATAATGAGATAAGAACCATTATATTTGATAAAACTAATCTAATTTGTATTTACTTTTTTTTGAGGGTTAAAAAGTCTTTTCTGAAGTTCATTCGAAGTAGTAAGGGTTATTGCAGGATAGCTAAAAATGTGAGTATTAGTAATTTAAAGATCAAATACGAAAAATTCCGTAATTTTTTTACAAAATCAACATCAAAATAACATTTTCTACAGTTCGATTTTTTAAAAACGTAGTAAATATGATTTATTATTTCCCTGGATTACGATTGATTTTACTGCCCATAATTAATAATTTTTTAATTTAGCGAAAGTGAAACAAAAAACTGCACACAAATATTTTTTTGACAAATTATAGCCACACAGGTATAAAAACATCCTATTTTTATTTATTATAGGTTTTTTGCAAATTATATAAATTTCGTGTTATATGTTTAAATAAAAATAAAGTTGGATCCAGAAATTAAATCTTAATTTAAAATGTAGATTTTATGATTAGGATTATAATCTTGCACGAAGCAATTAATCATTCTGCATCTAGAATAGTTGTAATTTTAGAATGAAAACATCAATGAATTTTTTATCAGCATTTGACATTGTAAATTATAATTTTAAAATTTCAATAAAGATTTATGATTTTGCAAATCTAGTAAGTAAGGTTTTATAACTAAAAAAATTTTATACGATGCAATGTTTGACAAAACAAGGGTCTAAAATAGCTTGTTTTTAAATTCATAGAATCTTGACAAATTAAAATGATATTAAATCATAACAAAAAAAAATAAATTTTATCAAATTCATTACTATACACGAACAGAAATGTGCATTGGTTATATGATAGTGTCTGCTTAAATAAATGCAGAGATTAAAAATATGATTTGTATCATTTTGGTTGTTGCTAAAAAAAATTCGCACCTAATATTTATGATATTTATAAAACTAAAATTTTATATTTTTTATATTTTAAACAATTTTAAATACATATTTTAATTTTGCGCCTAAAATTGTCGTTTCTATATGATCAAAAATTTAAGATACACATAATATTCCGCTTAAATCGTTCACAAATAAGAAAGTCATTTTAAAGTATGAAAGACCTAAATCATGTACTTTCTATCAGTAAAGCTATAACTTGGAGTTTAGTGCCCGTCTTCATTTCAAATCAAAACTAGGTTATTTATATATCTCATTTATATGCTTTCGCTTATTTTTTTTTACACTTGAACCGGTATTAAATACCCATGATATACGCATTATATATCAATAGTATCATTTTCAACAATAATTTTCTAGGCTTCGAGTAACGTGAATTTTACAGAAAACCATAGCAATTCAATACATCCCAAAAATTAAATTTATCTTAGTTAGTTAAAAATATTGTTATATACATTTTTCAGTTTCAATTTCTAAACATTGCTATTTATCTTTTTAAAACACATTCGTTGCACTTTTTTTTAAATATTAAAAATCAATATGAAATCAATTATTATCGACATGGCTTTTCCAAAAATTTCTCTTGATTAAATTATAAATAAAAGACCTGATGTAAATTGTATTTAGATTAGATTCAAAATTTACAAGATTAATATTTTTATGTGTGCTTCTCGCTGTATTCTTATCTTGAAATACCAAAGTTTCATTTCTAATGATTTCTTAAAACCTTCATTTTCAACATTCAGTTGTCTCATCTTATTGTATATTTGTTTGTAAACTTTCATTAATAAAAAAATATCACATATTCATTTCTTAAATCCACCTTTTTAGTATGAATTTATGGTAAAAATTAGTAAAAAAGATCGACAAAAATTAAAATATTACCACTATGAGACTCAAACATTTTTTGCGGGTAAAAATTACACAAATATACAATATTTTTACCTTTTTAAATTTTATTGAAGCAAAAAAATCGTTGATTTTCTATTCTTTATATATAAGATAACATATTAGACCATCATCATAATAATAAAAAGACACAATAAAAACTCTAAAAAAATTAAAAATTGCAATAATAAATAAATTATCAGATTTGAGTTTTGAGCTTTACAATAAACTATTCGAAAATAACAAAAGTGTGTCTGTAAAGCCGATTAAAAACAATTTTATAAATTAGAATAAATGTATACTATTTTATTTATAACGTATAAATTTATACTCGTAACAATTATATAGTTGCATTGAGATAAGTGAATAGAAAGGCGTCGAGAAAGAATGATATAAAATATAATGTGTAATTATATTTTTAAAATAGACGTTAACGAAAATTGTATAATCCGGTAAAAATACATATTTAAATTTTTCGATATATGTTTTATTAAAAAAAACGATAATTTATGAAAAAAAAATTAAGACTGTGCTTAAGTATAATAAATTATCCGTATTTCGTTATGCAAGGATTTTACCAAATGCATAAATCTTATTTATTTTTCGGTAGATTACGTTGGGTTTTTTTTTTCTTAAGCTACATTTCTGAACGCTCTTTAAAGATATTTGCCTGGTTCGATTTTTCACCTCGAAAAATCTACAAAATTTTTTCAATAAATGCCTAAATCTTACAATATTATTTATTTTTTTGTAAATATACCATTATAAATTCATATTGGCTCAATAAAAATTGATATATACCTCTTATGATTTTATCACTAATTAAACTTTTTTGATGTATTTTCTATGCTCAACTATTATCCATTTAAGTGTCTTCCTCCATCCTTTTGTTTGTACGCATTATTTAGATTCAATTGGAATCTCGGTTTACGAAATATGCAATTTTATAAGTCTTATATTTTATCTTTTTTTATTTAACCACAGTAATATATATTAATTTATCCTATAATGTGTTTTTTGTTGTTATATGAAATTTAAAAGGATTATAAACGGTGGTCTTATATAAAATCGGCCGGAACAAATGAAATAAATAATATTTTTAATAAAGAAGTCTTTAAATTTAAATTTAACTATTTTTTCACCGAAATGTACTCAAGAAAAAAAGTATGAAGAATCTCGAAGGAAGTATATATTTCAATATAAAAGATAATGTGAAAAATATATAAAATTTTTCATATAACCAGTATGATTAACATTTACAGATTTAATTTTGAAGTGATGCATTAATTGAACAAATAACAGAAGAAGGTTTTAATCTAAAGTTCCCTTCTGACGGTGCATTGGGTGCGAATATAAAAAGAAACAATTGAGAAATAATAAATAAATTGATATATTATGTTAAGATATTTAAAATTGTATGATTCGATAAGGTGTCTTTAAAGCTGACGTGTTAGACAAAATTGATCTTTCATTTTAGGCATGTAATTTTTCATACGTTAATGGAAGAAAATGGGAAGATTCGGCAGTATAACACAAAGGATATTGTTGTTTTTGTGTTTCGAAAGAAGAACCACACGGGGATGGTTTAACACATATCTATTTGTTTTGTATATGTATCTATTAGACAGATACATAACTAAAAATTACCCACCGTAAACTAACCTCTAGATGGATTTTCTTGTGTAAAGAAACATCTTTACACATATTATAGATCTAAACAGATTGTATAAAGTGGTGATAAATATTAAAATTATGCCAAAAGAGGCATACTTTTCTTTAATTAGATGATATGGAAAAAAACATAATCATAATCAACAACAAAGATTACCTATTATAGCAAAACAGCATAGTTACAAGAGATCTAATAGTATAAGAATCCACGAAAAAAACCATTTATTATTTCTGGTACAAAGGCAGAGAAATTCGACTACTTTTGCAATGAAATTCTTTCGATGATTTGTATTTTACCGAAAACTACTTCTTAGACCACAAAAATTGATAGTAAGAAATTAGACTAACATTTTTTTTTGCTTCACTTCTACTATAAGTGTTCTAAAATAGAACTGAGTTATATAGTCAAAAAAAATATGTGATAAAGAAAGTTTTGATTATAGAATATCAAAGTTCTGCGTCAACAAGCAAAGAAGAATATTTATGTGGCTGGTTTATATTGAATAAATGGTGATAAAGAAACTTGAAGATAAATAAAATACATTTTGATAGACAAATTGATATTTTAAATAAAAGCTGACATATACTAATAAAAGAGGATATTAAAATACAAGAGTAATATGGCTAATTATAACTTAGACAAGCGATGTGTTGAATAGTTCTAACAGAAACAAAAAACAATGTGAAAAGAAAAAGCTGCATTAAAAATATTTGAAATCCACAGCTACCAATGATTTTCATCGCCGGACCGTTAAAAAAATTTAGATTATATGAAACCAAAGTTTAATTCAAATGTATGTTTATATAAGATAATTATATTTTTTTGTTTGAAAAAGCCTAAATGCCAATGCTTTGGAGATATACATAAAACATCAGATCAACCAGAAAGTAGATGTAAAAAAAGTTCTAAGATGTATACACATAAACCCACAAAGGTGTGGTAAGATGAATACACTTTAGGCAAGAAGAAAATAAAGTAACTAAAGATTAAAGAAAGTAAGAAGACACTCGGTTCAACAAATATCAGAGACAGAAACAGACATTAAGATAAAATCGGTCATTATATACTTGGATTTGTGGAATGATATTTTTGTTTTTTCAATAAATAAGAGAATATTTAATGCATTTATGAAAAAAATTATCACGAGTATTGATTACCATACCAATTATAAGGATAAAAAACCAACATTTTTTTATTTACTAATATCTAAACTCTAACTAATATACAAATGTAGTGTATTTATCGTACGATACGTGATAAAATGGGAAATAATTATCATAATCTCTCGAATATTAATCAAAGGATTTAGGAGTTATGGCAGAAACGAGCACACTTGCAATAGATTTATGGAAAACTTGATTAAATAAGTGTCGGTGCGTGATTATTTTTCGAAAAAGATTGTGAAGATGATGTGGGGCAAAAGCAGTAATAATAAAAACTAAAAATATAAAGTAAACAAAAGTTTTGCTTGAACAACTTTAGAATTTGAAATGTAAATGTACGAAAAAATGAATTTGATCAAGGGTTATAAAGTTGTATATGTACATAATTTTTTCGTTAATATATGATGATTAAAAGTAAAATTTTAAATTATTTGAATAAATAAGTTTTTTACAAAAAGTACTTGATCGAAAACGTAGTTTAATAAATATACTAACGGAATAAAAAGAATTTACTGTTGTTTTTGAATGTTTTAAAGTAAAATATATTGCATATGCCACAAACATTTTCATTGGTGAATATATAGATTATAATATATAATGTTTTTATGTTATAAGAAGAAAATCACCATTTAAACGAGTTCAGCAATCATTTTTTCGATTTAATTTATAATATACGCTTTTATGTGGCAACACAACAATATTGGATGTATACATTTCGTATATATATTTAAAATAACGAAATTTTGGCATTGAAATTATGTTAAAGATTTTTAATAGATACACGGATTTTGTTTCTTGTGCTGATTCCAAATCTGTGTTGTAAATGTTTTACAAATAATACCGATAAAAATAAAGTATCTATATAAATGACTTTTTTTTCCAAAATATTTTTTTTAAAGGCGTTTTTATGGTCATGACAATATTAAACTGCAGGAAGTAAAATTCAAGAAATATATTGAGCACAAGATGATAAAAGAAAAATATTGAGCACAAGATGGTATAAGACATATATGAAAAACAAGATGGTATAAGACTTATTTGAAAAACAAGAATATAAAAGCAATATATTTCCGCTTTACCATGTTTATAAATAAATTCTTTTACAAAAATATCATTAAAATTATTATAATTTACTGCAAACAATTTTTTATAAAAATCTATAATGATAGATTCCTGTAATTCCCTGTTATATAAAAATCACATTTCATATGCTAGCAAAGTATATATCTTATAGAAGTTATGCAATTAAATTTTTTTGAAATTTTAAGATATATCAATAAAAAAAACACATATTTTTTATAGAGTATTATAAGAATGATTTAAGTATGAATTGAATTAAGATAATACTAATACTTAATTTATTGAAATATGTGGATATGAAATGTTTTGGCGCAAATAATATGAGTATATATATTTTTCAGAGTTTCTTTAATATTTAAATTTGATTCCTTGGCTTTTTCTGTGTTGCTCTCGTTTTCAAATTTATATATCAATTTCATAAATGTATTTACAATGAGAAAAGAATACGGAAAACAATAAAATGCATTGAATATCTACCGCACGTAATATTTTAGAAATATCATGCAAGTTTTCTTTTTACACGATATTATGCATCCATACTTTTTTTAGGCGAAAGGTCTTATAATAGGAAAGATTTTTTATATACTTTTATCAGTACAGATTACCAAAAAGAGACATTTAATGTTCTATAATTTTTAGCTAGAGATACTGTATTCATTTCTAATTTAGGGAAATAATATAATGAAAAATTGTCATATTAAATAAAAAAGTATCTTTGCAACACCTAAATTATATTAAGAGGTTCTTGTATGTCTGTGATAAATCTCTTTTGAATTTTATTTCGAATAGGCGTCAATTTGAAATTGGTATTTTTTGAGTTTACTGATATAAAACCATTTTACCCAAAAATTACACTCACAGAAATATATTATAGATATAATAGACTAAATTAGGGGTTGGCATACACGCAAAAAAAAATAGGGTTGAAGAAGGTATTTTAATTTATAATTCTTAAAAGATGCATTTTTAAGCATTATTGGATCAAGAAAATATTTAAATAGCGTTTTAATTGGATTTATCCTTATTTTTATTTATTTGAAATTGTAATAAGATACAACAAACCTTATATAGATTTAGTAAACTCAAAAAATTAATATTTTTTGCAAAAAACAATAAAAAACTTAATATCATAGATGATTTAGAGTAAAATTGTTTATTGTGAAGTTGAAAATACTAAATGAAGCGTATCCACATTACAAACAACAAGGTTGTGCGAGGCTCTAAATTAATTAGTGTTGTGTGTAGAAAAAGAACATAGAAGATCATGAATATGAAAAGAATGATTGCCCGAATATGCTCTATAAGCTAAACTGTGGCTTTGCCTTAACAAATGGTACCAATCGAAACAAAATAAACCCAATATTAAACAATAAATTATATGATCAAATGAAGAAATTAATTATCATAACAAATTTATTTTTATAATTATGCTTGAAAATTAAGAGTATTTTATTCGCCTAAGGGTGAAACTCATAGTTTGCTTGTGTAAAACTTTCTATTATTCTAAAAACATATTAGATGCACACCTTTTAAAATTCTTCATCTTGACAATCTTTACCAATGCCTTTTATATGCATAAGACCTATACATTCATGTGAAATTTTCAGTCCTATTGTTTGTGTTTAAGATTAAGAATATGTAATTAATCGTACAACCCATAAATTATGTCAGCTAAACGTGTACTTTCGACGCATCTCACACTGTACACTTTGAATGATCCGCAGATATCTTCATTAACACAAATGTATACGCGTCTGTTTCCGCAATATCCAATACCACGAATATATCATTTAGTGGTAGGCACACGTCAACGATTAATACTTAGTGTGTTTAATAATATTATAGAGACGAATCGAAGTTTTTTAGATGATGATGCGATGGTTATTTATTTTTGTGAGAGTTTGTATGGGCCTTTTGTTAAATATTTCATGGACGTGTTTTTGTGCACTGATGCTCATCTTGGTTTGGGTGAAGAAATTCGTTTAGTTAAATGTGTTGGTAAGTATTTAAATTTTAGTGAAGGGAAATATGAAAATGAAGCAAACAATAATAATTTGGATATTGAGGGTGATAATATAGCAAATAAGATATATAATAATTTAGGAAATTCTGAGAATTCAATCAACGGTAGTACAAATCACAAAAACAACAATCCTCATAATCATAATAAGATATACAATGATTTAGGAAATTCTGAGAATGCAATCAACGGTAGTACAAATCACAAAAACAACAATCCTCATAATCATAATAAGATATACAATGATTTAGGAAATTCTGAGAATTCAATCAACGGTAGTACAAATCACAAAAACAACAATCCTCATAATCATAAGAATATACAGAATAATAATGTACACAAAATTAATAAGAATAATCGAAATAATATTACCAATAGCATCATCACCAATAATCTACAAAACATCAACGGCAGTAATCTACAAAATAGCATCAAGAATAATAATAATGTACAGAAGATTAATAAGAATAATTTTAAAGATCATTATGTGGATAACAGTGGTTATATTGAGGATAACTTTATTTCGCCTTCGTTTACAAACCTTTTAAAGACATTACAAGTAAATCCAGAAAATGTAACGTTTTATTTTGAAGTACACAATAATAAATTTAAATGTATTATGACCGTTGAAGATAATTCATTTTTTGGTACTTTTAAAGAAACGAGGAATGAGGCAATTAGAAGTGCAGTTGGTTCTTTTGTTGAGGAGATTGGAGGCAACATGGATTTATTTGATGGTTTAATAAATGAGGATGTTGCTTTTACTTGTGAAGCTTTTAGTGATACGAATAAAGATGTTCTTATTGGCGCGCAGAAAAAAGATGAAAGCATCATCACGAATGCAGGATTTGGATTTGAAAACAATCGTGTCAAAGAAAATGGTATTAAAATGAATTGTTCAAAAGATGACAGTGTAGAGAGAAACACAATAGAATGCCTCAATATTTTCGGCAATAATGAAATGCTTGATACGAATAAAAAGCAAAGGGTAAATATAAATGGCGCAGAGCTTAAAGAAATAAATACACCGATATTTCCCGGGTCTAAAAGAACCCCATTTAAAGCAAAATCCATAAAAAATAAAAAGGTTTTAGTCACCTCAAACATAAGCAAAATAGATTACATTCAAAGCATAACAGAATTTTGTAAAACAAATAGCATACCGTTTCCAGAATATCTTATTGAAAGACAAAATGATGTATTTCATGTTGTGCAAATTTTATGAATGAAAATTTCAGTTCTAGATATTTTTTTGAGAAAACTGATGCGAGAAATGATTGTGCGAGATGTATTTTTGAATTTTTAGGGGATAGAAAAGATGATTTTGAGTATATAATGCCATGTAATAATTCTACTTATAAACATGAAGATCGATATGGTAATAATAATAAGAGGAACAGAAAATTTGAGACCAAAAGTTAAATAATCAATAACAGAAAAAAAAATTATAAATTCTTTAAAATGAATGAATCGGAAGTTTGCATTCAAAAAATAAAGATAAGATAATTCGGAAAAAGAGAATAGCTGTAATTCTAATGCTTAACTAAATTTAGTCATTAAAAATAGTAATCATAAGAATATAGACAATTATAGCCGAAAACCCCGGATAAACAATAATTCCGAAGAAAATAATTCTTATAATATAACCAATGAAGACTATATTAGCAGAGAGCAGTAACTTTATAATAGCAGAGAAAACATGAACAATAATAATTTTGGTGTGTATAGTAATAGAGAAAACAAAGGCAAGGTAATATTAATAGAGAAAACAAAAGTAATAATGATGTTATGGAAAATTTATTCGATATTAATAATAATTAAAACAAAGGCAGCAGTAATTTTTGAGAAAGCAAAGGTAATAGTAATTGAGAAAACAATATCTATAATATTATGAGAGATGAAATCAAGAATAATTGTAGAGAAAACAAAGGCGATGATATTAATAGATAAAACATGATCTAAAATGTTGATAGATAAATCTGATCAGTCAAAATTATAGAGAAAACGAAATCAAACATATTAATAGAGAAAACAAAAACAATAAATATGATAATGGAGAAAACATGATCGATAATAAACGGGGGAAAATAATTATAACATATTCGAAATAAAGAAACTTTAAGTGAAAGAGACGCACATCTCTTCAACAAGTATTTTAGCCTAAAAACTTAAATACCACTGAAACAAAATATAATTTATTATAGACAAGTCACGAACGAAAATAAACAAACAAGAATAAAATAACCATTATAATCTACTGGAAATAACTGTAAAAAGAAGAATAAAACTTCTTTAAATGATTTGATTGCGTATAAAAGCCCTTTTTATATTTACTTCAGTAAAATTCTTATACCACATAACCTTTGAATTTTTCTATTTTATTCTACGATATATTTTTTTGTATTACAAAGGGATATATAATAGTTAAAGACAGCATTCTTTTAATTGTATCAGACACAAATCTTATAATGTTTTTATGATCAAAATTAATATGTAAATATTAAAAAAAGCATGCTGTATTTCTTTGATCTTGAATATCTTTTAGAATTATATGCTATATAATCAGTGTGTTTTATGATCAAATTTACCAAATAAAAAATTTTATAGCACATGCTGTATTTTTTATGTCTTGAATAATTGTAAAAACAGTGTGTTTTTCATCGTTAAAAAAACATTTAAAGCTAAATTTATACACAAATAATTCGTAAATAAGAATGAATCAGCAAATTCTATCCGTAAGGCAATAAAAATTTTCCTTTTTATATGCCTAAAAATAAATACGATTCCACTGCAATAAAAAAATTTGCGAGAATAACAAAAGCCAAATAAAATTTTTATTTATCAAGATTCATTTTATAAAATTTCGAAATTTTAAGTTTAAATCAATGTATACATTTTCTAAACACTGATACAGCTATTATCTTTGAAATCTTCTATTGATACATAAAATTTTGTGATTCGAAACAAAAATAGTTCATTGTCATAATATAGGATAGTGTAGTTACAAAAATTTAAAATTCGTATATTATAGGGTTGAAAAGCGCTAACGAAATGTGAAGCATACGCACAAACAACGGTATTATAAAGATAATCCAATTTATAAGTCTTGATTGTTAATAATTCATTTATAATATTAAATACGTAGACAATCAGAAAAAAACATAAATTAGTCTGTTTTTATAGAGTATACTAAAATCTTGTGCAAGCAAAAAGAAAATTTTACCCTTAAATAAATTAAAAATACAAAAATTTGGAAGCGAAAAATATGTTTTGACTGCTGCTTAGGTGCATAAATATCTTTTCTAGCGAAGATACAATTTTAATTTTTCGGTTTTGAATTGATACCTACCATTGTATTTTTCTATAATGGCGGTTTGTGACTTTATTAACATTCGAAAGTTTTAGATTAAATATTGTAGAACTATTAATGTTTTACTGTCATTTTGATGGGTTTTATTAGTGAATATTTATGCGCAAATATAATCTTATGACAATGATGTGCTTTTAAAATAGAACAAGAGACTTAGTTGGTATATTCTTTGTTTAAAAATCATCTTTTTATGACTTTTATGTATTTATTTTACTAAATTTTATTTATCATAAATCATCCATCGAAAATAAAGCTCTTGTGTAATTCTATTTTGTATTCCAAAAAAACTTGCGTGGCGATAATATTTATCATTCAAATCAAAATATAACATTTAAAATCTATCATTAAGCACTTGATCAAACGTATAAAAAGCCCTAGAAATTAAGCACATAATTAATTTTAATATTTTCAAAGAAATACAATATAACTATTTTTTGTAAGAGTATATTTTTAAAATGAAATTTTACAGCAACTGTATTTCGTTAATATTTTTTATTATTTTATTATGTGAAAATTTTGAAATATGTCATCTAGTTAATATTTTTTATATTATCTATAATGTCAAAAAAAGGATTAAATAATAGGTTAGTTAGGAAATCCGATTCTAAGTCTTTATATTAATAATTAAAAAAACCAATTTTTTTAAATACTTAAACAAGATTATTATAAAATAAGAATGCAAAATCTTATGCTAAATATATTTTGATTCAGTTACAATTTAGCTGCATTATAATTGTAATTTTTTACTATAATATGATATCTAACGATAACTAGCAATATACTTATACTCATCTCATTTGAAGAAGAGAGCAGTTGATGAATTTAAATCGTGGATAGGTGTCAAAAGAAGTATCAAGGAGTTGTGTAATATTCCCAACGGGTTGACCACTTCTAAATAGATAAAATTGAATAAAGAAAAATTAACGCATAAATAAATAAAGTCTAGTTATTTGGTAAGATATGCTACTTATTATTTCATAAAATATTAATTTTAAATTTTAAATTTAGAGTAATTATAAAATAATAGAAAGTATAAATTTTTACATATTTCCGAAAATTTTATTTCACATAATATATTAATTCGTCTTCTAATGTAACTAAAAAAAGGTATAAATTTAAATCAACACCCGAAAAATATTTTAGATTTATCATATAGACATCAAAATATATATCTTAGGCAGCAAAACCAAAATAATAATTTTTAAATTAATTATTGTGGCTTTATTTTCATCTTAATTTGATACAATAAAAATTATGGTAATATTTTAGACGCGAACTACAAGCATTGATATTACAAGAAATACCATTTAAATATTTCAATAAGAAGCATAAATTTCACACTAAAAGATTCATCGCGAACTTTTATGATTTGAACCATTATTTGATGTCCATTTATTTTAAAGCAAATATCATTATCAAAAAATAAATATAAAAATTATAAAATATAGTAGTTAGCTTGTATAGTTTTTGGAATAATCGTTTGAAAAATCGGATTTTTAAATAATTCTTCTTTTTTTCAATTAGTAACTAATCCATAAGAAACCTCAAAGAGAAATCATGTGAGGACAATCAAAATGCATATTTAAAATAAAGCAAACATATATATTTTATTTGTAAAGAGTATTCATAACCTTATAAAAAAGAAATCTTCAAATGATAAACATTCATTATTTATATTATTATGAAAGATAACCCCTCAATTATGTATTCTTCATATTTAAATGCTGGAATTGCAATAATTATACATTACCTTTGATTTTTAAAATAGATAAAGTTGCAAATTATATATTTAAACCTTTTTTTATTATATAACACGAAAATAAACAGTTCTTTGCAACATTATTATATTATCACATTGACGAAATTTTTATAGAGTAATCATGTGCTTATTCATTAAATATTGAACTTTAATCAAAAATATGTTTAAAAAGAACTAAGATGCATTGAGTAATTATTTTTATTTTTTATTGTTTAAGCAGGATTTCTATTTATCAATTTCATATACTGGGTTGTTATTAGCTCAATCTGAATATTGCAGAGCTTATTAAGCATCTTTTGTAGTCTCTCATTGATACATGAATGTCGAATGGTCTTATTCTCTTAAATGATAGAAGTTTTAAATAGTTTATTTGAATTTCTAGATATATCGCTAAAAAATTAAAAATATATTATGCTTACCGAAATGAAAAACGCCTAATATTTATAGATTTTAATCCCAGAATTAAATTTGAGCAAAACAAGAAAATGGTAAATCTTAATTTTACATATAATGTATGAAGTGAAAATTTTTTTTCTTCCAATGACTTATTAATATCGAAAAAAATACTCGCAAGGATAGGAATTCTTATTCATAACCATCTTATATAAATATTCGATCACGCTTTTTTATAAAATTTTCTACTAAACTAGTATTAAGTACCAATACCGGGTTTTAAGCAAAAAGAATATTTTGTTTGATGAATGCAATTTTTATTCTTAACTACAGTACGAAACAAATAAGAAAATGATATATTTTAGAAATTTATTATGGTTTATAATTTCTTACGTATGCTTCTTCAGCTTCTTTGGCTTCTTATGTTTCGCCTGCTTCTTTTTTTTCGATTTTTTTATAGGAGATGGCGACCGAATTTCGTTATCGTGCTTATATAAGGAATTCTTGATTTCAAAACAATAACGGTCGCATTTGAAACAACATATGAAAAACCTGACATATAAAGATCTAACGAACTGGGACTCAAGTGTGCAGTTGTTTGTAGAAGCACATTTTCTATAATATCTTGAGTCTCTTATACAATAAAGGTAGTTATCTCTGGAATAGATAGAAAAGTAAGAATAAATCATCTCAGCTTCTAGATTTTCTAATTGTATAAGTAAAAAATATTCAAAATGTACAATATAAAAGTACCGGGAATGTATTTTCAAAGTATCTCCTTTTACAACAAATATGCTAATAAAAAGGCTTCGAATTAGACTAACAAACCAAAATCGTTCTTTTTCGCCTGCTATCATAGAAGTGTTACAAATAGATTCGCAACAAAAAACATCAACAAGATTTAGTATTATTGCCATAATATAGATTTTAAATTTTACGGATTCATCAGTCTCTGGTTTTTCTACAAAGCTTTTTGTAATAGGGCATTTTGTTTTTCTAGATTTCTCTGCTTCATAAAGAGCTTTAAATTCTGCCATGATTGTATCTCTTATTGTTTCCCATTCTTTTTTGATTTTCTTTTCCTTCCAGTGATCGATAAAAAGGTTAAAATAAACACGTGAATCAGAAATTAGTTTATTTAGATCAAGATAGAATGAATTATTACCATGACTTGCGGCTAAATTTAGAAGATCAATGATTTTACTAAAATTATAAGTTTTTTCTATCTTGAAATATAAGCTTTGAATATCATTAGTAGTCAGTTTGTCATATAATATATCGCTTATGTTCTTCACTGAAAAAAAAGTTATGAAACTGTTGTATGAATTCAGTAAACTCTTCATTTCTAATCTAGCCTTTAGATTATCAATGCTTGCTTCTTTATCTTGAATCAAAATAATTTCTATGATGCTATCAAAAATAGCTGAAACCTCGAGTGGGTGTCTAGTATATAGATAATGGGATAATATATTGTCTGTATTATTCACGCTGAAAACATCTATATTTATTTTTCTCTTGTTTTTTAGCATTTGTAAGCATACAAAATTTTGTATATTTATATCAGCATTTACATTGATCAATTTCATATTACGATCTATTTCTATATACTTGAAACCATTTATCATCTCAAAAATTTCAAATTTGTTCTTTAGCACAACATATTTTTTGTTTTCAGCATCCGTTTCTACATTTATAAAACGAGTTTCACCTTGGCAGTTCTCAAAAGGACTATCCTCTTCCTCCCAGACAAACTTTATATAACTGCATAGTAAGTCATGGCTAATAAAATTAGTCTCCGTATTTTTTTCATAATCATCAGGCGTTTCTGAATTACTGACAGCTGAATGGTCATTACATTTCTCAAGCAAGCGTATTTCTTGCCCATTTTCGGATCCCCTTATGTAAATTTTGGAATCTATATCACATATTTTTATTGTGGATACATCTAAAACCTCACAATCTCCATTGTTGATGACTTCCTGATTAAATTGTGACTCTTTTAGTACATATATTTTCTTTTTGATATTCAAATCGCTCAGACAGAAGGTTTTTTTGCCTATTTCTAGTTCGTGCATGTAAGTTAAATTTGAACTTTCATGTCCTGGAGGACGTACGTATAAATTTTTCGACGAATCCAAAAATACTTTTATAAATCTATCAAATTTACTAACATACTTTTCATTTGTATTCGGATTTAAGTGCGTAGAGCTGCCTGCTAAATTTTCGATATCACCAGAATAAGCATCATTTATAAGGTTGGTTATAAATCCGCGTCTTTCTGCTTCCGACAACCTATAAAAGTCATCAGTAAGACTTTTCGCCATGAGGCTTTGATTATTTCCACTTCCTTCCAAAGATAGCTTTAACGTAAGAAAGAAAAACAAGATTGAAATCATAATTTATAGAAGTTCTGGAAATTTAAGTCAACATAAATGAAACTGACCAATATATTGTTTTTTGTTATCACTTATTTTGATTGAATCAGAAAAAATATACATTTAGGGATGATTACGTCATATTTTGAATTATGTTTCGAGTTATATTGTTTTTTAAAATTTTAATATGCATAAATTTATATTTTATATAGATTAAATTCGTATCTAAAGTAAAGAGCATGCAAAAAATAAAACTCACCGGAATAAAAATACTGTAAAATAAATCGAACTTGAAACATCAATCAAAAACTACACATTCACTTAAACTATATTTTTTTTTGTACTGGGTGATTTATATAACTTTTATTACTTTTAACATAAAATATTCTGTGGCTGGTAATTTTATTTTTGCACGTTAAAAATGTACTCAAACATTCTTTTTTTGTTAGATTTTTTTATTTTTGAGCTTTATTTAAAGCAATAGACCAGAACATATAGAATTCTAAAATTTCTTTAAATTAGCGTTTAATAAACATACGTATGGCAAAGTTATTTTATAACTTTTATTATACTTTTATCTACAATTGTGAAATTAAATTTGATATGTGCAATTTGTTTTTTAATTTTATTTTCCGTATTTTAATATGGATAGATTTTTCTATAAATTAGCAAAACAAAAACAAGCATTTTTGGAAAATAATAATAAGATCTAAATTTGGTCTAAAAAATAAATTTGGGCTTCGGATAATTTAATTGTTTCTTAATCTATTCATTGGAATTTTCTGGATAGTTTGTATTAAAAGAATATATTTAAAAATAACAATTTTTTATAATGTCTTATAGGTATTGTCAATTCAAAAATACCGTATAACTTATATAAGTCGGCTTTGAAGTTGCACAAGTACATTTTTATCTTCTAGAGAATATAGTGTAAAATGTTATAATTTATGTCTGATATTTTGGCGAACCAAAACAATCGTTTTATTTTTTGTGCATGACTTCTTCATATAAAAATTTTCTAATGATAAGAAATTACAATTGAAGATAAATACTTTAAAATATATATGTTTATATTCTTTTCAGAATTGGATTGGTGGATGGGGAGCAAAATGCTGATATATATTTGAAGATTGTAATTCATAAATTTTGATTGTTATCAAAAACCTTTACATCAATAAATTTTTTTTTGCAATAATGGTGCTCGGAAGAGGTATATTAGTATGAAATTCGCAATGTTTTTTTTAGCACATCCTCTTTAAAAAATTTAATTCTAGTATAACTACTAAAAACTATAGCTGCTTTGAAAAACACGTCATACAGTAATCTCTCATGACAATATTGTCAATTACTAAAAATAGACAAAACCACAAGCAGAATTAAATGGATTTTTGATAGATGGGCGCTTGAAAATTTTTATTTGGTTCAAATTACAAATATAAGAATTTAATCGGGAAATTATATCGTAAAATGTATTTGAAAAAGCTGTTGAAAATATAAGATTAATCACCATTTGAAGATGCTTCAATACTGAATTTTATTCTCTGTCAATTAAGTTTTTAAAAATATTCAAATGAAATATTTTATGGAATTGATAATAATAAATTGCCAATCACAATGAAAGAAACAATATTCTACGACTTTTATTTATGAAAAATTTTCAAAATGCCCACAACTACACAATTAAATACAGATAAGATTTGATATATTTATGGCTTTTGATTGCGTTTTTATAATAAATTTATTGGGAAAAATAAAGAAATGACCAATACAAAACTTAATTTTTTGATAATCCAAAAAAGTTACGGTTCCGACGAGTCTTGTAAAATCTAAGACCAAAATACATGGTATCGACATTATTTTTCTGATTCTTACCAATAATAATATCAATGAAATGTATAATTATGTAAATTTTATTTCGTATCCTTGTTTTCAACAATTCAAAGTCTCATCCATGCAAAAAAAAATGTTTTATTTATTTCTGTGTTGTATTTCTTCTAGAATTTTTTTTTTAATTTTAACATCATAGTAGATTAAGTTCAATAGTAAAAAAATCTAGAAACGAAAGGTGCAATCATAAGACCGAAAGCACAGATTCTTTAGATAAATAAAAGTTTTATAAGTGGGGAAAGAGGATTTACACATTTGAGGAATCCACAAGAAAAAAAGAAAAATTACATACAGTTCAAACGCATGATATTTATTTTACTTAGAAAAAACAAAATAATGCATATATCGATCACTATAAAAATATATTTTGCGCAATACTCTCAGCAAAATTATAATCGATTTGGTCTGTAATAATTGAGTTGGGTTCTATTAGTCTCTTTATAATGGAATATAAAGATAATGCTTAGCCACATAATGTAAAAACCGCGAATTTCCAATGTAACTTTAAAAACTGATATTTTGCATTATATCTTTTATATTTCTTTTTCTACTGTTTTACAGCAATAATATTTTCTATATTTATATTCATTTTTAAGCTTATCGAAGTTGAAATACAGAAACAGCTTATGGTTATTCTCGCACTCGAATGATATAAACAAATTAGTATTTAGATAAAAAGGCTATTAAAACAGACACAAATACTAAAACAACAAAAGTAGCCTTTTAATATATTTTAAAACCAATTAATGCTAAAATATTCACTTTCACGATATACATCTCAAAAATTGTTATTAAATATATAAAATAAAAGTTTAATTAACAGAAGAGCACAATAAATACGCGAACTTTAAATTTAAATTTACCACATTGAATTTTGCAATTAATATAAAAAATAAGCTTCAGGATATGTTAATATAATAAAACAGGCCTAAAGAACAAAAAAAGATGAACTTGCTATAGATACTGTTAATGAAGAACCTGTATTTTTTATTAGACTTGAATTTGCGAAATTCCTTTTTTAAAAAAACATTAAAAATAAAATAAAATAAAAATATAAATAGAATTATGTTTGACCGGTTTGTATTTGAGTAAACCTGTTTTAATGCATGTATTTCTACGAAATTATGTGTTCCTATATTTAACACCTTAACAACGATCCTTTGATTTTTTAGAATCAAAAAATCTATCTACTGGACCATAAAGAAGTAAAAATAGGCTCAAACAGTTATAAATTTTTTCTTTTAGTGTCTTTAATTTATACAAGTATCTATTTATAAAAATTTTTATATTAACCAAGACTTATTATTATAATTTATGGTAATTATTTTTATATAAATGTATGGTATATTATACATTTTTATTTGAATTAAAGCATAAATAATAAAAAATTGTTTTTTTTATTTACTTATATAGGGTTATACAAAACCAATAGGTTTTTGTGCATTTTTATTCAATGTAAAGTAAATTGTAAATCTTCTTTATGTATCTTAGCTGATCAACATAATAATAAATTTGATGTTTATTTATGAGTGGATTTTATTTTTAGCTTTTTATAGTTGTTCAAGAAAAACTTCAGATTACTCTATAGAACAGATTTGGCTGATACTTCTTTCCACCCCATTGTCTATACGATCTTCCTCGATGCATATTCTTCTATAAAGACGTATAAGTTCAATTTTCTTCCTAAATCGTATTGTTTATGCTTATTTTTTCGCTTACATTAGCATTCTTAACTCCTAAATATATAATTTATCGTATTTTAAAATCATTAAAATTATTTTTATGACCTATATCAACACTCGAGTTCTCCATTTGTAATTGGGAATACATTCATTTGCTAATAGATCGTATTTTCTTAGCAATTAATTTCAACTTTCATCAGACTACTAACATTTGATTTTTTTATTTCTATTAACGAGGTAAACTTTTCCCTTTTATCGTACACAAGAAAGCCTGGTCAATGTGTTGATAAATTTAAATCTGTTTTTATTTTTGTACCCACCTTATTTTCCTTAGTTTGTTTTAAATAACTTCCTGAATCGCTTTCTTTTCGATTTTCTTTATTTTTTAAGCTCTTTTTTCTTGGGTGCATAAATAGTACGCATATCTAAACTTCATTATATCTTCGTGTATGTTCATGGCAAGAATTCTTTTACATCGGCTTTATACCTTGTCTACTATTGTATATTCTTCTCCACAGTGTTAACCTTTTGACTTTTTCCGAAAGGATATATTTCTATCCTGCGAGAAATGTAATCTTTCGTCTTTTTTTTAGCTTAAAGTTTCCAATTTCCAGCCACTCATAGGATTCGGCTGTGTCTATCATTGAGTTTTTCTGGAAAAATTATAACAAATATGAATATTTTCATTATTATATCACACAAGAGCTTTTAAATAGTATAAGATAATATAATGGACGAGGCAAAATTAGAAATTATTTCACTAAAAAGAACCCAATATTATACGATTTACATATATTGACACTTTTATATGTATGTGGCATAGTTTTCCAGCATAAATCTTGCACTTAACCATCCCTTTTCTTTATATACTGTAATTAATTATCTATGTAATTATCGATAATAGGAATCACAATTTATTGTTTTTTTACGGCTTATAGTTTTTCTAAAATAATGTTGCATTTATACAATCAAAGTAAAAAATATGACAAAAAATTTTAAATTACAAACCAATTAAATATGTAAAATATTTTATTTTTTTTAAAAAATCCAAAATTTTTTGTTTTGTAAGGTGTAAAAACAGTAGGAATTGGTAAATAAAAACCCATGCAAGTAAATCGAAATTAAAAATTAAAGACACAGCAAAATTTACTCATTTGAATACATGCATGAAAATAGAAATTAATAAAATGATAATGCTTTGGAAAAATATAAAATAAAATTGTTTATATGTTTTTTGAATTAAAAATACGGCTGTAATACAACAGATGAATAACAAATTCGAATTTGTAAAACATGGAAAAATTACTTATAGACACAAATAAATTTGATTATTAGACTCTTTAAATGCTAAAAAAAATGGATTGATTTATACTTAAAAATATTTAGCGTTATATTTTGATTTTTTTCGATCTAATTAATATTTGTTGATTTCAAAAAAAAGATACAAAAAGTTTCAGAAAGCATAATATATAATCATAAATACTCTAAAACATCACAAGTTTGTTTGCAAAAGTCTACTTACTATTGCAGATAAAAACATGAACTTGCGACTTATTCATATATGTTCATTTTTTTAGTTCCAAAAAAAAAAATTTTCGAATATGGACGCAAAAAAAATTCGCTGTAAATTTTTTGATGTTTTTTGAATTCCAACGTATATATTAATTATAATAATATTGCTTTCATTACAATGCTTCCTTTTATTAATACTAAGTTGTGTAAAATTGATCTTTTAAGTTGAAATATTTTATTTTCTTAATTTATTTTTAAATCCTATATTTTTTATAAAAAATGCCCTTTAATTTATTTCAACATTCTTCTATTCATTGTATTTATACTTCTATCAAGAAAACCGAATATAACCCTTCAAATATTTTGTCTTTCACCCTTTAAATATTCACAAGTAATTATAATTTTATTTTTTTAACTAAAATAACTTAGTAATTAGATCTTACCAATAATTTGGATACAAAATTTAAATATATTAAATTACATATGCGTATTTTGTGTTCACTAAATTTTTTCGGAGATTATGTTTCAAAATGATATTTTTCTATAAAAATGACCCATGTTTTTTTGTTTGTCGAAATTATAAGAAAAATAAGAAACCATGGATTTAGAATGAAAGCACATACTGTGTTTCATTTTTTTCAAATTTAGCTACAAAAAAATAAATACAGCATTATTTTCGCATGATGATATCTATGGTTTTATTTTGAAATTATACGAATTAAAAAATATACTGCTCACTCCCCTTGCAATTTTGCACGTGCATACAAGAAATTTCATTTGTAATATAAACAGAATAAAATAATTATAATTTTTTTCTTTAAACACAACTAATTGCATTCTTTCAACACAAAAAAACATAGATTTTATTATAAATAGAAAAATGTTCATAAACTGTTGCAAGATGACCCTTCATTTACATTGTTGTAATTTTTTTGCGCATGAACTTGATTAAATTTTAGTTACGTTATCGTTGTTTAATTGAAAAATGTCTTTAAATTTTTCTTTAATGATTAAAATGATTATATCTGAAGTTATGTGATTGGTATCATAGTTTTTGATTTTCGTTTGTTTTAGACAGAATCAATTTATTTATAGTTTAATAAGTTACAAAAAAACATTACGAAATATACACAAAAAAGCCCAAATAAGATTCACGCTGTTATTATTATACATAATCCAGCTTTTTTTTGATAATGGTTATTCAAAATAAATTTATAGATTTTAGAGAAAAACTAGATGAATTATAAATACAGGAACATATAAAAGTATTTTTTTGCGCTTAATTACCTCGATATACACGCATCAAAATTTTTATTTTTTAAAAAATATTTAATTAGAACAAATGATTGCGTCTAAAATAATAGTACAAGTTATAAGATTTTAATTTTTAGGGAAAATTGGCGCTTTTTAAACTATGTGAATACCTATTATTATTTGATTAAAATGCAAACATATAAACATGCATTTTTTTTTTCATAAATATCATACTATATAAATTCAATATATAAAAATTACTTAATATACTATTATGGTTTATACTACGAACCAACTCTTAATTGATAATAATTTGTGCGCAAAAAATTTAGTAATTCCGAAACGAACCGACTGGACGTAATTAAATTTTTTTTTGAAAATGATTATATATGTTAATTAACAGTTTTAAAGTTATTTTGGTATGTAAAAAGCATTAAAATTACAACCCAATAGCAAAAAGAGTATTTTTTAATGCATATACCCGGCAACTTCGAAGAATTTTTGACGCTGTTGGTATCATATAGATCTAAATACCGCATATAAGTTGTTTCTTTTTCAAAATATTCGATTTTTACAGCGTAAAATTGTTCGAATAATTAATATACCTCCAATGATTCATGTTAATACGGAAATGAGATAAGAACCATTTATTTCGATGCGACGAATTAAATTTGTATTTACTTTCTTTTTTTGAGGGTTTAAAAGTCTTTTCTAAAGTTCATTCGAAGTAGTAAGGGTTATTACAGGATCACTAAAAATCTGAGTATTGGTAATTTCAAGATCAAATACGCATATCCAGTTTTTTAATTATAAAAATTAACACCAAAATAATCATTTTCTACAGTTCGATTTTTTGAAAACGTAGTAAATATGCATTTATTATTTCCCTGGATTACGATTGATTTTACTGCCCATAATTAATAATTTTTTAATTTAGCGAAAGTGAAACAAAAAACTGCCCACAAAAATTTTTTTGACAAATTATAGCCACACAGGTATAAAAACATCCTATTTTTATTTATTATAGGTTTTTTGCAAATTATATAAATTTCGTGTTATATGTTTAAATAAAAATATTGTTGGATCCAGAAATTAAATCTTGATTTTAAATATGTCTTTTATACTTTAGATTATAATCTTGCACGAAGCAAAAAATAATTCTGCATCTAGAATAGTTGTAATTTTAGAATGATAACATCAATGAATTTTTTATCAGCATTTGACATTGTAAATTATAATTTTATAATGTCAATTAAAATTTTTGATTTTGCAAATCTAGTAAAGTAAGGTTTTAGAACTAAAAAAATTTTAAATTTGTAATTGTCTGACAAAACAAGGGTCTAAAATAGCTTGTTTTAGAATTCATAGAATCTTGATAAATTCAAATGATAATAAATCATTACAAAAAAAAATAAATTTTATCAAATTCATTACTATACACGAACAGAAATGTGCATTGGTTATATGATAGTGTCTGCTTAAATAAATGCAGAGATTAAAAATATGATTTGTATCATTTTGGTTGTTGCTAAAAAAATTTCGCCCCTAATATTTATGATATTTATAAAACTAAAATTTTATATTTTTTATATTTTAAACAATTTTAAATACATATTTTAATTTTGCGCCTAAAATTGTCGTTTATTATATGATCAAAAATTTAAGATACTCAAAATATTCCGCTTAAATCGTCTTCAAATAATACAGTCATTTTTAAGTATGAAAGACTTAAAATTGTGTATTTACTGTCACAAAAGCTATAACTTAGAGTTTCGTAACGGTCTTCATTTTACAAGAAAACTAGGTTATTTATATATCTCATTTATATGCTTTCGCTTATTTTTTTTTACACTTGAACCGGTATTAAATACCCATGATATACGCATTATATATCAATAGTATCATTTTCAACAATAATTTTCTAGGCCTCGAGTAACTTGAATTTTACACAAAATCATAGCAATTCAATGCACCCCAAAAATTAAATTTATCTTAGTTAGTTAAAAATATTGTTATATACATTTTTCAGTTTCAATTTCTAAACATTGCTATTTATCTTTTTAAAACACATTCGTGCACTTTTTTTTAAATATTAAAAATCAATATGAAATCAATTATTATCGACATGGCTTTTCCAAAAATTTCTCTTGATTAAATTATAAATAAAAGACCTGATGTAAATTGTATTTAGATTAGATTCAAAATTTACAAGATTAATATTTTTATTTGTGTTTTCGCTGTATTCTTAACTTGAAATACCAAAGTTTCATTTCTAATGATTTCTAAAAACCTTCATTTTCAACATTCAGTTGTCTCATCTTATTGTATATTTGTTTGATAACTTTCATGAATAAAAAAATATCACATATTCATTTCTTAAATCCACTTTTTTAGTATGAATTTATGGTAAAAATTAGTAAAAAAGATTTACAAAAATAAAAATATTACCACTATGAGACTCATACATTTTTTGCGGGTGAAAATAACACAAATATACAATATTTTTACCTTTATAAATTTTATGGAATTAAAAAAATCGTTGATTCTCTGTTCTTTATATATAAGATAACATATTAGACCATCATCATATAAATAAAAAGACATAATAAAAACTCTAAAAAAATGAAAAATTGCAATAATAAATAAATTATCAGATTTGAGTTTTGAGCTTTACAATAAACTATTCGAAAATAACAAAAGTGTGTCTGTCAAGCCGATTTAAAACAATTTTATAAATTAGAATAAATGTGAACTTTTTTATTATACCATATAAATTGATACTCGTAACAATTATATCGTTGCATCGTGATAAATGAATAGAAAACCGCCGAGAAAGAATGATATAAAATGTAATGTTTAATTATATTTTAAAATAGACGCAAACAGAAATTGTATTCTCCTGTAAACATTCTTGTTTAAATTTTGAGATATATTCTATTTGCTAAAATAAAAAGTAATCTATAGAAAAGAAATTTAATATATGCTTAATTATAATAAATTATCTATATTTTATATGCAAGTATTTTACCAAATGCAAAAATCTTATTTATTTTTCGGTAAAGTATGTTTGGCTATTTTTTTTCTTAAGCTAAACTTCTTACGCGCTTTAAAAATATTTACATGGTTCACTTTTTCACCTAGACAAATCTAGAAATATTTATAATAAATATCTAAATCCTAAATTTTTTTTTATTGTGTGTAAATATACCATTATAAATATATATTGGCTTAATAAAAATTGATATATACCTCTTATGATTTTATCACTTAATAATCTTTTTTGATGTATTTTCTATGCTCAACTATTATTCATTTAAGTGTCTTCCTCCATCCTTTTGTTTGTACGCATTATTTAGATTCAATTGGAATCTCGGTTTACGAAATATCAACTTGCCAAGTCACATATTTTATCTTTTTTTATTTAACCACAGTAATATATATTAATTTATCCTATAATGTGTTTTTTGTTGTTATATGAAATTTAAAAGGATTATAAACGGTGGTCTTATATAAAATCGGCCGGAACAAATGAAATAAAATATATTTTTGTAATAACGAAGTCTTAAAACCGAAATTAAACTATTTTATTGAAATGTACTCAAGAAAAAAAGTATGAAGAATTACGAAGAAAGTATATATTTAAATCCAGAAGATAGTAAAAAAAATAAAATAAAATTTTGCATTTAACCAGTATGATTAATATTTTAAAATTGAATTTTGAAGTTATGCTGTAAATTGGAACCAATAACAGACGAAGGTTTTAATCTGAAGATTCTCTTCTAACAGTGCATTGGGTGCAAAGATGAAAAGAAACACATTGAAGATTATTAAAAAAATTAATTATATCATTTTAAGATTTTTAAATTGGATGATTCTATAATGCGTCTTTATAGCTGACGTGTTAGACAAAATTGATCTTTCATTGTAGGCATGTAATTTTTCATGTGTAGATGGAAGAAAATGAGAAGATTCGGCAGGTATAACACAAAGAAGGTTTTTAATATTGAATTTCGAAAGAAGAACCACACGGGGATTGTTTAGCACATATTCTATTTGTTTTGTATATGTATCTATTAGACAGAATACGTAACTAAAAATTCCCCACCGTAAACTAACCTCTAGATGGATTTTCTTGGGTAAAGAAACATCTTTACACATATTATAGATCTAGACAGATTATATAAAGTGGTGATAAGTATTAAAATTGTGCCAGAAGAGGCCTACTTTTCTTTAATTAGATGATATAAAAAAACATAATCATAATCAACAACAAAGATTACCTATTATAGCAAAACAGCATAGTTACAAGAGATCTAATAGTATAAGAATCCATGAAAAAAACCATTTATTATTTCTGGTACAAAGGCAGAGAAATTCAACTACTTTTGCAATGAAATTCTTTCGATGATTTGTATTTTACCGAAAACTACTTCTTAGACCACAATTATTGATAGTAAGAAATTAGACTAACATTTTTTTTTGCTTCACTTCTACTATAAGTGTTCTAAAATAGAACTGAGTTATATAGTCAAAAAAAATTTGTGATAAAGAAAGTTTTGATTATAGAATATCAAAGTTCTACGTCAACAAGCAAAGAAGAATATTTATGTGGCTGGTTTATATTGAATTAATGGTGATAAAGAAACTTGAAGATAAATAAAATACATTTTGATAGACAAATTGATATTTCAAAGAAAAGCAGACAAATAATTAATAAAAGAGGATATTAAAATACATTAGTGCGTTATGGTTAATTATAACTTAGACAAGCGATGTGTTGAATAGTTCACACAGAAACAAAAAACAATGTGAAAAGAAAAAGCAGCATTGAAAATATTTGAAAATACACAGCTGCCAATGATTTTCATCGCGGACCGTCTAAAAGGTTTAGATTATATGAAACCAAAATGAAAATCAAGATTTATGTTTATATTTGATAATTATATTTTTTTTGTTTCAAAAAGCCTAAATTCCAATGCTTTGGAGATGTACATAAAACATCAGATCAACCAGAAAAAGAATGTAAAAAAAGTTCTAAGATGTATACACATAACCCCACAAAGTTAAGGTAAGATGAATACACTTTAGGCAAGAAGAAAATAAAGTAACTATAGATTAAAGAAAGTAAGAAGACACTCGGTTCGACAAATATCAGAGATAGAAACAGACATCAAAATAAAATCGGTTCATCATATACTTGGATTTGTTGAATGATTTTTTTATTTATTTTCAATAAAAAAGAGAATATTTAATGCATTTATGAAAAAAATTATCACGAGTATTGATTACATAAAGTTTATATAAATGAAAAACCAACATTTTTTTTTATTTACTAATATATAAACTCTACCTAATACACAAATGTGGTGTATTTATAGTACGATACGTGATAAAATTGGAAATAATTATCATAATCCCTCGAATTATAATCAAAGGATTAAGGATCTATTTCTGAAAATACAAATTTGCAATAGGTTTATGGAAAACTTGATATATAAGTGTTGGTAGGTGAATATTCTGAAGATGATTGTGAAGATGATGTGGATCAAAAGAAGTAATAATAAAAACTACAAGTAAAAGTGATTAAAAGTTGTGCTTTAACAACCTTAGAATGGTAAAATGTAAATATACATAATAACGATTTTGATCAAGGGTTATAAAATTGTAGATGTATATAATTTTTCGTGAATATATGATGATTAAAAGTAAAATTTTAAATTATTTGCATAATCATAGTTTTTTTTAACAGAAAGTACTAGATCGAAAACGTATTTTAATAAATATACTAACGGAATAAAAAGAATTTATTGCTGTTTTGAATGATTTAAAGTAAGATGCATTGTGTATAATCTAAATATTTTCATTGGTAAATAGATAGAATATAATTTATAATGTTTTTATGTTATAAGAATAAATCACATTTAAACGAGTTCGGCATTCAATTGATATAATTTACAATTGGTGCTATCATATGACAGCACAATAATATTTAATGCTGAATATTTGTGTGTATATTTAAAATCCTTAATTTCGGCATTGGAATTCTTTTAAGTATTTTTAATAGATACACGGATTTGGTTTTTTTGTGCTAATACTAAATCTCTGTTGTAAATGTTTACTAAATAATAACGATGAAATTAAAAGTATCTATAGAAATACCCTTTTTTCCAAACAATTTTTAAAGGCGTTTTTATGGTCATGACAATGTTAAAATGCAGGAAGTAAAATTCAGAGTATATTAAGCACAAGATGATAAAGGGAGAATATTAAACACAAGATGATAAAGGGAAAATATTAAACACAAGATGATAAAGGGAGAATATTAAACACAAGATGATAAAGGGAAAATATTAACACGAGATGATAAAAGAAATATATATATTTCCGCTTTACCATCTTTTCAAATGAATTTATTTTACAAAAATATTTTTAAAATTATTATAATTTACTACAAACAATTTTTTATAAAAATCTATAATGATAGATTCATGTAATTCCCTGTTATATAAAAATCACATTTCATATGCTAGCAAAGTATATATCTTATAGAAGTTATGTAAATTAATTTTTATTAAAAGTTTAAGATATAATCCATTAAAAAAAACATATATAATTTCTAGTGTATTATAAGAATGATAGAAGTAAAACATGGATCAAGATAGTACTAATAATCCAAATTTATTGAAATATGTGGATATGAAATGTTTTAGCGATAGATTTATGAGTATAGTTATTTTTCAGAGTTTCTTTAATATTTAAATTTGATTTTATGGCTTTTTTATGTGTTGCTCTCGTTTTCAAATAAATATATCAATTTCATAAATGTATTTACAATGAGAAAAGAATGCGGAAAACAAAAAACTGTGTTGAATATCTACCGCACGTAATCTTTTAGAAAATACTATAAAGAATTTTCTTTTTACACGATATTATGCATCTATACTTTTTTTAGGCGAAAGGTCTTATAATAGGAAAGATTTTTTATATACTTTTATAAGTAGCAGATTACCAAAAAGAGACATTTAATGTTCTATAATTTTTAGCTAGAGATACTGTATTCATTTCTAATTTAGGGAGATAATATAATGAAAATTTGTCATATTAAATAAAAAAGTATCTTTTCAATACCTAAATTATATTAAAAGGTTCTTGTAAAGTCCGTGATAAATCTCTTTCGAATTTTATTTCGAATAGGCGTCAATTTGAAATTGGTATTTTTTGAGTTTACTGATATAAAACCATTTTACCCAAAAATTACACACATAGAAATATATTATAGATATAATATACTAAATTATGGGTTAATATATACGCAAAAAATAGGGTTGAAGAAGGTATTTTTATTTATAAGTTTTAAAGATTACATTTTTATTTATTATTGGATCAACAGAATATTTAAATAGCTTTTTAATTGGATTTATCCTTATTTTTATTTATTTAAAATTGTAATAAGATACAACAAACCTTATATAGATTTAGTAAACTCAAAAAATTTATATTTTGCAAAAAAAAATAAAAAACTTAATATGATAGATGATTTAGAGTAATAGTTGTTTATTGTGAAGTTGAAAATACTAAATGAAGCGTATCCACATTACAAACAACAAGGTTGTGCGAGGCTCTAAAATTAATTAGTGTTGAATGTAGAAAAAGAACATAGAAGATTACGAATATGAAAATAATTATTGCCTGAATATACTCTATAAGCTAAACTGTGGCTTTGCCTTACAAATGGTACCAATCGAAACAAAATAAACCCAATATTAAACAATAAATTATATGATCAAATGAAGAAATTAATTATCATAACAAATTTATTTTTATAATTATGCTTCAAGATTGGAGTATTTTATTCGCCTAAGGGTGAATTTTCATGTTTGCTTGTGTAAAACTTTCTATTATTCTAAAAAAAATATTAGATGCACACCTTTTAAAATTCTTCATCTTAACAATCTTTACCAATGCCTTTTATATGCATAAGGCCTACACATTCAAGTGAAATTTTCAGTCCTATTGTTTGTGTTTAAGATTAAGAATATGTAATTAATCGTACAACCCATAAATTATGTCAGCTAAACGTGTACTTTCGACGCATCTCACACTGTACACTTTGAATGATCCGCAGATATCTTCATTAACACAAATGTATACGCGTCTGTTCCCACAATATCCAATACCACGAATATATCATTTAGTGGTAGGCACACGTCAACGATTAATACTTAGTGTGTTTAATAATATTATAGAGACGAATCGAAGTTTTTTAGATGATGATGCGATGGTTATTTATTTTTGTGAGAGTTTGTATGGGCCTTTTGTTAAATATTTCATGGACGTGTTTTTGTGCACTGATGCTCATCTTGGTTTGGGTGAAGAAATTCGTTTAGTTAAATGTGTTGGTAAGTATTTAAATTTTAATGAAGGGAAATATGAAAATGAAGCAAACAATAATAATTTGGATATTGAGGGTGATAATATAGCTAATAAGATATATAATAATTTAGGAAATTCTGAGAATGCAATCAACGGTAGTACAAATCACAAAAACAACAATCCTCATAATCATAAGAATATACAGAATAATAATGTACACAAAATTAATAAGAATAATCGAAAAAATATTACCAATAGCATCAACACCAATAATCTACAAAATAATATCAATGCTAATAATATCAAGAATAATAATGGACAAAATAATGTACAGAAGATTAATAAGAATAATTTTAAAGATAAATATGTGGATAACAGTGGTTGCATTGAGGATAACTTTATTTCACCTTCGTTTACAAACCTTTTAAAGACATTACAAGTAAATCCAGAAAATGTAACTTTTTATTTTGAAGTACATAATAATAAATTTAAATGTATTATGACCGTTGAAGATAATTCATTTTTTGGTACTTTTAAAGAAACGAGGAATGAGGCAATTAGAAGTGCAGTTGGTTCTTTTGTTGAGGAGATTGGAGGCAACATGGATTTATTTGATGGTTTAATAAATGAGGATGTTGCTTTTACTTGTGAAGCTTTTAGTGATACGAATAAAGATGTTCTTATTGGCGCGCAGAAAAAAGATGAAAGCATCATCACGAATGCAGGATTTGGATTTGAAAACAATCGTGTCAAAGAAAATGGTATTAAAATGAATTGTTCAAAAGATGACAGTGTAGAGAGAAACACAATAGAATGCCTCAATATTTTCGGCAATAATGAAATGCTTGATACGAATAAAAAGCAAAGGGTAAATATAAATGGCGCAGAGCTTAAAGAAATAAATACACCGATATTTCCCGGGTCTAAAAGAACCCCATTTAAAGCAAAATCCATAAAAAATAAAAAGGTTTTAGTCACCTCAAACATAAGCAAAATAGATTACATTCAAAGCATAACAGAATTTTGTAAAACAAATAGCATACCGTTTCCAGAATATCTTATTGAAAGACAAAATGATGTATTTACATGTTGTGCAAATTTTATGAATGAAAATTTCAGTTCTAGATATTTTTTTGAGAAAACTGATGCGAGAAATGATTGTGCGAGATGTATTTTTGAATTTTTAGGGGATAGAAAAGATGATTTTGAGTATATAATGCCATGTAATAATTCTACTTATAAACATGAAGATCGATATGGTAATAATAATAAGAGGAACAGAAAATTTGAGACCAAAAGTTAAATAATCAATAACAGAAAAAAAAATTATAAATTCTTTAAAATGAATGAATCGGAAGTTTGCATTCAAAAAATAAAGATAAGATAATTCGGAAAAAGAGAATAGCTGTAATTCTAATGCTTAACTAAATTTAGTCATTAAAAATAGTAATCATAAGAATATAGACAATTATAGCCGAAAACCCCGGATAAACAATAATTCCGAAGAAAATAATTCTTATAATATAACCAATGAAGACTATATTAGCAGAGAGCAGTAACTTTATAATAGCAGAGAAAACATGAACAATAATAATTTTGGTGTGTATAGTAATAGAGAAAACAAAGGCAAGGTAATATTAATAGAGAAAACAAAAGTAATAATGATGTTATGGAAAATTTATTCGATATTAATAATAATTAAAACAAAGGCAGCAGTAATTTTTGAGAAAGCAAAGGTAATAGTAATTGAGAAAACAATATCTATAATATTATGAGAGATGAAATCAAGAATAATTGTAGAGAAAACAAAGGCGATGATATTAATAGATAAAACATGATCTAAAATGTTGATAGATAAATCTGATCAGTCAAAATTATAGAGAAAACGAGATCAATAATATTTATGGAGAAAAAAAACAATAATAATGATAATGGAGAAAACAGGATCGATAATAAACGGGGGAAAATAATTATAACATATTCGAAATAAAGAAACTTTAAGTGAAAGAGACGCACATCTCTTCAACAAGTATTTTAGCCTAAAAACTTAAATACCACTGAAACAAAATATAATTTATTATAGACAAGTCACGAACGAAAATAAACAAACAAGAATAAAATAACCATTATAATCTACTGGAAATAACTGTAAAAAGAAGAATAAAACTTCTTTAAATGATTTGATTGCGTATAAAAGCCCTTTTTATATTTACTTCAGTAAAATTCTTATACCACATAACCTTTGAATTTTTTTATTTTTTCTACGATATATTTTTTTGTATTACAAAGGGATATATAATAGTTAAAGACAGCATTCTTTTAATTGTATCAGACACAAATCTTATAATGTTTTTATGATCAAAATTAATATGTAAATATTAAAAAAAGCATGCTGTATTTCTTTGATCTTGAATATCTTTTAGAATTATATGCTATATAATCAGTGTGTTTTATGATCAAATTTACCAAATAAAAAATTTTATAGCACATGCTGTATTTTTTATGTCTTGAATAATTGTAAAAACAGTGTGTTTTTCATCGTTAAAAAAACATTTAAAGCTAAATTTATACACAAATAATTCGTAAATAAGAATGAATCAGCAAATTTTATCCGTAAGGCAATAAAAATTTTCCTTTTTATATGCCTAAAAATAAACACGATTCCACTGCAATAAAAAAATTTGCGAGAATAACAAAAGCCAAATAAAATTTTTATTTATCAAGATTCATTTTATAAAATTTCGAAATTTTAAGTTTAAATCAATGTATACATTTTCTAAACACTGATACAGCTATTATCTTTGAAATCTTCTATTGATACATAAAATTTTGTGATTCGAAACAAAAATAGTTCATTGTCATAATATAGGATAGTGTAGTTACAAAAATTTAAAATTCGTATATTATAGGGTTGAAAAGCGCTAACGAAATGTGAAGCATACGCACAAACAACGGTATTATAAAGATAATCCAATTTATAAGTCTTGATTGTTAATAATTCATTTATAATATTAAATACGTAGACAATCAGAAAAAAACATAAATTAGTCTGTTTTTATAGAGTATACTAAAATCTTGTGCAAGCAAAAAGAAAATTTTACCCTTAAATAAATTAAAAATACAAAAATTTGGAAGCGAAAAATATGTTTTGACTGCTGCTTAGGTGCATAAATATCTTTTCTAGCGAAGATACAATTTTAATTTTTCGGTTTTGAATTTATACCTACCATTGTATTTTTCTATAATGGCGGTTTGTGACTTTATTAACATTCGAAAGTTTTAGATTAAATATTGTAGAACTATTAATGTTTTACTGTCATTTTGATGGGTTTTATTAGTGAATATTTATGCGCAAATATAATCTTATGACAATGATGTGCTTTTAAAATAGAACAAGAGACTTAGTTGGTATATTTTTTATTTTAAAATCATTTTTTAATGACTTTTATGTATATTTATTTTGCTAAATTTTATGCATCATAAATCTTCCATGAAAAATAAAGCTTCTTGTGTAATTCTATTTTGTATTCCAAGAAAACTTGCGTGGCGATAATATTTATCATTCAAATCAAAATATAACATTTAAAATCTATCATTAAGCACTTGATCAAACGTATAAAAAGCCCTAGAAATTAAGCACATAATTAATTTTAATATTTTCAAAGAAATACAATATAACTATTTTTTGTAAGAGTATATTTTTAAAATGAAATTTTACAGCAACTGTATTTCGTTAATATTTTTTATTATTTTATTATGTGAAAATTTTGAAATATGTCATCTAGTTAATATTTTTTATATTATCTATAATGTCAAAAAAAGGATTAAATAATAGGTTAGTTAGGAAATCCGATTCTAAGTCTTTATATTAATAATTAAAAAAACCAATTTTTTTAAATACTTAAACAAGATTATTATAAAATAAGAATGCAAAATCTTATGCTAAATATATTTTGATTCAGTTACAATTTAGCTGCATTATAATTGTAATTTTTTACTATAAAATGATTAGTAACGATAACTAGCAATATACTTATACTCATCTCATTTGAAGAAGAGAGCAGTTGATGAATTTAAATCGTGGATAGGTGTCAAAAGAAGTATCAAGGAGTTGTGTAATATTCCCAACGGGTTGACCACTTCTAAATAGATAAAATTGAATAAAGAAAAATTAACGCATAAATAAATAAAGTCTAGTTATTTGGTAAGATATGCTACTTATTATTTCATAAAATATTAATTTTAAATTTTAAATTTAGAGTAATTATAAAATAATAGAAAGTATAAATTTTTACATATTTCCGAAAATTTTATTTCACATAATATATTAATTCGTCTTCTAATGTAACTAAAAAAAGGTATAAATTTAAATCAACACCCGAAAAATATTTTAGATTTATCATATAGACATCAAAATATATATCTTAGGCAGCAAAACCAAAATAATAATTTTTAAATTAATTATTGTGGCTTTATTTTCATCTTAATTTGATACAATAAAAATTATGGTAATATTTTAGACGCGAACTACAAGCATTGATATTACAAGAAGTACCATTTAAATATTTCAATAAGAAGCATAAATTTCACACTAAAAGATTCATCGCGAACTTTTATGATTTGAACCATTATTTGATGTCCATTTATTTTAAAGCAAATATCATTATCAAAAAATAAATATAAAAATTATAAAATATAGTAGTTAGCTTGTATAGTTTTTGGAATAATCGTTTGAAAAATCGGATTTTTAAATAATTCTTCTTTTTTTCAATTAGTAACTAATCCATAAGAAACCTCAAAGAGAAATCATGTGAGGACAATCAAAATGCATATTTAAAATAAAGCAAACATATATATTTTATTTGTAAAGAGTATTCATAACCTTATAAAAAAGAAATCTTCAAATGATAAACATTCATTATTTATATTATTATGAAAGATAACCCCTCAATTATGTATTCTTCATATTTAAATGCTGGAATTGCAATAATTATACATTACCTTTGATTTTTAAAATAGATAAAGTTGCAAATTATATATTTAAACCTTTTTTTATTATATAACACGAAAATAAACAGTTCTTTGCAACATTATTATATTATCACATTGACGAAATTTTTATAGAGTAATCATGTGCTTATTCATTAAATATTGAACTTTAATCAAAAATGTGTTTAAAAAGAACTAAGATGCATTGAGTAATTATTTTTATTTTTTATTGTTTAAGCAGGATTTCTATTTATCAATTTCATATACTGGGCTGTTATTAGCTCATTCTGAATATTGCAACCCTTATCAAGGCATCTTTTGTAATCGTCCCTGATATAAACAGGTCAAATTGTCTTATTCTCTCAAATGATAGAAGTTTTAAATGGTTTATTTATTTGAATTTCTAGATATATCGCTAAAAAATTAAAAATATATTATGCTTACCGAAATGAAAAACGCCTAATATTTATAGATTTTAATCCCAGAATTAAATTTGAGCAAAACAAGAAAATGGTAAATCTTAATTTTACATATAATGTATGAAGTGAAATTTTTTTTTCTTCCAATGACTTATTAATATCGAAAAAATACTCGCAAGGATAGGAATTCTTATTCATAACCATCTTATATAAATATTCGATCACGCTTTTTTATAAAATTTTCTACTAAACTAGTATTAAGTACCAATACCGGGTTTTAAGCAAAAAGAATATTTTATTTAACGAATGCAATTTTTATTCTTAACTACAGTATACAACAAATAAGAAAATGATTTATTTTAGAAGTTTATTTTGGTTTGTAATTTCTTACATATGCTTCTTCAGCTTCTTTGGCTTCGCCCGCTTCTTTGGGCTCTCCAGCTTCTTTGTATGCTTTGGAATATTTTGCTTCTTTGGCTACTTTTGCTTCTGCTTCTGCTTCTTTTTTTTATGGGGGATGGCGACTGAATTTCGTTATCGTGCTTATATATGGAATTCGTGATTTCAAAACAATAGCGGTCGCATTTGAAACAACATATGAAAAACCTGACATATAAAGATCTAACGAAATTGCTTTTAATTTTGCAGTTGTTTTTTAATGCACGTTTTCTATAATATCTTGAGTCTCTTATACAATAAAGGTAGTTTTCTATGGAATAGATAGAAAAGTAAGAATAAATCATCTCAGCTTCTAGATTTTCTAATTGAGTCAGTATAAAATATTCAAAATGTACAATATAAAAGTACCGGGAATGTATTTTCAAAGTATCTTCTCCTCTAACAAATATGCTAATAAAGAGACTTCGAATTAGATTAGCAAGCAAAAATCTTTCTTTTTTGCCTGTTATCATAGAAGTTTTATTATCAGATTCGCAACAAAAAACATCCACAAGCTTTAATATTATTTTCATAATAAGAATTTTAAATTTTACGGATTTATCAGTCTCTATTTTTTCTACAAAGCTTTTTGTAATAGGGCATTTTGTTTTTCTAGATTTCTCTGCTTCATAAATAGCTTTAAATTCTGATATGATTGTATCTCTTATTGTTTCCCATTCTTTTTTGATTTTCTTTTTCTTCCAGTGATCGATAAAATGCTCAAAATAAATACGTGAATCGGAATTTGTATTTTCTGAATCACAATCAAATGTATTATTACCACTAGGTGCAGCTAAATATAGAAGATCAATGATTTTACTAAAATATGAATTCACTCCTTTTTTCAAATATAAGCTTTGAATATCAGTATTAGTCTGTTTTTCTGATAATATATTGTGTATGTTCTTCATAGAAAAAAAAGTTCTGAAACGTTTGTATGAATTCAGTAAACTCTTCATTTTTAATCTAGCCTTTAGATTCTCAATGCTTGCTTCTTTATCTTGAATCGAAATAATTTCCATGATGCTATTAAAATAATCTGGAACCTCGAGTGCGTGTATATTTAATCGAAAATTTTTGGGAATTTCTATCTTAAGAATCTTATCGATAACATCTATTGTTATTTTCCTCTTGTTTTTTAGCATTTTTAAGCATACAAAATTTTGTATATATATTTTAGCATTTACATTGATCAATCTCATATCGCGATCTATTTCTATATACTTGACACCATTTATCATCATAAAACTTGCGAATTTATTCCTCAACACGATATATTTTCTGTTTTCAGCATCCGTTTCTACGTTTATAAAACGAGTTTCACCTTGGCAGTTCTCAAAATTCCTAATTTCTTCCACCCAAAAAAACCTTATATAACTGCATAGTAAGTCTTGGCTAATTAAATTAGTCTCTAAATATTTTTCATAATCATCAGGGGCTTCTGAATTACTGACAGCTGAATGGTCATTACATTTCTCAAGCAAGCGTATTCCTTGCCCATTTTCGGATCCCCTTATATAAATTTTAGAATCTATATCACAGATTTTTATTGTAGATACATCTACGACCTCACAATCTTCATTTTTAATAACTTTCTGATTAAATTGTGACTCTTTTAGTACATATATTCTCTTTGTGATATTCAAATCGCTCAGACAGAAGGTTTTTTCACTTATTTCCAGTTCGTGCATATGATTTAAATTTGAACTTTCATGTCCTGGAGGACGTACGTATAAATTTTTAGACGAATTCCTAAACACCTTTATAAATCTATCGAATTTAACAGCATACTTTAGATTTGAATTCGGATTTAAGTGCGTAGAGCTGCCTGCTAAATTTTCGATATCACCAGAATAAGCATCATTTATAAGGTTGGTTATAAATCCGCGTCTTTCTGCTTCCGACAACCTATAAAAGTCATCAGTAAGACTTTTCGCCATGAGGCTTTGATTATTTCCACTTCCTTCCAAAGATAGCTTTAACGTAAGAAAGAAAAAAAAGATTGAAATCATAATTTATGGGGGTTCTACGAATTTAAGTTTACATAAATGAAACTGGCCAATATATTGTTTTCTCTTATCACTGGTTTTGATTGAATCAGAAATAATATACATTTAGGGATGATTGCGTCATATTTTGAATTGTGTTTCGAGTTATATGGTAATTTAAAAATTTTACTATGCATAAATTTATACATTTATATAGAATAGTTTGTGTATCTAAAGTAAAGAGCATGTAAAAAATTAAATACACTATATATAAATACTGTAAAATAAATCGAACTCGAAACATCAATCAAAAACTACGCATTCACTTAAACTATATTTTTTTTGCACTGGTGATTTTTATTTCTTGAATTACTTTTAACATAAAATATTCTGTGGCTAGTAATTTTATTTTTTAACGATTTAAATGTACTCAAACATTCTTTTTTTGTTTCATTATATAATTTTAAGCTTTATTCTGAGCAATAGACCAGAACATCTAGAATTCTAAAAATGTCTTGAAATTTGGGTTTAATAAACATATGTATGGCAAAGTTATTTTATTTAATTCATATACTTTTTTGTAACAATTGTGATCTAAAATTAGATATGTAAAATTCGTTTTTCAATTTTGTATTTTCCGTATTTTAATATGGATAGATTTTTCTATAAATTAGCAAAACAAAAACAAGCATTTTGGGAAAATAATAATAAGATCTAAATTTGGTCTAAAAAATAAATTTGGGCTTCGGATATTTTAATTGTTTCTTAATCTATTCATTGGAATTTTCTGGATAGTTTGTATTAAAAGAATATATTTAAAAAATCTCAATTTTTTATAATTATTTATAGGTATATTTAATTAAAATAACATATATAAGTCCACTTTAAAGTTGCACAAGTACATTTTTATCTTCTAGAGAATATAGTGTAAAATGTCATAATTTATGGCTGATACTTTGGCGAACCAAAACAATCGTTTTATTTTTTATGCATGACTTCTTCTTTGAAAATTTTATAATGATAAGAAATATAATCTAAGATAAACAATTCAAAATATATATGTTTATATTCTTTTTAGAATTTGATTGGTGGATAGGGAGGAAAATGCTGATAATATATTTGAAGATTGTAATTCATAAATTTTGATTTTTATCAATAACGTTTGCATCAATAAAAAACTTATAGTAATAATAGTGCTTGGAAGAGGCATATTAGTATGAAATTCGCTAATTTTTTTTTAGCACATCCTCTTTAAAAAATTTAATTCTAGTATAACTACTAAAAACTATAGCTGCTTTGAAAAACACGTCATACAGTAATCTCTCATGACAATATTGTCAATTACTAAAAATAGACAAAACCACAAGCAGAATTAAATGGATTTTTAATAGATGGTCGCTTGAAAATTTTTATTTGGTTCATATTCACAAATATAAGAATTTAATCAGGAAATTACATACAGTTCAAACGCATGATATTTATAAAACCTAGAAAAAAACAAAATAATGCATATATCGATCACTATAAAAATATATTTTGCGCAATACTCTCAGCAAAATTATAATCGATTTGGTCTGTAATAATTGAGTTGGGTTCTATTAGTCTCTTTATAATGGAATATAAAGATAATGCTTAGCCACATAATGTAAAAACCGCGAATTTCCAATGTAACTTTAAAAACTGATATTTTGCATTATATCTTTTATATTTCTTTTTCTACTGTTTTACAGCAATAATATTTTCTATATTTATATTCATTTTTAAGCTTATCGAAGTTGAAATACAGAAACAGCTTATGGTTATTCTCGCACTCGAATGATATAAACAAATTAGTATTTAGATAAAAAGGCTATTAAAACAGACACAAATACTAAAACAACAAAAGTAGCCTTTTAATGTATTTTAAAACTAATTCATGCTAAAACATTCACTTTTACGATATAAATCTAAAAAATTGGTTTTTAATAATAGAAAATAAAAGTTTAATTAACAGAAGAGCATAATAAATACGCGAACTTTAAATTTAAATAAACCACATTGACTTTTGCAATTGATCTTAAAAATAGTTTCAGGATATGTTAATATAATAAAACGAGCCTAAAGAACAAAAAAATATGGATCTGCTATAGATAATGTTAATGAAGAACCTGTATTTTTTGTTAGACTTGAATTTGCAAACTTAATGTTTGAAAAAAAACATTAAAAAGTAAAATAAAGATAAACTTATGTTTGATCGGTACGGATTTAATCAAGCCTTTCTTAATTCATGTATTTCTACGAAATTATGTGTTCATGTATTTAACACCTTAATAACGATTTTATGATTTTTTAGAATCAAAAAAGCTATCTACTGGACCATAAAGAAGTAAAAATAGGTACAAATAAATTATAAATTAATCCTTTTAGTGTATTTAATTTTTACAAGTATTCTATTTATAAAAATATTTATATTAACCCAGACTTATTATTAAAATTTATGGTGATTTTTTTTTCAGTAAGGTATTGTATATTATACAATTTTAATTGAATATAAGCACAAATATAAAAATTGTTTTTTCCATTTATTATATAGGGGTTGTACAAAACCAATTGTTTTTTTGTGCATTTTTATTCAATGTATAGTAAATTCTAAATCTTCTTAATGTATTTATTTTATCAACATACAAGTAATTTGATATTTATTTATGGTTTGATTTTATTTTTAGCTTTTTATAGTTGTTCAAGCAAAACTTCAGATTGCTCTAGGAAAAGATTTGGCTGATACTTCTTTCCACCTCATCGTCTATACATTCTTTTTTGATGCATATTCTTCTATCAAGACGTATAAGTTCAATTTTCATCCTCAATCGTATTGTTTATGCGCATTCTTTCGCTTTAGTTGTTATTTTTAGCTCCTTAATATATAATTTATCGTATTTTATAAACATTAAAATTATTTTTATGACGTATATCAACACTCTAGTTCTCCATTTGTAAATTAGAATACATTCATTTGATAATAGATCGCATTTTCTAAGCAATTAATTTCAACCTTCATCAGACTACTAACACTTTATTTTTTTATTTCTATTAACGAGATAAACTTTTCCCTTTTATCGTACACAAGAATGCCTGGTCAATGTGGTGGAAAATTTAAATCCATTTTTAATTTTGTATCCACCTTATTTTCCTTAGTTTGTTTTAAATAACTTCCTGAATCGCTTTCTTTTCGATTTTCTTTATTTTTTAAGCTCTTTTTTCTTGGGTGCATAAATAGTACGCATATCTAAACTTCATTATATCTTCGTGTATGTTCATGGCAAGAATTCTTTTACATCGGCTTTATACCTTGTCTACTATTGTATATTCTTCTCCACAGTGTTAACCTTTTGACTTTTTCCGAAAGGATATATTTCTATCCTGCGAGAAATGTAATCTTTCGTCTTTTTTTTAGCTTAAAGTTTCCAATTTCCAGCCACTCATAGGATTCGGCTGTGTCTATCATTGAGTTTTTCTGGAAAAATTATAACAAATATGAATATTTTCATTATTATATCACACAAGAGCGTTTAAATAGTATAAGATAATATAATGGACGAGGCAAAATTAGAAATTATTTCACTAAAAAGAACCCAATATTATACGATTTACATATATTGACACTTTTATATGTATGTGGCATAGTTTTCCAGCATAAATCTTGCACTTAACCATCCCTTTTCTTTATATACTGTAATTAATTATCTATGTAATTATCGATAATAGGAATCACAATTTATTGTTTTTTTACGGCTTATAGTTTCTCTGAAAAATAATGTTGCATTTATACAATCAAAGTAAAAAATATGACAAAAAATTTTAAATTACAAACCAATTAAATATGTAAAATATTTTATTTTTTTTAAAAAATCCAAAATTTTTTGTTTTGTAAGGTGTAAAAACAGTAGGAATTGGTAAATAAAAACCCATGCAAGTAAATCGAAATTAAAAATTAAAGACACAGCAAAATTTACTCATTTGAATACATGCATGAAAATAGAAATTAATAAAATGATAATGCTTTGGAAAAATATAAAATAAAATTGTTTATATGTTTTTTGAATTAAAAATACGGCTGTAATACAACAGATGAATAACAAATTCGAATTTGTAAAACATGGAAAAATTACTTATAGACACAAATAAATTTGATTATTAGACTCTTTAAATGCTAAAAAAAATGGATTGATTTATACTTAAAAATATTTAGCGTTATATTTTGATTTTTTTCGATCTAATTAATATTTGTTGATTTCAAAAAAAAGATACAAAAAGTTTCAGAAAGCATAATATATAATCATAAATACTCTAAAACATCACAAGTTTGTTTGCAAAAGTCTACTTACTATTGCAGATCAAAACATGAACTTGCGACTTATTCATATATGTTCATTTTTTTAGTTCCAAAAAAAAAATTTTCGAATATGGACGCAAAAAAAATTCGCTGTAAATTTTTTGATGTTTTTTGAATTCCAACGTATATATTAATTATAATAATATTGCTTTCATTACAATGCTTCCTTTTATTAATACTAAGTTGTGTAAAATTGATCTTTTAAGTTGAAATATTTTATTTTCTTAATTTATTTTTAAATCCTATATTTTTTATAAAAAATGCCCTTTAATTTATTTCAACATTCTTCTATTCATTGTATTTATACTTCTATCAAGAAAACCGAATATAACCCTTCAAATATTTTGTCTTTCACCCTTTAAATATTCACAAGTAATTATAATTTTATTTTTTTAACTAAAATAACTTAGTAATTAGATCTTACCAATAATTTGGATACAAAATTTAAATATATTAAATTACATATGCGTATTTTGTGTTCACTAAATTTTTTCGGAGATTATGTTTCAAAATGATATTTTTCTATAAAAATGACCCATGTTTTTTTGTTTGTCGAAATTATAAGAAAAATAAGAAACCATGGATTTAGAATGAAAGCACATACTGTGTTTCATTTTTTTCAAATTTAGCTACAAAAAAATAAATACAGCATTATTTTCGCATGATGATATCTATGGTTTTATTTTGAAATTATACGAATTAAAAAATATACTGCTCACTCCCCTTGCAATTTTGCACGTGCATACAAGAAATTTCATTTGTAATATAAACAGAATAAAATAATTATAATTTTTTTCTTTAAACACAACTAATTGCATTCTTTCAACACAAAAAAACATAGATTTTATTATAAATAGAAAAATGTTCATAAACTGTTGCAAGATGTCCCTTCATTTACATTGTTGTAATTTTTTTGCGCATGAACTTGATTAAATTTTAGTTACGTTATCGTTGTTTAATTGAAAAATGTCTTTAAATTTTTCTTTAATGATTAAAATATTTACATCTGAAGTTATGTGATTGGTATCATAGTTTTTGATTTTCGTTTGTTTTAGACAGAATCAATTTATTTATAGTTTAATAAGTTACAAAAAAACATTACGAAATATACACAAAAAAGCCCAAATAAGATTCACGCTGTTATTATTATACATAATCCAGCTTTTTTTTGATAATGGTTATTCAAAATAAATTTATAGATTTTAGAGAAAAACTAGATGAATATTAAATACAGGAACATATAAAAGTATTTTTTGCGCTTAATTACCTCGATATACACGCATCAAAATTTTTATTTTTTAAAAAATATTTAATTAGAACAAATGATTGCGTCTAAAATAATAGTACAAGTTATAAGATTTTAATTTTTAGGGAAAATTGGCGCTTTTTAAACTATGTGAATACCTATTATGGTTTATACTACGAACCAACTCTTAATTGATAATAATTTGTACGCAAAAAATTTAGTAATTCGAAACGGACCGACTGGACGTAATCAAAATTTTTTTTGAAAATGATTATATATGTTAATTAACAGTTTTAAAGTTATTTTGGTATGTAAAAAGCATTAAAATTACAACCCAATAGCAAAAAGAGTATTTTTTAATGCATATACCCGGCAACTTCGAAGAATTTTTGACGCTGTTGGTATCATATAGATCTAAATACCGCAAATAAGTTGTTTCTTGATCAAAATATTCGATTTTTACAGCGTAAAATAGTTTGAATAATTAATATACCTCCAATGATTCATGTTAATACGGAAATGAGATAAGAACCCTTTATTTCGATGCGACGAATTAAATTTGTATTAACTTTCTTTTTGTGAGGGTTTAAAAGTCTTTTCTAAAGTTCATTCGAAGTAGTAAGGGTTATTACAGGATCACTAAAAAAGTGAGTATTGGTAATTTCAAGATCAAATACGGAAACTTCCGTAATTTTTTTACAAAATCAACATCAAAATAATCATTTTCTACAGTTCGATTTTTTGAAAACGTAGTAAATATGCATTTATTATTTCCCTGGATTACGATTGATTTTACTACCCATAATTAATAATTTTTTAATTTAGCGAAAGTGAAACAAAAAACTGCCCACAAAAATTTTTTTGACAAATTATAGCCACACAGGTATTAAAACATCCTATTTTTATTTATTATAGGTTTTTTGCAAATTATATAAATTTTGTGTTATATGTTTAAATAAAAATATTGTTGGATCCAGAAATTAAATCTTGATTTTAAATATGTCTTTTATACTTTAGATTATAATCTTGCACGAAGCAAAAAATAATTCTGCTTCTAGAAAAGGTGTAATTTTAGAATGATAACATCAATGAATTTTTTATCAGCATTTAACATTGTAAATTACTATTTTATAATGTCAATTAAAATTTTTGATTTTGCAAATCTAGTAAAGTAAGGTTTTAGAACTAAAAAAATTTTAAATTTGTAATTGTCTGACAAAACAAGGGTCTAAAATAGCTTGTTTTAGAATTCATAGAATCTTGATAAATTCAAATGATAATAAATCATTACAAAAAAAAATAAATTTTATCAAATTCATTACTATACACGAACAGAAATGTGCATTGGTTATATGATAGTGTCTGCTTAAATAAATGCAGAGATTAAAAATATGATTTGTATCATTTTGGTTGTTGCTAAAAAAATTTCGCCCCTAATATTTATGATATTTATAAAACTAAAATTTTATATTTTTTATATTTTAAACAATTTTAAATACATATTTTAATTTTGCGCCTAAAATTGTCGTTTATTATATGATCAAAAATTTAAGATACTCAAAATATTCCGCTTAAATCGTCTTCAAATAATACAGTCATTTTTAAGTATGAAAGACTTAAAATTGTGTATTTACTGTCACAAAAGCTATAACTTAGAGTTTCGTAACGGTCTTCATTTTACAAGAAAACTAGGTTATTTATATATCTCATTTATATGCTTTCGCTTATTTTTTTTTACACTTGAACCGGTATTAAATACCCATGATATACGCATTATATATCAATAGTATCATTTTCAACAATAATTTTCTAGGCCTCGAGTAACTTGAATTTTACACAAAATCATAGCAATTCAATGCACCCCAAAAATTAAATTTATCTTAGTTAGTTAAAAATATTGTTATATACATTTTTCAGTTTCAATTTCTAAACATTGCTATTTATCTTTTTAAAACACATTCGTGCACTTTTTTTTAAATATTAAAAATCAATATGAAATCAATTATTATCGACATGGCTTTTCCAAAAATTTCTCTTGATTAAATTATAAATAAAAGACCTGATGTAAATTGTATTTAGATTAGATTCAAAATTTACAAGATTAATATTTTTATTTGTGTTTTCGCTGTATTCTTAACTTGAAATACCAAAGTTTCATTTCTAATGATTTCTAAAAACCTTCATTTTCAACATTCAGTTGTCTCATCTTATTGTATATTTGTTTGATAACTTTCATGAATAAAAAAATATCACATATTCATTTCTTAAATCCACTTTTTTAGTATGAATTTATGGTAAAAATTAGTAAAAAAGATTTACAAAAATAAAAATATTACCACTATGAGACTCATACATTTTTTGCGGGTGAAAATAACACAAATATACAATATTTTTACCTTTATAAATTTTATGGAATTAAAAAAATCGTTGATTCTCTGTTCTTTATATATAAGATAACATATTAGACCATCATCATATAAATAAAAAGACATAATAAAAACTCTAAAAAAATGAAAAATTGCAATAATAAATAAATTATCAGATTTGAGTTTTGAGCTTTACAATAAACTATTCGAAAATAACAAAAGTGTGTCTGTCAAGCCGATTTAAAACAATTTTATAAATTAGAATAAATGTGAACTTTTTTATTATACCATATAAATTGATACTCGTAACAATTATATCGTTGCATCGTGATAAATGAATAGAAAACCGCCGAGAAAGAATGATATAAAATGTAATGTTTAATTATATTTTAAAATAGACGCAAACAGAAATTGTATTCTCCTGTAAACATTCTTGTTTAAATTTTGAGATATATTCTATTTGCTAAAATAAAAAGTAATCTATAGAAAAGAAATTTAATATATGCTTAATTATAATAAATTATCTATATTTTATATGCAAGTATTTTACCAAATGCAAAAATCTTATTTATTTTTCGGTAAAGTATGTTTGGCTATTTTTTTTCTTAAGCTAAACTTCTTACGCGCTTTAAAAATATTTACATGGTTCACTTTTTCACCTAGACAAATCTAGAAATATTTATAATAAATATCTAAATCCTAAATTTTTTTTTATTGTGTGTAAATATACCATTATAAATATATATTGGCTTAATAAAAATTGATATATACCTCTTATGATTTTATCACTTAATAATCTTTTTTGATGTATTTTCTATGCTCAACTATTATTCATTTAAGTGTCTTCCTCCATCCTTTTGTTTGTACGCATTATTTAGATTCAATTGGAATCTCGGTTTACGAAATATCAACTTGCCAAGTCACATATTTTATCTTTTTTTATTTAACCACAGTAATATATATTAATTTATCCTATAATGTGTTTTTTGTTGTTATATGAAATTTAAAAGGATTATAAACGGTGGTCTTATATAAAATCGGCCGGAACAAATGAAATAAAATATATTTTTGTAATAACGAAGTCTTAAAACCGAAATTAAACTATTTTATTGAAATGTACTCAAGAAAAAAAGTATGAAGAATTACGAAGAAAGTATATATTTAAATCCAGAAGATAGTAAAAAAAATAAAATAAAATTTTGCATTTAACCAGTATGATTAATATTTTAAAATTGAATTTTGAAGTTATGCTGTAAATTGGAACCAATAACAGACGAAGGTTTTAATCTGAAGATTCTCTTCTAACAGTGCATTGGGTGCAAAGATGAAAAGAAACACATTGAAGATTATTAAAAAAATTAATTATATCATTTTAAGATTTTTAAATTGGATGATTCTATAATGCGTCTTTAAAGCTGACGTGTTAGACAAAATTGATCTTTCATTGTAGGCATGTAATTTTTCATGTGTAGATGGAAGAAAACGAGAAGATTCAGCAGGTATAACACAAAGAAGGTTTTAATATTGAATTTCGAAAGAAGAACCACACGGGGATGGTTTAACACATATCTATTTGTTTTGTATATGTATCTATTAGACAGATACATAACTAAAAATTACCCACCGTAAACTAACCTCTAGATGGATTTTCTTGTGTAAAGAAACATCTTTACACATATTATAGATCTAGACAGATTATATAAAGTGGTGATAAATATTTAAATTGTTCCAGAAGAGGCCTACTTTTCTTTAATTAGATGATATAAAAAAACATAATCATAATCAACAACAAAGATTACCTATTATAGCAAAACAGCATAGTTACAAGAGATCTAATAGTATAAGAATCCACGAAAAAAACCATTTATTATTTCTGGTACAAAGGCAGAGAAATTCGACTACTTTTGCAATGAAATTCTTTCGATGATTTGTATTTTACCGAAAACTACTTCTTAGACCACAAAAATTGATTATAAGAAATTAGACTAACATTTTTTTGCTTCACTTCTACTCTAAGTGTTCTTAAATAAAACTGAGTTATATAGTCAAAAAAAATATGCGATAAAGAAAGTTTCGGTTATAGAATATCAAAGTTCTACGTCAACAAGCAAAGAAGAATATTTATGTGGCTGGTTTATATTGAATAAATGGTGATAAAGAAACTTGAAGATAAATAAAATACATTTTGATAGACAAATTGATATTTTAAATAAAAGCTGACATATACTAATAAAAGAGGATATTAAAATACAAGAGTAATATGGCTAATTATAACTTAGACAAGCGATGTGTTGAATAGTTCTAACAGAAACAAAAAACAATGTGAAAAGAAAAAGCTGCATTGAAAATATTTGAAAATACACAGCTGCCAATGATTTTCATCGCCGGGCCGTCAAAAAGGTTTAGATTATATGACCCAAAATGAAAATCAAGATTTATGTTTATATAAGATAATTATATTTTTTTTGTTTGAAAAAGCCTAAATGTAATGCTTTGGAGATGTACATAAAACATCAGATCAACCAGAAAGTAGATGTAAAAAAAGTTCTAAGATGTGTACACATAAACCCACATAGGTGTGGTAAGATGAATACACTTTAGGCAAGAAAAAAATAAAGTAACTATAGATCAAAGAAAGTAAGAAGACACTCGGTTCAACAAATATCAGAGATAGAAACAGTCATTAAAATAAAATCGGTTCATCATATGCTTGGATTTGTTTTATGATTTTTTTATTTATTTTCAATAAAAAAGAGAATATTTAATGCATTTATGAAAAAAATTATCACGAGTATTGATTACATAAAAATTATATAAATGAAAAACCAACATTTTTTTTTATTTACTAATATATAAACTCTACCTAATACACAAATGTGGTGTATTTATAGTACGATACGTGATAAAATTGGAAATAATTATCATAATCCCTCGAATTATAATCAAAGGATTAAGGATCTATTTCTGAAAATACATATTTGCAATAGGTTTATGGAAAACTTGATATATAAGTGTTGGTAGGTGAATATTCTGAAGATGATGTGGATCAAAAGAAGTAATAATAAAAACTACAATAAAAAGTGATTAAAAGTTGTGCTTTAACAACCTTAGAATGGTAAAATGTAAATATAAGAATTAATTGTTTTGATCAAGGGGTTATAAAATTGTAGATGTATATAATTTTTCGTGAATATATGATGATTAAAAGTAAAATTTTAAATCATTTGCATAATCATAGTTTTTTTTAACAGAAATTACTTGATCGAAAACGTATTTAAATGAATATACTAACGGAATAAAAAGAATTTATTGTTGTTTTGAATGCTTTAAAGTAAGATCTATTGTGTATAATATAAATATTTTAATTGGTAAATAGATAGAATATAATTTATAATGTTTTTATGTTATAAGAATAAATCACATTTAAACGAGTTCGGCAATCATTTTTTCGATTTAAGTTATAATATGCGCTTTTATGTGGCAACACAACAATATTGGATGTAGGCGATTTTTATATATTTAAAATACCGAAATTTTGACATTGAAATTATGTTAAGGATTTTTAATAGATACACGGATTTGGTTTTTTTGTGCTAATACTAAATCTCTGTTGTAAATGTTTACTAAATAATAACGATGAAATTAAAAGTATCTATAGAAATACCCTTTTTTCCAAAAAATTTTTAAAGGCGTTTTTAATATCGATGACAATGTTAAAATGCAGGAAGTAAAATTCAGAAAAATATTTAGCACAAGCGTAAAAAGAAAAATATTAAACACAAGATGATAAAAGAAAAATATTAAACCCAAGATGATAAAGGGAAAATATTAAGCACAAGATGATAAAAGAAATATATTAAACACAAAATGATAAAAGAAATGTATTAAACACAAGATGATAAGGGAAAATATTAAACACAAGATGATAAAGGGAAAATATTAAACACGAGATGAAAAAAGAAATATATATATTTCCGCTTTACCATCTTTTCAGATGAATTTATTTTACAAAAATATTTTTAAAATTATTATAATTTACTACAAACAATTTTTTATAAAAATCTATAATGATAGATTCCTGTAATTCCCTGTTATATAAAAATCACATTTCATATGCTAGCAAAGTATATATCTTATAGAAGTTATGTAAATTAATTTTTATTAAAAGTTTAAGATATAATCCATTAAAAAAAAACATATTTTTTTAGAGTATTATAAGAATGATAGAAGTAAAACATGGATCAAGATAGTACTAATAATCCAAATTTATTGAAATATGTCTATATGAAATGTTTTAGCGCAAGATATATGAGTTTATTTTTTTTTCATCGTTTCTTTGATATTTAAATTTGATTTTATGGCTTTTTTATGTGTTGCTCTCGTTTTAAAATTTATAATCAATTTCATAAATGTATTTACAACTAGAAAAGAATGCGGAAAATAATAAACTAAGTTGATTATCTACCGCACGTAATCTTTTAGAAATACTATGCGAAATTTCTTTTTTACACGATATTATGGATCCATACTTTTTTTAAGTGAAAGATCTTATAATAGGAAAGATTTTTTATATACTTTTATAAGTAGCACATTACCAAAAAGAGGCATTCAATGTTCTATAATTTTAAGCTAAAGATACTGTATTCATGTCTAATTTAGGAAGATAATATAATGAAAAATTATCATATTAAATAAAAAAGTATCTTTGCAATATCTAAATCATATAAAAAGGTTCTTGTGAAGTCTGTGATAAATCTCTTTTGAATTTTATTTCGAATAAGCATCAATTCTAAATTACAATATTACTTGAGTTAACTGATATAAAACCATTTTACCTAAAATTACATACATAAAAATATATTGTAGATATAATATACTAAATTAAGGGTTGGTATACACGCAAAAAAACAGGGTGGAAGAAAGCATTTTAATTTATACGTCTTAAAAGATGCATTTTTATTTATTATTGGATCAACAGAATATTTAAATAGCTTTTCAATTGGATTTATTCTAATTTTTATTTTTTTAAAATTCTAATAAGATACAACAAACCTTATATAGATTTAGTAAACTCAAAAAATTAATATTTAATTGCAAAAATAAATAAAAAATAAATATCATAGATGATTTAGAGTAATAGTTGTTTATTATGAAGTGAAAATACTAAATGAAGCGTATCCACATTACAAACAACAAGGTTTGCGAGGCTCTAAAATTAATTAGTGTTGAATGTAGAAAAAGAACATAGAAGATTATGAATATGAAAATAATTATTGCCTGAATATACTCTATAAGCTAAACTGTGGCTTTGCCTTAACAAATGGTACCAATCGAAACAAAATAAACCCAATATCAAACAATAAATTATATGATCAAATGAATAAACTAATTATCAAAACAAATTTATTTTTATAATTATACTTTAAAATTAAGAGTATTTTATTCGCCTAAGGGTGAAACTCATAGTTTGCTTGTGTAAAACTTTCTATTATTCTAAAAACATATTAGATGCACACCTTTTAAAATTCTTCATCTTAACAATCTTTACCAATGCCTTTTATATGCATAAGACCTACACATTCAAGTGAAATATTCAGTCCTATTGTTTGTGTTTAAGATTAAGAATATGTAATTAATCGTACAACCCATAAATTATGTCAGCTAAACGTGTACTTTCGACGCATCTCACACTGTACACTTTGAATGATCCGCAGATATCTTCATTAACACAAATGTATACGCGTCTGTTCCCACAATATCCATTACCACGAATATATCATTTAGTGGTAGGCACACGTCAACGACTAATACTTAGTGTGTTTAATAATATTATAGAGACCAATCGAAGTTTTTTAGATGATGATGCGATGGTTATTTATTTTTGTGAGAGTTTGTATGGACCTTTTGTTAAATATTTTATGGACGTGTTTTTGTGCACTGATGCTCATCTTGGTTTGGGTGAAGAAATTCGTTTAGTTAAATGTGTTGGTAAGTATTCCAATTTTAATGAAGGGAAATATGAAAATGAAGCAAACAATAATAATTTGGATATTGAGGGTGATAATATAGCTAATAAGATATATAATAATTTAGGAAATTCTGAGAATGCAATCAACGGTAGTACAAATCACAAAAACAACAATCCTCATAATCATAAGAATATACAGAATAATAATGTACACAAAATTAATAAGAATAATCGAAAAAATATTACCAATAGCATCAACACCAATAATCTACAAAATAATATCAATGCTAATAATATCAAGAATAATAATGGACAAAATAATGTACAGAAGATTAATAAGAATAATTTTAAAGATAAATATGTGGATAACAGTGGTTGTATTGAGGATAACTTTATTTCACCTTCGTTTACAAACCTTTTAAAGACATTACAAGTAAATCCAGAAAATGTAACTTTTTATTTTGAAGTACATAATAATAAATTTAAATGTATTATGACCGTTGAAGATAATTCATTTTTTGGTACTTTTAAAGAAACGAGGAATGAGGCAATTAGAAGTGCAGTTGGTTCTTTTGTTGAGGAGATTGGAGGTAACATGGATCTATTTGATGGTTTGATAAATGAGGATGTTGCTTTTACTTGTGAAGCTTTTAGTGATACGAATAAAGATGTTCTTATTGGCGCGCAGAAAAAAGATGAAAGCATCATCACGAATGCAGGATTTGGATTTGAAAACAATCGTGTCAAAGAAAATGGTATTAAAATGAATTGTTCAAAAGATGACAGTGTAGAGAGAAACACAATAGAATGCCTCAATATTTTCGGCAATAATGAAATGCTTGATACGAATAAAAAGCAAAGGGTAAATATAAATGGCGCAGAGCTTAAAGAAATAAATACACCGATATGTCCCGGGTCTAAAAGAACCCCATTTCAAGCAAAATCCATAAGAAATAAAAAGGTTTTAGTCACCTCAAACATAAGCAAAATAGATTACATTCAAAGCATAACAGAATTTTGTAAAACAAATAGCATACCGTTTCCAGAATATCTTATTGAAAGACAAAATGATGTATTTACATGTTGTGCAAATTTTATGAATGAAAATTTCAGTTCTAGATATTTTTTTGAGAAAACTGATGCGAGAAATGATTGTGCAAGATGTATTTTTGAATTTATAGGGGATAGAAAAGATGATTTTGAGTATATAATGCCATGTAATAATTCTACTTATAAACATGAAGATCGATACAGCAATAATAATAAGAGAAACAGAAAAGTCGAGACTAAAGGGGAAATAATCATCAACAGAAAAAAATTAAGTGAAAATTCATTAAAATTATTGGAAATGAATGAATCGGACGTTTGCATGAAAAAAATAAAGATAAATGATTCGGAAAAAGAGAATAACTGTAATTCTAATACTAAGGTAAATTTAGTCATTAAAAATAGTAATCATAAGAACACAGAAAAATATAGCCGAAAATCCCTGGTTAACAATAATATCGAAGAAAATAATTCTTATAATATAATCAATGAGGACTATATTAGCAGAGAGCAGTGCATTAATAATAGCAGAGAAAACACGAACAATAATAATTTTAGAGTGTATAGTAATAGAGAAAACAAACGTAATAGTAATTTTAATAGAGAAAACAAAGGTAATAATGATATTAATAGAGAAAACAAAGGTAATAATGATATTAATAGAGAAAAAAAAGGTAATAATGATATTATGGAAAATGTGATCAATAGTAATTTTAGGGAAAACACGATCTGTAATATTATTAGAGAAAACAAAGGTAATAATGATATCATGGAAAATGTGATCAATAGTAATGATAGAGAAAACAAAGGTAATAATGATATTATGAAAAATGTGATCAATCGTAATTTTATTTTAAACAAAGGCAATAATAATAGCGAAAACGATATCTATAATTTTAATGGAGAAAATTCAAGTAATCATGAAGGGGAAAACGAGATCCATAATGTTATTAGAGAAAATAAAGGCAATGATGATGACAGTGAAAATACTATCTATAATATTGAAAGCAAAAACTTGATCAATCATAATTGTAGAGAAAACGAGATCAATAATATTAATGGAGAAAACAAAGGCAATAATAATGATGATAGAGAAAACATGATCGATAATAACTGCGAAAAAAATAATTATAACATATTCGAAAACAACGAAACTTTAAGTGAAAGAGACGCACATCTCTTCAACAAGTATTTTAACCTAAAAACTAAAATACCACTGAAACAAAATATAATTAATTATAGACAAGTCACGAACGAAAATAAACAAACAAGAATAAAAGAACCATTACAAGTTACTGAAAATAACTGTAAACCGAAGAAAAAAACTTCTTTAAAGGATTTGATTGCATAGAAACACTCCTTGTTATTTTTATTTCAGTAAAATTCTTATGCCATAACCTGTATATTTTTCTATTTGTATTATGATATATTTTTTTTGTATTACAAAGGGATATAGAATAGCTAAGAACTGCATTCTTATAAATATATCAGACTGGCTCACATTTTAAAGTTTTTTTATGATCAATTTATTATGTAAATATTCTAAAAGGTATTCTATATTTCCTCTATCTTGAATATCTTCTAAACTTATATCTTATAACAAAGTTTTTTTATGGTCAAAGTTATTATATAATGATTTTAAAAAACATGCTGTATTTACTTTATCTTATATATCTTATAAAAACAGTTTGTTTTTATGATCAAAGTTATTATATAAAGATTTTAAAAGACATGCTGTATTTCCTTTAGAATTATATATCTTATAAAAACAGTGTGCTTTTATGGTCAAAGTTATTATATAAAGATTTTAAAAGACATGCTGTATTTCCTTTAGAATTATATATCTTATAAAAACAGTGTGCTTTTATGGTCGAAGTTATTATATAAAGATTTAAAAAACATGCAGTATTTCCTATATCTTATATATCTTTCAAAACAGTGTGCTTTTTATCGTTAAAAAAACATTTTACGCTTTATTTATACAGAAATGATTCGTAAATAACAATGAATCTGCAAATTACATCAAAAAGGCAACAACAATCTCCCTTTTATAATCTTCTAGCAATCACAATTCCACTACAATAAAAAAATTCACGGGAAATAACAAAAGCTACATAAAATTTTTATTTATAATGATTCATTAAACAAAAGATTGAAATTTTAAGTTTATGTCAATCTATACATTTTCAAAACCTCTGATACAGTTATTATTATTATTGAAATTATCTATTGATATTTATGATTTTGTGATTTAAAACAAAAATAGTTCATGTGTCATAATATGGGATATTTTGGTTACAAAATATCACAAGTTGTATATTAAGGTTTTGAAATGCCAAAAAAATATGAAGTATAAGTAAAAACGATGGTATTATGAAGAAACTTCAATGTATAAGTATTGATTGTTAAAGATTCAGCAAGAAATATTATATACGGACAAAATCTGAAAAAAAAATAAATCAGATATGTTTTTATAAAGTATACTAAAATCTTGTGCAAGCAAAAAAGTTAAATTTTACTTTTAAACACATTAAAAATACAAAAATTTGTAGATAAAATATATTTTGTGGCTGCTGCTAAGGTGCATAAATATCTTTTCTAGCGGTTACGCAATTTTCATTTTTCAGTGTTGAATTTATACCTACAATTGTATTTTTGAATATAGACGGTTTGTGAGTTAATTTACATTCAAAGGTATTTAGATAGAATATAAAGTAAAATTATAAGTGTTGTGTTGTCATTTTCATAGGGTTTTTATATTATGTTCTTATGTGCAAATATAATCTTATGATGTGATTTTAAAATAGAACAAGAAGCTTAGTTGGTCAAGTCTTTTTTTTTAAAACCTTATTTTTTAGACTTTTTATGAATATTTTTACGTATCATAAATCTTCCATGAAAAATAAAGCTTCTTATGTAATTCTATTTTATATTCTAAGAAAACTTTTGCTTGAAGATAATATTTATCATTCAAATCAAAATTATAACATTTAATATATATATTTAAGTGCTTGATCAACTTTCTAAAAATCCCTAGAAATTAAGCACATATATAACTTTTATATTTATAAAAGAAATATAATATGCCCATTTTTTTTTGTAGAATGATATTTTTAAAAATTTTTGTTACAGCAACTGTATTTTGTTGATTTTTTTTATCATTTTATTATGTGAAAATTTTGAAATATGGATCTGGTATTTATTATTTATATTAACTATAATGTCAAAAAAAAGATTGATAATAGATTAGTTTCAAATCCGATTCCGAGTCTTATATATTAATATTTGGAACATACCAATTCTTAAAAAAAACTTAAACATGATTAATATAAAATAAGAATTCAAAATATTATGCAGAATATGTTTGATTAAGTAAAAATTTAGCTGCATTATAATTTAAATTATTTACCAAAATATGATTTATCCCGATATCTCGCAAGACATTTGAACTCAATTCATTTAAGAGAAGAATAGCAGTTGATGAGTATGATCAGAGGATGGTTATATAAGATGTATCAAAGAGTTGTGCAATGTTCCTAATAGGCTGACTACGTCTCAATAGATGGAATCGGTAAATGCAAACTTAACCCACAAAAAAAATTAAGGTATCCTTTGAAAATTTTGTGTTTTGGCTGCTATATGGTTCAAATACTCTGATATATTTAACTATAATTTTGAGCCCAAAAATTAACATTAAATGATGCTGGATAGATACGAAAATAAAGAAAAAAAAGGACGAATTCGTTGCTAAATTGACTGAAAATTTAAATCCAATCCTTTATGGAATACTTGAATGAAATAATTATAAAATAGAGGGTGAAAGATTAAAAAGGCGTGGATGAATGCAACAGAAGCATCAATGTATCTAAAACGCAATTACATATTAAAGAACCAAAATAGATTGTTAAATGTCGATGCAAAACAGTAATAAATGTAAAAAAAGCAAATATTGTAAGAAATGCAGGACATGTCTGTAATAGTAATTTTTACAATTTCAATAGATGCGCTTAAAAACGCATAGACTTCTTTTCATATCTTGGCTACACATTTTCAACATGTTAGTTACGGTAGTAATAAGTGGTATTAGACGCAGTATAATATTATTTTATATGAACTAAGAATTCGAAGAATGTGTGCAAGTCAAGTAAAACACTATTCAAAATAAATTAGATAACTAATATAATATTTGAATTTTATTAAACTAAAATATGCAAAATAAGACATGATCGCTACATCAAGTAGAAGATGTATGGGTGATTTTAGGCAAATAAACACCAAATGATGCAAAAAATATTTGTAATTGATGTTTAGACAAGTGATAATTAATCTATAAAGAAAATTTTTATAAATACGGGCTATATTATACGAGAATGGCTAAAAAAACGTGCAAAAAATATAAGTTTGAATATAAATTTATCAACTATGGTGAGGCTTTAAAGATCCTGTTACATATATTCATAAAACACTGTTGAAGGCCATAATAATGAGATAACAGTGCGTAATCCAACTAAGAAATAAATAAAGGCTTTTTGAATTCTATTATATTGAAAAAACAAAATAAAGAATTTAATTATTTGAGTTTTTCTTGATACAATAAAAAAACTAATTTCTAATTTCTCTAAACGAAATATATACATTTCTTTAAAATAGAAGAAAAAACATCGAAATACGTTGGTTCATATGTTTTTTTTGTGATTGGATTATAACATATCCGCTTAACGTAATAATATGGCATCATGATCAAAATTAAAAATAAATTTTGAAAAATCTGTAATTTTCGACTTTAGACGAATACTAGCAGCAAACATATATGCGGTAAATGTATGTTTTTTACCCTGGTAGGGTTTTAATACCATAAAATCCATAAAAAGAGCTCATGGTCAAAATTTGAATTTAAAATACATTTAGTTTGCACATATACACTTGAGTATATTTACTTAACGCCTTAATTTTCTAAAAACTTTATTGTTTACTCACAAAAAAAAATTAAATTGCTCTATATTACATATTTTCAAACACGTCATTGTTACAGTCTTGGTCAATACATATTCTGAGCTCAATATTTATACATTCAAGTGTTTTCTTAATGCTATTATTTTACATATGTTATCGCTAATATCAACTAAATCTTATGCTACTCTTATGGTATTTCTGACCACACCTTCCCATATTATTAAATATCGTGTTTTTCTTTCTTTTTAACAATTTATATTTTTAATGGTTTTAGAATGAATTTTTGAATAATGGTTTATAAATTTGTTTCATGACATACAAATATGGACATTTAATAAATCGACATCTTGATCTTGTTCAATTACTGGTATTCATTGCATTCTTAATCTGAAAGAACTTATTCAGCATGAAAAAATCATATTAAATGATCTTATTACGATATACAGACAAAAATATAAATGTGAACTAAGCCGCTTTATATTAATTTTGCAAATAAAAATCAGTCGTATTTTGACTTTATAATCAAATTTTTATTAATAAAGAATCTTTCGTAAAAATCATCATTTTAATTCATGTTTTTTTTGTAAAATATTGTTTTCAACATGTGTGTTTTTTTTATTTTTTATTAGGGGCGGAAGTTTATAATTATGTTTTCTCGAGCTTTTAATGCAAGTTTTTAAATTCAATTTGTATTTTGAGCATTCGAATTTTTCTCAACCATTCTAAATAAATGCATAATATTTCTTGACCTCGATGATTACAATGTATCTTAAATGGAATAGCCTCAAGAATAATTTGAAATTTATTTATAACTAAGTATGTATGAATAAAATTTACGGACCCTAATAAGGCTTTATAAAGCCAGCAATAGTTCAAATAACAACATATAGAATTCCATAGATGGATATTAAAAAAATACACACTATTATAATATGAAAAATATAGAAATAATCTATCATATTATCAATGCAAGTTTTTTTTATTTGTTTTTTAGAAAAAATGTTAAAAAATTTTTAAGCATGCAAAGGGTCTTTAAATATCTATCATGATGTTGTAACATGAGTTATAAAGGAAATAAGCATAAAATATTATGTGATGTGCATAATTATCATGGTCTTATCTTAAATATCTATTCAATCTATATGTTTTATCTTCATAGTTTTAATTTTTGATAAATAACACCATATTATTAAATAAAAAATCAAACGGCGTAAATGTAGGCTCTATAGAAGTATGATTTTATATGTTTCCTTATTTAAAATTTATGTAATTTATTTTTTAAATCGAATTTCTCTATTTTTTTTATGAATATAGAATACAATTCGATTTATAATTTAATCAATAAAAGAACATATAATGATTTAAAGTTTGTGTTATGTATGTAAATTTATGAACAACTTTACAAACTTAATGTGAGAATATAGAGAATATGATAATTCTCGATCAGAATAAAATGATTTAAAGTTTTTGTAAAATATAAATTAATAGTTTATTTCGGTTTTTCTAATATGAAAAAAGCGTATTATAATGGTACTCGGGTCCAACTTTATGTTTTATGTTCAACTATGGCTGTTAACTGATTATATTGTGTCGATTTCTTACGTTTTTGACTGTGTTTTATGGTATTTTGATGCTCAAATTTTTTTTTTTTGAATTTATTGTGTGTAAGCCTATAAATATAAACCGTATATACCTTCTAGTTGTTTTTGAAATTTTATATTTAATCGGATTAGGAGCATTTAATGCAGTTCTTTATATGCATTTTTTTTAATCTTGAACATTTCTTCAAATACTTCTGACCTTACAAAATAAATAAAAGAAGCACTATGAACCAATTAACACTGCAAAATCTTTAGAACGTTATTCTCTAAAATTTTAATCTTTTTATCACATGAAAGTGTCTTTCAAAAAAAACATATATATTTTTTTTACAAATTAATTCGTTTTGAAATAACTCCGACTATTTTATTATATAACTGTGTTTTATGGGAAAATCGGGTCACATTCTATCAGTTTTGATGCTTAGCCCTTTTCTTATAATAAATTACTCTGTATGTGTATTTTTTGTGGGCTATATTTATGTAGTTTATAAAATTTTACCAAAAATTGAAAAAAAATACTTGAATTATTTCCCATTTACTTGTGCTCTCTTAAAATAACCTATTTGTATCTTTAAACAAACCTTACCAAAAAATATTTATCAAATAAATTAGCAAGACACTTGAACTAATCTCATTTAGGGGAAGAAAGCAGTTGATGAAGATAGATCAGGGGAAGGTGTCAAAAGATGTATCAACGATCTGACTACGCCTCAATAAATAGAAATGATAAAAAGAGACTTACCCACAAATAAAAAATAATAAATTAATAAATTATAATTGTGACCGATAATATAGCTAAAATAAGAATAAAAATTGTGATTTTTTTAATATATAGATTTTAAAGGCTATTATCATTAATAAAAAATGGCATTGGCAATAAAACAATTAAAATTGTATTGTATCAAAATATCTTGCTTTTGAATCATAATGTTTTGATAATATAACCAGATGTTTTTTTAATAGGTCCTCAGCAGGAATCGATTATTTTTTTTTGAAATTATTTATATATATAATTTGGAACTAAAATAACTATTTTTAACTTTTTTTTAAATTCTGTAAAATTTTAATAGTTAATTTTTGTACCATCTTTGTGTCTCAGTAATAATATATAAATCTTAATTACGATCTATGTATTTAGAATATTTTTGGTCAGTATGCGCTCACTAATATGAATCTTTTAAAACGGTTGCTCATATGCAGCACATGCAAAAAAAAATGCTTGCTTCAATTGCCTAAGAAGACACAATGAGATAGTAGAATTTCTACACAACATGTTAGGGTGAAAAAAGGTTTTTAAAAAAAATAAAGAAAATCTGCTAACACTCAGTACAGGAGACTATGGAATTTTAATATACTGATATAAAGTATGATACGTGAATTAAGGCGGATGTTAAACTTTATTGTGACAGACCAGATACATTCAAATGATTTGAAAAGTAAAACTGTAAGAGCACGATATAAATAGATGTAACAATATAGAAAAAATATGAACATTGTTGGAAACATAAAAATAAGAAAATATGATCTGCTAGCATCTGAATTATCATTAATCTATAAGTTTAAGACAGATATTACACCATATATTGTAACATGGGATGAAGTAATAACACAATAAATAAAAGGTACCTGAAAGAGCTCTAAATCACAAACCAAATCGAAGAATTTATATAAACTATAGGATTACGACAAATCGGTGGACTAATAAATCTTGAGAAGAGTTGTGGTATCAAGAGACGTAAGTGAAGGAAATATAGCCAAGAGTATAGATATCATGTGCCCTTAGGAAATCAATCACGTTATGCTTGAAGAGAAAATCAAAAATTAAAATTATCCCGCAAATAAAAAATTTATGTAGTTTAATTGCCTAAAAATAAAAATTGTTATTCACCCGTTAAAATATATATTAGGGTCCTGTTTTTTCTTTTTACCTTTATGTAATTTTTAAAATTTATTTATAATTTATGGGGATAAAAATATTCTGTTAAACTTAATTTTTTTTTAATTAAACTATTTATTATTATCAAAGAATAACCCAAAGTATTTTTTTTCTCTTTAAAAGATGGTTTAGATACAATTCAATTAATTCCAACAGTCTGTTTATAACTTCTGTACCATCATTTATTCTTTAAGACAAAGAAATTATTTAAGGCTTCTCCCCTCCTTTTACCTGAAACCTAAGGTAGAATTTGTTCCTTCTATAACCTCTGGGTCATAATTTATTTTACTATGACTTAATCTAGGTCGACCTTTTGGTCTTTTAGGTGCCTCTGTGTCATCATTTATTTTACTATGACTTAATCTAGGTCGACCTTTTGGTCTTTTAGGTGCCTCTGGGTCGTAATTTATTTTACTATGACTTAATCTAGGTCGACCTTTTGGTCTTTTAGGTGCCTCTGAGACATGATTTATTTTACTGTGACTTAATCTAGGTCGACCTTTTGGTCTTTTAGGTGCCTCTGTGTCATCATTTATTTTACTATGACTTAATCTAGGTCGACCTTTTGGTCTTTTGGGTGCCTCGGGATTATCATCCCATAATTTCTCTGCTTGAATAGATGATCCGAAATTCATGACTCTTTTTTTGTCAGCATTATCATGACAGTAAATTATTTGCTTTGTTCTTTTTTTTTTATGATCCAGCTCAACAAATGAATCGATCGACATAGTATCTTCATCAGTTATATTTATAGAATGTACAGATGAATCCAACTTTCCATTAAAATTTCCATTTGAATATTCATTTATTTTATTTAAAGCTGAATACAAATTACAAACCCAATTATTTGTTAAATATCCTTCATCGCTTTTCACTTTAATTCTATTACTTTTAATTTCCTCAATGGCTCTTTGTAAAATTTCATTCTTAATTTTAAATTCTCTTGATATTACAGTTTTGTTCATTTTTATATCACAAAAATAATAGAAATAAGCAATTTGATAAATATGTAGCAAACCTTCGTTGTTATTTGCTTTTGTTTTATCTATAAACGATTTCTTGTATTCTATAAATGAATTCTTTATGTTTTTGTTGGTTACATTATGTAGAGCTAAAAGTCTATCGATCGTTTGTAGATTGTTTATGGATTTTAGATTTGTATCGGAGTTTTTGATAATTTTTTTTGGCATTCTTGTGTTTATTATTGGTTTAATGTCATTTTTAAATTTCATATAAATTAAAAGGGCAATGAAATAATTTATTGGGCGAGTTTAAATTAATCTATTCTTTTAAAATTAAGCACTATACCATCAAAGGAATATTGTTTTCAAAAAAAAATCCTGGTTTAAAAATTTTATAAAATATAAGGGAAAAGAAAAATTCTCGAACGATGGTATTTGCTTAATACTCGTTTCTTTTAATTAATATGGCATTATAAATTTTTTTAATAATATCCCAAACTTAATAAAAAAAATTCCATTAAAAACCTGTAATTTTATTTTAAATGAATTGCTACTCCATATAAAATTTATTTCGCGTACTATATTTAGGTTTGAAGCTCTTATAGATATTTTCATAAATCATCTTGATTATTTTTGACCGGTGAGGGTATTTTATTTCTGGTGTTTATAAAAAAAGCTTGAAAATTAGTTTGGACTGTTAAATAAATATAAAAAAAATGGAGTGACAAATAGATATATGTATAAAAAATGTGTTATTTAATTTAAAAAGCTAAATTATACGCCTCATACAGCTTTTTATTTGAGATGGTATATTTTCTGTGCCTGAATTAATAAAATTTAAACAAACAAAAACGAATCATCATTTTAATATTATTTAAGTTAATTTATAAAATAACACAAATAAAATTTAAACAATACAAAAAAGAATCATTATTTTAATATTCTGTAAGTTTATTTATAAAATAACACAAATAAAAATAAAATATTCATTCTTTAATCATCGAAAACCCCAGACCAACCGCAAAGGTTTTTTTATTTCTTTGTGGTATAATAAAAGAACCTTTTGGCTTGATTGCGATCCTATTTTCCCTGGCTATTTTTTTTATATATGCTATTGAAAAAAAAAACATAAAAATGATTGTTCATATATTGTAGCTCTTCAATGATCTAGATAAGTGACTTTTTTAGAAGAACTTTATACAATTCAGTGTATTTTTTCTGATAAATTGAATATTTTATGTGAATATTATTTTTAAAAACCGCAGGAGAATGATAATATTTGCAAATTTCTTATATAGATCATGCATAGAAGATTTTTTAGGATTATTTTATAATGTTTAGATTAAGATTTTAGATAATAAATATGAAAATACATATTTTCTAAGAAATTAATTTTGTTTCCGAGGCACGAAAAGATTTTAGGTTTATTTTATAATGTTTTTTCTATTATTTTTACAATGATATTTTTATCAATTTATATAGTTTTCCACGACATAAAAAAATTTTTATTTTTTTAATTTTCGTTTCTATTCTATTTTAAATTACAATAAGAGAAAAAATTTTTTCTTACAATTCTCTTTTTGTTTAGCATAAATATTTTTTTAGGGAATTTGATACTGAGTGATCACACATCTTTTTCAAATTATGTTAGACACTCGTATAAAATAATAAATATTAAAGATATTCTATCAGACCATATATTATGTTTATTACTCATTTCTTTCATAAAATAAGAAATAAATTTGACTTATATTAAATAAAAAATATATTATTTAAATATTTTCTTAAATCCAAAAAAAAAATGTTTAAAAAGGTTTATGTAAGAGAGTGATATTTTTGGTTAATTATTAGTAAATTACTATTATTTAAATATCATTTAGAATACAAAAAAATTTCTTAGTGGTTTTTATAAGATACTTAACCTTAATCGATAAATGATCAATACACTTTCAGAAAGTTTATTTAAATCAAAATATCAAATTTAAGAAAAACAACAGTAGTTATAATAAGCGTCCCAATCTTTCAAGCTTATGGGACCCAGAGTTTGGTAGAAAGGAGAAAAACCACCACTTTAACGGCCTTTCTTATTAAAATACACAGATGAAACACACCCATCATATCTTGCGGCTTTGATTACTGAGATACAAATATAAATTTGCTAATTTATACATCCGCGCAAGAAAATTTAAATTTATTCCAATTGTTTTTAGGAAGGATATGATACATTACACTTTTAGCAATTAATATCTGATAACAGCCAATTCTAAAAATAAAATATAAGAAAGATTTGAAAATTTTGTATAAAATATTTGGAAAGTTAATGCGTTTTTTTTCAAGATATTCGACGAATTAAATACAAAATCATAAGTTAAAAATAAAATTTAAATCTCCGGCAATTACAAACTTCGTAAAAAAAAGTTATAAATCGTGTTTTAAGCATTTTATGTGCGTACATTACATGTATTTTGTTTGTTTAAAGCCTAGAAGAATGGAAATTTATGTTAATCTTTCAGAATATTTAAAATTAATTAAAAAGAGACTTTATTTTTTCTCACCGAAATTCTATGAAATCTTATACATTTTACGTAGGATTTTTGACTGAGCTCTGTCCACTTAAACAAATAAAAATGTAGAAGTGTTTTATTGAAATGAAAACATAACTATGTAATTTCAAATTCTCGTTGGATACTTATATATTTTCATGATTAGATTATGTGAACTAAATTTATGTGTATTTCGATAATTCACTTGTGAAGTATTACCAAACATAAAAATATAAATACTAGAAATTAAATCTAGCACAGACAGAATGGTTGTCATAAATTGCATTTGCAAGCTGAATATAATTGAACTTAAAATAGTCGCTTCATATATATTTTAGCGCTTTTCTGATATAACTTGTGTAATTTATAGAAAAAAAATTGATTCGTATATAATATCTTCCGTTTTTTATTTGAAATATTTCATTGTAAATGGCATTTGAATACTTATCTGTTAATATATTTTATATTATGATTTTCTGCATATTTTTATTTTATATGGTAGCCTACTATTATAAAATAATTTAATACGGTAAGTATTCATATTATTTCATAGGTATTTGTCAGTTTTGTTGATTTTTTATTTGTTAATATTTTAATTTTGTTAATTCGATTGTTTTTTAATAACCGATCCGGTTTTATTTTTAGGTTTGCTTGATTTTTTTCATTGTTTGATTGCATTTACCTTTTTTTAATCTCTTTATTTCATGGTTTTTTTGATGTATTATTATAATTTGGTTTTTTAAATTCATTTGCCCTCAATAAAAATAACCAGATGATGGCTGTATATGAACAGAAAAAAATGAGGAAATCAACACTTAAGCAGAAAATGGGTAATTTCTGTGTAATAATTCGAACTATGCCTACTGTTGGAAAAATCCTATACCGTATAGAAAGGATACAAGTTATCGCATTGTATAAGTATGATATTTATATAACTATAAAAAGTATTTAATAGGTCTGATTTTTATATTATTTATATTGCAGTAACTGATAAAGCACTGCAAAACGTGTTTACGAACTAAAAGAAATATTAGAATAGCTCACGGGGTATGCTGCAGCTAAGAAATGGTACCCGTAGTAATGAGGAAATTTCATAGATATCGAAGTGTATAGATATAATGGAATTAAAATACACCTCGAGTTTCCATCTTCGAATGCTTCTGTAGATTTGTTGATTTCTAGATGACGGTGTAGGAGTGACATCGTAAATAATTTGTAGTGGATCAAATGAGTTGATTTTTAAATTTCTTAAGTATCTCCACAATATATAGTTTTAATAAGAAAATATCTCGATGGGTTAAGTTACAGAAGGGAAACTAAAATATCCCAACAAAACCTCTAAATAAAATAATTTCTGTCCTATAAAAACGAAATTTTTAATTTAAAGATACTAAAAATATTGAATGAAATACTTAAGATTACACTTAAAACTTGTGGTCAATTACAAAAAAACTTCTTTTGAATATTTTTTTTGAAATGTGTAAACAATACATTTTGAATATATGAAAAATGTTGTTTACAAAAGTTTAGAATCTTTGAAAGTCAAAATTTTAGAGAGTAGTTATATATAAATTTTTATAAAATACCCTTTTGCTCTAATACTTGCAATAAAGTGTGATATTTTATAAAAAAACCATATGTTTTGAATGCGATTGATCACGAATCTAATGTTTATCAACCAGCCTCATTAAAATTTGTGCAAAAATTATATTTATTTATCGATAAGAATTAATAATTATATATTCGGTTTTTTAGGCCAAAAAAAGAGTGATTTAATCATTCAAAGAATGTCATTTAAGGAATTTGAAATAATCATAATTTTTGTAATTGTTTTTGAACATTCTTTTAATCCATAGTTTTCTTTATTTATTGATTCAAAATATACCATTGTTTGTATATAATGATTATGACAGATTTAAAATTGTAAAATATTCTTATTAATATCAAATTTCATGTGCTTATTATCTGTTATATATTTTATTCTTAATTTTTTTGGTAAATCATATTCTTATTCGCTAATTGTCTTGTTTTAACCCATACAAGAGAAAACTATAAATATGAATTAGGGTTAAAATATAATTTAAAGTTCACTAAAGACATTTAAATTGCCATGAAATTTTAACAACATAAAATATAAAAAATAAAATATGAAAAAAATAAAAATTTCATATTTGCTTTTATTCGGCAAAAAAAATTATTTGTATCATATTTTCTATTGATAAAATTATATATTATTAGTTTATAATATTTTTTGTTGTCGTACAAGTTTTTCTATTACTAAAATAACTTTTGATATGGTTTATTTTTATTACTAGAAGTAAAACCCTTTAAGCTCGGTTAAGATTTTAAATTGGTTATAATATCTTATTTTTATAACACTTCTATGAAATTCGTGCCTAAAAGATGGTACTATTGTGTAATCTAGCGTTCTATAACATTTATCATATAAAGTTTTGGCCTTCTTTGCGTAAACTATATTTATGATTTAAATGATAAATTTCTATCTTTTATCCATTTTTTTCATATAAATATAAATTCAAAAATATTGGCAACCATTTTTTATGTAAACACATATTTTCTTGTTTTAATTATTCTACCTAAAAATTATTATTTAATTCATAATATTCAAATTTTTATTAATGGAGAGCCCAGTAAGAAAAAAACAAGATTTTAAATAAAAACTGTGAATAATCGGATTTTCATATCATCGCGAAAGAAAAAATATAATAAATATCATGGCTATATTGGAATTGTTGGCATTATAAATAATTTAAAATTAGAATCAAAATATCTAATCGATATTCGAAAATATAAATATAATATATTTTCAGGTAATGTGCATTTATCAAGGATAAAATCCGAAAAAAAATCATACTGAAAATTTAATATTAAACTTAATTCCCAATATTTAAATGCATATTCACATTACAGATTTTTAAATACATATTTATATATTATTCTGGATTTCACTGTATTTTTTTTTAATATATAACACGTAGCATAAAAACAACATAAGCCGTTAAAAAACATAAATCTTGACATTTAAAAGATTATATGATTGTATAAAATCATCGTATTTGTATATTAAGGGAAAACTACGTTTATCAAAAGTTATAAATTTTATTATATAAACAGAAATTGTATTTTTAATAATTATATTTGATTATATCATTAAACTGTGTTAGAAATATATAAAATAAACAAATTTTTATATGCTTTACCATCTCATTTTACATTAAAGATTATATTGCAAAGCATTTTAATGATTTTTTCTTATTTTATAAAAATTTATGTATGATAAATCTCTATTTTGGTTTCTTTTGTGAGCTATAAAAATACTATAAAAGGATTCAATGATTTACATGCTTTACTAGCTTATTATATATTTTTTGTGTCAGATAGTACTATAGCAAGTGTTTTTTCCTATGTAATATACTTTGGATGATGATTTCTAATGAGTTTTGTAAATTTATTACATAATTATAATCCTTTATATATAAATCAATTTATCCAATAATCTATAATTTTATCTTGTTTCATAGTAATATTTGTATCATTATACAAGTGTAATTATATTGAAAATTCGATGTCGTAAAATGCATATCTTAAAAAAATATATTTATAAGGATCTTAGAAGCAGAAAATATACGAATAAACAAATACACTGAACTTTTATTATAAATTACGCTGGTAATTAGACTGCTAGGTTTAATCAAGTATGTTTTAATAAGTATATTTCAAGGGAAAATGCTTAGATTGTTTTATAATATATTTGGTTCATCTAGGGTGTGTAAACGCAATGTTTTGCATCAATAAAACATAAGAAGCAAATGAAATTTTGTAAAAAAAATTGATATTTTTGAATTCTCTTGATCAAGTAGAGTTTTAGATTATGATTTATTGATTTCAATATTTTCAATGGTTATAAATCACTTATGATGCGATGGAATTTGTTTCAAAATTTAATGTAGTTCCATACCAAGTTACACAAAAAATGGAGCAATATCTTACCCGTAGAATTATTAATAATTTCTAGAAATAGAAAATCCGTAAATTTTTTTGTAAAACGTTGTATCGAGGATGCGCTTATTCTTTTGCGCAAGATTTTTTACATATGAGCGTAAATTAAAGAGAAATTGCATTTATTACATTGAAAATGCTGATTAAAACAACTTTAATTGACTTTGGGCTGTTATAATTAGAAGGGATATGGTTTTTGTGGAAAATAAAGAATAATAAGTCATTTAAAAAAAAATTTTTGTTGATTTAAATAATTTTAAAACTGTCTCAAGTATATTTTTATTAAATGCCACAAGTCTTTATGGTTGAATTGATACGGTGGGAATTCACAGGGTATAAAAATTGAAAAACCATCATTCGGATGTGAAAAAATAAGATAAAGCCCTATATAAACAATTTGTGAACTAAGATCAAGCATTTTCTAAGAAAATAAAAATAAAAGCATACATATTCACCATATTTATGTATGATGAACTAGAGTGGCCAATATTTTATTAACCTATTCAAATGGCATATTTAGTGATAACATCCAAATATATTAATGAAAATATCATAGCAGATCGAATCAAGTACTTCTTAAACATTTTTACATTTGATATTTGGAACAATGTAATTAATGTTATCGGTGAATATTTTAGATTTTTCTCCCTGTTGTTAAGTATATTTGAAAATTCGCAATGCTGAACATAAAAACAAAAAAAAATAATGTTATAGATGACTTCAAGCCCCAAAAAAATTCAATTTATCAGGAAAACTACGAAGTTAAAGAACCCATGGCCTGGATTTAATAAGCAACAAACCAACCATACAAGCGTGATGCATACTATTGTGATGAACCAACAGTCGATCACAGATCCTGAATCTTTAATGATTAAGTAGCTCGAAAACTTATATTGTATGGAGTAGCGAGATAGATAAAATCGATTTTTTACACATGGTGGGCTCGGAATGTGATTAAAAAAGATGATTGTATCTATTAGTACCAATTTTTTTATTAAAATCGAATAAAATCACTTTGATCACTAATAAATAGTCAAGTATTTTATAATTTTCCCGCTTCCATGGGCCCGTTGGATAAATAAAAATCAGTCAACCAACAATGGCTTTGAATTATATATATAAATAAAAATATATTCGTGAAACAAATTTTTTATTGAGTCATGGATTTAGAGCCTCGGTATTCATTAAACCCCTCTGCAAATATATCAAAATTAAGCATTTCTCTTATGATGAAGATTGGATCGTTCATAATTTTATCTGGTATCTTTTTTATAAAATTTAGATCCTCCAACAATGTATTTTTCCTGCTTATTTGAGTCGTAACTATAAATTTATCATCAGCTTGTGTTTTTAGAAAGTCCATAAAAGTTCTTATTTTAAAAATTAATTCATTAATAATTGGTATTTTCATATATTCAGATGGAATAATCTTCAAAAGAAATCCAGGTATTACAATAGAAACATTAGCGGGTGGATATAAAAATATATAAAAACATAAAAAGTATCTACAATGTATCTGTATTCCAAATTGTCCATTTATCAAATATTTTTTGTGTTTCTTTTTAAAATGGTCATAAACAGCTTTCCAAACTTTTGCATCGTCGACACTTTTTAGCGTTTTGTCCAGATCAAGCCTTTCATTGATCGATTTAACTGCTTCTTTCAACTTTCTACGTAATTCTTCTACGCCTTTTTCCTTCTGTGCGGAAACATTATGATTTATGTCGTTTTTTTTATTTGCTAATTTTTCAATGGCCTCGGTATTTTCTTCCGATTCTTGATCAGAAGAACTGGCGGATATTTCATTCCCATTTCTACTGTAGTCATAATTTTTATCACTTGAGCTATCTTCATAATCTTTTTGGGGCTTTAACAGCCGCTTAAATACATCTTTTTCTTTATTGGTTTCTCGTATGTATTCATAAGTCGTATTTAGCAAGAAAAAACATAAAAGCATATTAAAATATTTTTTAAACCAATAAAATATCATTGTTTTTGTTTATTGATGATACCATTTCGAAACTTATTAGATAGTATCAGTTTAATATATTACAAAGTTTAATAGAGATCAGCGTGTATTTTTTGTTTCATGAATTATTAAACTACTTCATATACTTATGCATACTTTAGCAACGCATAAGATAAACACTTATTTCATTATAAACATTGAATTAAAATTAATATTTTATATGAATCTAAACCTATTTAACCTAATGTTGCTATTAGATTGATCTTTTAAACACTTTAATTTTCCTTAAATGTTTTTAATTGAATATGAGATTGTCTTTTGCGTAATAAATAAAATAAGGTTAAAAAAACATAGTGTGTATGGATATTTTTTTATATAAATATTATGGGGTTTTTAACATTAATATTTTTTTAGCTCCATAATTTTACCATCGAAATAAACATTAATAATTATTGTTTATTTGAATATAAACTAACACTTAATGTATTTACAAAATACTATATCTTCTTTACTTGTGTATTTAAGTGGGGCCTGATTTATGGGGGAATCGAAGTCATGTATTTGGATAACCTTTTATAACAATTAGAGATTATGAAAATAAAAACATACGTTTATAGGCGATATAAGTTTTTTTTCAAAGTATATATACTCATTTTTATGCTCAGTGCGCGTTTTTAAAATTTACTTATTCTATAAGAAGTTTATAGTAAAAGAGAGCATAGTATTTTTTTGGTGTTCGCAAAAAAATCATAGAATAAATAGACCCATAATTATAATTACATGCATAATATCAGATTCTTATATTTTAATAGAGAAAAAACACGATTTCATCTTAATTTTCTTTTTAAAAATTTCTTTTTTTACGAAAAATCACTATAATTTATAATTATTTGAATCAATGCAAAAGAATAATTTATAATTACTGCTAAAAACGTCCAAGATCATAAAATTTGAAAGTTTATTAAATTAGACGCAAAATAAAAGCCTCAACTTTTCCAAAACCTCTTTATTTTTTTTATTTTAAAAATTCATTCAATTAAAATAACAGATATAATGCATTCAGAGGGTATAAATTTTAAAATTTTGACCTTATTTAGATGATATCATTACTAAATGTGATAAATAAATTTAAGCGATACCTAAAAACTAGTAAACAAGAAATTACTTTATTTTATGACTTAACCGTTTTCTTGGGGCTATGCACTATTTTTCATCTCTTTATACTCTTCAAGCCCTTCAGAGATCACCTCAAAAGTGAGCAATTCTCTCAAAACAGATGCCGGATCTGCAAAAAATTTTTTTGGAATTTGTAATAAAAATCTAAGATCATCCATAACTGTGTTTTTTCTTTGAATTTTTAATTTAATTACAAACTGTTTTTCGCCCCTAATTTTAATGAAATCAAGAATTGCTTTCATATTTGCAATTAAAGAGCGAAATTTCTCAATTTTTAGAGCTTTTTTGGGTATGAGTTTCATTAAAAATGCAGGAAATACGAAAGCCATTTCACCAGGTATGAATACAAAAATATAAAAGCAAAGGAAATATCTTGTATATATTTCTATTCCAAAATTACCATCGACAATATATTTATCCAAGTTTTTTTCTATATGATCTGATGCATCTTTCCATAATTTTTTGTCATCTATGCTTTTCAAATCAGTTCCCAACTCAAGTCTTTCATTTATGGACTTGACTGCTTCACCTAATTTTGCACGTATTTCTTTTGTTATTCTTTGGTTTTCTTTCGTTATATCGATATTCTGCGCTGATTCTTGATTTTTTTTATTTTCTATGTTAGCATTGTTGTTCTGTGATTCTTCATCTGAGGATGAAGCAGAATCGTTGCCTGTATTCAAATGATTTTCCGCATAGTCTTGGTCCTCAGATATACTATCAGAATCCTCAATAGGTTGTAAAAGCTGTTCAAAAATATCCTTCTCTTTCTCAATATTGTTTTTAAATTTGTATCCCGTAATATAGATAAAACACCCTAGCATTTTATGATCATAATAATATCTAAAGAATAAAAATGCATATCTGATACAACGTTTAAAACAGATCGGAAATTTGTCATTCTTTGACTGAATTTATATATTTATGATTAAGAATGTAAATGTATCAGATTAGATTTAAATATGTGTTTTTAATAAGCTAATCATGAATGCAGTGTTTATATAAATATAAAAATTTATAGCATCGAGAAATTTTTACAATTTTATTATCAAATCTGTAGCATTTTTTAATTATCAATACTATGAAGTTAAATTGTGGGGTACTTCAAAATTTAAATTTTAATTGAATTTGAATTATGTTAAAAAAATACGGCGCAACAAGTAAAAAATTTACTATAGATTTAATTGAATATTTTAGAGCTCATAATATTATTTAAATTCATAGCTAGGGAAATTTTGTGCTCTGAAATCCCTGCTCTGAGCAAATCATTATATTATCCAGCAATTTAGCATAAAAATCTTTTCGCTTTTTTTTCGCGTAATCTATTATTTCGTTTTTTATATATTTTAATCAAATAAAATAAATGTTTTTTACAAAATTCTATCCCTGGATAACATGAATATTTAAATTACGAATTTCGTGGGTATTAAGCCATAAGTAACTACTTACGTCGAAGAATTTATAAATATGCTCTTAAAAGTGGTCTTATTATTGATGCAATCTGAATTTTTGGAAATGATATCTCGATTTCGGAATTCAATATTTATTCATTTTCCACAACTTAGACGGCTTCTAATTTTATAAATATTTTGATCCTGTATGATATAAATTAACATTAAAATAAATTGATTTTGAATTTAAATATATATTAATTGTATACACAGGCAACAATGTGCATTATAATATCTAAAAAAATTTTGATTGCCAAAGATATAATATTTGTATTGGATGAGATATATAATAAAAATTCTATTATTATATTTATACATTCTAAAAATTATAGATGAGGTTTTATAAACTAATGTTTCTATTTTTTTAATGGGTTTCGTTGATAATTTTTCTTTTTTATTTCGCAAATTAGTTTTTAGTTGCAAAAAAGCAAATAATATTAGAAAACTTAAAAACATAGCTTATGATGTTCTTAATTTGCTTTAAATAGTATAAATTAACCAAAAAAATAGGACAATAAAAATATTTATTTGTTAAAAATTATATATAAATTTTTTTTAAAAATCCTTACAATAACTTTTTATACTTTTTAAACCCAGTTTAATACAACCCTAACAATATTTACTGAAAACCTTTAAATTTATCTAGTGCTAATCGTTATATTTAAACTAAAATGTTCGGTCTTTTTTCTCTATATAGATGCGATTTTAGAGCATTACATGAAATTTGATTTTAGGATAAAGATGAAGAAAAAATATAATAATATATCATAAAAGCAAAATATTTTAAAAAAATAGCAAAATCTCGAACTATAATTTTTGTGTTAAATAGATTTTAAGTGTCAAAAAACTAGCATTATATCATTCAGTCTGTTACTGTTACATTACAAGATCTGGTACTTATTTTTAGATGGGTTTTTTGCATATTTGAGGAAATGATTTTTTATGATCATATTATCCAAAACATCTGACCATGTAGCAGACTAGTATTTTTACTCATAAAACATATAAAAAATCCAAGGTAAAATTATTTTATAATTCAATCAAACATAGACGGATACATTTCATGAAAAATAGCATCGTAGATAAAATATGATTATCTGATGAACCAAACGCTATGACTTTTAATTGTGATACATCATTCAAAATCGTTTTTATATGAAGAATTTATATAAATCGTTTGATTTATACTTAAAAAATAAAAAATTTTATTATGCAAACATAAATAATATGAAAAATCATTTTGCCTTTTTTAGATATTATTTAAAAAAATTTACATGAAGACGAACGATATTTTTATAAACTAATACAATGGCCCCAAAGTTTTGAAAACCCTATATCTTTACTTCTTATAATAATAATAAAGAACATATAAATCAACATATGATAAAAATTTGTTGACATTCGAGTGTTCTTTTCTGAAGTTTTATATTCTCAATCATCTCATCTTTTTCTGTTTGTATAATTAAGAAGAATAATAAAAATTCATAATGATAACTCTTACGCTATAAGTTTACGATTAAAAAAATGGAATTTTGTTTCATAGACTGTTCTATTATAATTTTTTAGTTCTGTAGAATACATAAATTACTTATCTTGCGTTCATTGATTTTTTTACGAAATCATGATATCGGCAAGCACGGTTTTTATTTCAGATTTGTTCTTCGAGATCTGCAAATATGCCCTGTAAATTTATGTTACCGAAGTATCAAATTGATATTTAAGCAAGCATTGAATATTAATGTTCATTTATTTTCAGTCTTTGTAAATAATATATTTTATTTTTGCTATATTTACAAATGAATACAATTTATTGCATATGTATTCATTATCTTGTAAAAGAAACGACATTTTATGCTGTTATATATTTTTTTAAAATACATACATTGTATTCTATTAAGTTTTCATGTTTCTAGAACGAATAATTGGTTTATACATATATCCAAGCATAAATTAAAAAATATATAAGCTTTAAATAAAAGCATTGTACAAATTCTGCCGGCTTAACGATTAAAACGAGTATAATAGCATAAAAAATATGCTTAGTCCCTATTTTCTACTAATAATTCATACGTATTATTGTGTTCATTAGGTTCCAGAAGGATTTTAAGCAAATAAATATACAAAGAAAATTTGATGATACGAACTCATAACTGAAATTATACAATTTATTATTATTATAAGAAAACATATCGTTATTTAACTTTTATTTTTTTATGCTTCAAGACCTTCAGAAGATATTTCGAAACTCAATAATTCTCTTAAAACGTACAATGGTTCATAAAAAATTTTTAGGGGTATTTTTACTAGAAATTCCAAATCTTTTAGAAAGGAATTTTTCCTTTGGATCTTTAATGAAACAAGAAATTTATCATCTGCACTTTTCTTAATGAAATCTAAAACTTCTTTTATTCTAAGAATCAAATCCCCAATTAAAGGAATCTGCAAGACACTTTCTGGAATCAAATAAAAAATGAACCCCGGGAAAGCAATCCCTACTTCTCCCGGTATAAACACAAATATATAGAAACACAAAAAATATCGTGCGTATATTTCAATAAATAAATTCCCATCAATTATAAATTTGTCGAAGTTCATTTTGAAATAGTCATATGCATCATCCCACATTTTTTGGTTATCAATGCCTTTTAAATCGGTCCCTAGATCGAGTATCTTATTTATATCCTCAACAGCTTCTTTTAATTTACGTTCGATATCTTTGATTTCAGAATTTGTTTTTTCTGGCGATTTGTTATTTTGATTGCTCTTCGTGTTATTTATTTTTTCCACTTCGTCATTATTTTCGCGGGATTCTTGATCTGAAGATGACGCTGAAGTTTCACCTTCTTCATTAGCTAAACGTGAAATATAATCCTGCTCCATTGAAGAATCTTCTACGAAATCTTTTTGTTTTAAGAGACGCTTGAATATATCTTGCTCCTTTATTGTATCCATTTTGTAATTTACGACAAGATATAATAAAAAAACTAAAGAGAAAGACATGTTCCGTTTTTAACGCCGAATATTTAAGTGATATATCTGTATATCTTTATCATAATGAGATGCATCAAATGTTATTTCAATTGGAAAGACATCTGATAAAAATTGAAGCATGTTTTGGATATTAAAAAAAGTGCTTCTTTATTGTTCTTTTTTTTGTAGAAAGGTCACACATAAAATTATATTTTCTTTATTTTTCACTTTTAGTGCCTATAAAATAGACGAATAATTAACTCTTCTATTAAATTAAAGGTATTTTTATTAAACAATAGAAAGTGTTATTAAAATAAGATTCAGAACTTGTGATATTTTATAAAGTATTAATTCATATATAAAAATTGATAATAAAGCACTATATTTTATTATTTTTAACTTATCTGTGATAATTTTATCAAAACAATACTGTTTTATTTTAACCTTTATTGATGGCACAATATTCATACAATTTTTATAGAAAGTCATATAATTTGTGTTAGCTTAAAAAAACAAATTCCAAGGAATTAAAATATTTTCAAAGAGGATAAACATTGATGTGTAAAACTGTTACCAAATATTTATCAATAATTAAAAAATAAATCTGAAACATGAAACCTCGATAACAACGCCAACGACCCATTGGATAATTATCTCTAAAAATTTGATGATAGCTATCATAATAATTTTAAAGCTTGATTAAATATAAGCTTATAGATTTCAATTTATTCGAATTTGCCATAAATATTTCGTTGTAATTATATTTTTAGCTATTAATAATTACTAGAGCTATAAACAATATGAGAGAATATCAATAGGAATAACAAAAATATTTAAATAAAAACATGTTATTCAAGCTAAAAGATCTTATTTTATTGAGGATAAACGTTTTAATCTTTGCGCCGATTTTTAGTTTTCCCTGTTAAATGTTCAAATTTGATCTCATTATATTTTTAAAAAATTAAAACCTAGAAAATACACATTGGGTTACAAATCTTATAGCACAATTTTTAGAATATCGCTCATAAAAGAATAAAATAAAGTTTATTATAAAAACCTTAGAGTCATTTACTTTATTTATAGATTCTGTTAGTAGCTTTATTTTTCATATATGTATTGTGAATATCAACGATATATTGTAATATAATATCCTAAATACATAATATACACTTTCCGAAGCTATCAGTGGTTAAACCCATGTTTATTTTATATAAAAGCCTTCAGGTGACGTTTGTGATTTTTTTCATCAATTTCAATACCTTTTAACTGATATTAGCTATAATTATACCGAATTATTTTGAAAACATGTGCCCAGGAATATATTGTACACTCTTATAACGTATTTAAGTATTTCTACTTATTTGAGTCGTTCTTAAATTTACTGTGATAGATATTTATCATGGTTTTATATCTAAAATAATAATATTGATGTATTAATTTTTATATATTCCTACAATTTTTTTATAAATATATTAATGATTTTGATATTAAAATTTTTATAATTTGATTTATGATTGATTAATAGACATTTATTTTCAATAAAAATAATTTACAAAATAAAAATTTAATATAATATATAATAAATTGTTTTTTTTGAATAGTTATCGAGCATACATTTCTAGATACCTGATAAGTCGTAATTTTAGTTTATTCTGTATAAGATGGTAATTTGGTGTATTTTTAAAATAAAAATTTTTTTATGGCTTATTACTTAGAAATTTCTCTGTTTTTGTCTAAAAAAAAGTCCTGATGAGTTCAACCTTATCAATATCAACCATTAAAATTTTATTCTAAAAGGTATAATAAATAATACGTTATTATTATGTGTGGGAAGAAACCATTTGTTGATTATAATAGTTCTTTTTGTAGTAGGTTTTGCTAATAATTACAAACATTTCTATATACGCCAACTTTAAGATCATATAGCCATAGATCTATGTAAATTCACATACTTTTAACCAAAAAAAACAATGTGGATATCTGAAAGAGTATATTTTCTCTGGAAGAATAATCTCCAAGGAATAAAAATACCGAATCTTAAAAATGTAAATAAATTTAAATGAAACTGAGGAAACATAGAATAAAATTACATATATCAAATAGACGAATTATTGTCACAGAAAATCAGTGCATATATTAGATACTGCACGCATTTTATATTATATCAATTAATAAGTAAAAGAAATATATATTTTATGTATTTTTTTGTGTATCTAAGACTATAAAGAAATTTTAGGAATCGTAGTATACAGTCTCTTCAAGTGAATTACAAAAAAAAATATAAAAATTTTTATTCATATTTTATTACGATTTGGTTTCTAGAATAATCTATAATTATATCTAATAAATATTAAGGTGCTACTTTTCGTTAAATTTAGTACACTTACTGAATTTATCTGCATATTTTTCGATTCAATGTTTTTTCAAAAAAACATTGCTGGAGTTTTTAACATAGACTTGTATTTTTAATTATTCAATAAAAATACAATTTTTAATTTTATATGTAGGATATAGTGGCATATTATTCATTGTAAAGGTAGAAATTTTACGATATTAATGAATTTTTTATCGCTAGAAAGAATTAATATTTTCTAAATCAATATAATAAATATGTGATATTTTGTTTTCTACCTTTTTAGGAAAAAAAATTATAGAAAGATATTTTTTCGCAATTTTTTTCACAATAAAGTTCAATTTTACATTTTATGAGCAAGTAATATTGAATTATTTAATATTTAAATCTATTTGTTTATTTATTCTAAAATAGTATCCAGTGCAACGATTTGTTAGCAAACTTATCCACTTTTTTGATGGTTACTCAATTTTCACGATTTAATGCATACTTTGTGCAATTAAATGTCTAAAACATTTAAAAAATCTTTTATATTTGATATAAATATAATCTTTTCCTAAAAAATGGAAATGAAATTTATCTTGTCCATAAATACGCCCACTAAAATTAAGATTTACTAAGTGTCATAACCATATGTTTTCATTTGGTTTATGATAAAATCTTCTTTTGTAATAAAGTAAAGCATTTTACCATTTCTAAAGGCTAAATTATGATCTGAATTTGAATTGCGTTAAACCATGCAATATTGAAATAGGCTACATTGCAGAATTCATAAATAACTGGGTAACTTTTACTATATTATTTTTCTACCGTTGATGCCATATAAACACATCTATGTTCTATCATATATTGAACATGCACTAAAGGAAATTCCGACTTAAAATTTTTATTTATAATACACAAATTTACACCATAAATTAAAAAAAAACGCCGATTATAACAATGGATACATCGTAAAATTATAATTTCAACTATATCAGTATCTTAAAATATGTATTTTTTTTTATTTTCTGATTTGGGCCATGAATTATTGCGATGGAAGGACGATGAAAATTTTCGTCTTCTTTTACTCCAAAAGATGCATGAAAAAACACTCAATACAAAAAAAATAGAAATTCATAATTCATAAATATTGGATATGTGGTCGAATGATAGAAAGTGATGCAAATATGAACAATTTAGATGTTTATGATCACAAAATTTCTAAAAGAATATAGATTTTTAATCAGAAGATTAAATTTGATTTAATCTACCCTAATTGTAGTTTATGTATTTTTGTTTAACTTAAAGAAGTTTTCATGTCTATGATTCAATCGTATACATATTTTAGCAGTTCTCAAGGTGCAAACTTATTAAATTTAAAAATACATACATTTAAGGCATTTATTCTGAGCTAAAAGCAATTCAGTTCTTGACAGTAGTTTAATTGGTGTGAGCTCATATTCCATAATTCTTTAAGCAGTATAAAAGCTTTTATCAAATAAAAATATTTTTAACAGCACATGTGTTAATTCTATAATTGAGATCTTCTCATGACTTTGCATAATCCATACAATTTATAATGATGATACAAACCTCCATGGTTTTTAATTTATACAATAATATAAATATATTTGTGAAGATATTTTTTGCTTACGTTTTGTAGCCCAGAAAAAAAGTTATAAATTGCAAATTTATTTACCCTCAACTAAGCACATAAAATACATTTTATAGCTAAATTTATAGTTCTAGAATATTTGCATCAAAAATCATCAAAAAATTACACAAAGTAAATTTAAAAACCTTTGGTTGCAAGGATCTAATATCTTAAAGAAATTATCGATTTTATCGTTTCTTATTCCTTAAATTTGTCTTGCATATAAATAAGTTTTGTTAAACAAGTTTAGTTCAATAAAGCTCTTATAAAATTTCACTAAAATATATTGGGTAATGCAGAAACTAAAAACTTGGGTCATGTATTTTCTAATGAGATAAAGGTTATTGAAACAATTTCTATATGTATATTTGATATAAAATCCAAGAAATCAAAAAAATCAAAATAAAAAATTCATATACAGAACTACGAAAAAAATGTATTATAAATTTTGACTCAATTAAGACATTGGAAAGTTTTTTAGCTTGGTAAATGTAAAAAAAAGCGCATTATTATCATTAGAAATGCCAATTTATTACTTGCTTGTGGAAAATATATACTATTAATTTTTAAAATATTTTTTATGATTAATCGCATCAAAATATTAAAAATAAATTTTATGCAAAGGGCTTAAATAATCGTTTGTCGTTTATTCGGCCACTTTTTTTTGGATCTGATGATAATTTAATGATTACTATGACCATAAATCGGCATTAAAATGTTTTTATTTACACATAATTAAACGAAATATATTTAATATTTTATCTGTTTGTCATATGATTACAACTAATGTCCTTTTAAATTACAAAATAATGAATAAGGATGATAAAACAAATAATACGAGTACACCGCATATTTCAAATTCGGCAAATCTTTTAATTCAAAAAAATAGATTCCTTTATTGAATATTTGCAACACCAAAATTAACTGTTTGATTTTGGTTGAGCATGGCAAAGAATATAAATATCTTTCATTCATGTTGATCTTTAAAAATTAAAAAGCATTATAGAACAGTTCAACATAAAAAAATATTTAATTTTTTGCTGATAAAATGAGCGATACTCGAGCATCCTAATTTCACGATAATAATTTGTTGAATTTATTCATTAACATCACAAATCAATATATGCTATAGTAAAAATTAGTTTCAGCTTTTCTTTTTTAAAAATTAACTTGCATTTATAAAATCTTTATTTTATTTTCAGGGAAGTTGAACTTCTTTAATTAAAGGTACGTAAAAGGTAAGCTTAATAAAAATTTTTGCTTGCATATAATGGTCATTTTTTTCTGGCAATTAGAATCAGAAGCACAAATATAGAAAGTGGCAACAAATTAAAGTAATTTATGGAAGTATAAGAAAACAGGGGCTACTTTTGTATTAAAACTAAAAACAATTTAAAATAATTATGTAAAAAAATTCATGTAGTTTAAACTAAAATCTTGTAAGAAATTAAAATTGGACATATAAGAGCTTAAAAATACCAACTAAGTGTAAATCTGTTGCACATTGATGTTTATAATGGGGATTTAAGATATAAGGCAGGAACATAAATTAAAAAAAGTGTAAGTATACGCAAAGAATTACTATATACTAAAAAGTAGATAAAATTTTACTTATACCAGAACTTGTGTTGAATTTAGATTTATTTTATTGTGCTCAAAAAAATGTTTATAAAATTATAAAGACAAAATATGGTAATAACTTTGAAAATAATGATGTAGGTTTAATTCAGTAGATATGTAGCCAAATTATTTTGCATCATGTTGGTAGAAAGGATTTAATATATGCCTTTTATCATCAATTGTAGTTAATTCATATAAAATCCAAATTTTTCTCTTAAAAAATCTTTTATGAGACACTTATATTTTTAACGATTAATTTATAGCTATGAGGGTAATAAATCCATTTGAATATATTTATTGACAAATATATTTTGAGAATATTCGAGCTCTTCTTGGTAATAGACCATTTAAATAGCATAATTTTTATATATTTGGAATTAAAATATAATTTACGGTTTTTAAATTTTGTTTGACGTTTTTAATCATATAATACACGTTTCTAATATAAAAAACGAGCCCATATGCATCAATATTTTTTCTGTGCTATTAGAAGAAAAAATGAATGTAAATTATTTACTAGAAATCATCTATTAAGCCAGATATTTTTACTATTTTTTTAATTCGTGCAAAAAAATTTAAAAAATCACATGAGACTTTTAAATTTAAAAATGAAATAAATACAAGGATAATTAATGATAAAGAGCTATAAAATACATTTTAAATATACTTACAAACACCTTGAGACATGTTGAATAATTTTTACATCATGTCATTGTAAATAATAATATGATTGTTTTTTTTTCTTTTGACGCGCAAATATAAAGTTATACTCGAAAAAATTTCTGTTCTAAATATATTAAAAGAATCCATATTCATCACGTATGTCGTGAATTACAAATAATTTATGCTAAAATAAGCTCTATAAGTGAAAATTGTGAATTAATAATATAAGGGGTGTATGTTTCTCATAATTTATTGGCAAAATTTATCAATAAAAAAATTACAAATTGTAAAATAATATAATATATTTGAAAAGTTGAAAATACGATGGTATAAATGATATAGGTATAATACGCAGAACTGGGATTGTACATAACATCAAGTACTTAAACGATTCAATTACATATAATTGTCTTCAATTTTTTTGAGATTTGAATTTTAGTAATTTGTTAAATATCTATAAATTTATGGATTAAAAAGAAAACGTTGGAATTGAAAGCTCTATGTTTGCGATAAAAATGTTTAGAAGAAATATTTTACTTTCCTGAACTCATCATTTATATAAATTTTCATGAAATTTAAATATTTTCATTTGATAAATCTTTTAATCTAAAATAAATGCTAAATAAAATAAATATCAAATTTAAAGATATAAACGGAATATCTAACTTACAAAAAAACTATTGATATTACAAACACTTATTATACAAACATACCTGAAATACTAAATATTGCAAACCGCTTTTGTTTATACACGTAACTTGAAATTTATATTTATGAATTAAAGAAATTATATTCTAACCAGAAAAAAACCAAAAATAGGTTTTTGTCTTATAATATTGTGAATAAATTAACTTTTTATGATATATTCGGCAAAACCAAATTGTTTTTTTCTGATAAAGGGCTTTTTGACTTATGATATGCTATTTTTTGGTTTTACTCGGTTAAAAACACTCAATATTGTAGATTTAATCATATTGTCTTATTATTATAAATTTATAGTGCGTTATTTAGGACTATCTGGCTTAGTCAAATTTTTTTGTTAGATGCTAAATGCCCAAAATTTATACTTCATTTCTAAATACTTGGGGCGATAAAAACAGTTTTTTATTGGCATTGTCGATTGAACTGATTCGTAATATTTTGTGGCTTATGATTTTATGCTGAAATAATTTTAGAAGTTTTGCAATATTTGTGTTTTTATAAGAATCAAATCACAAAATTGGAATGTAAAGCGTTTTTTATTGATATATTAGATTTTTATTTATGTTAATTTCATATGAAAGAAATTTAGAATTTAATTAGTCTCTATATTTAGATTAAGATCTAGCGTTTTCTATATTTTTAGATGAACATAAAAATTTTATAATAACTAGAAACGCAATAAAAAAAGAAGGGATGTTGTGTTGGCTTTAAAATCGCAGACAAATCCTGCGGAATCTGTTTTTCATGTATTTTCTCGGCAATATAATTGTTTGGCATTATTAGTTTGTCGCCAATATTTTTTAATTAAGTCTAGTAGTTTTAATAAAATCAAATATTTAGAAGGGAAATTTGATAGTCTCAAACTAGACTATTAAATAGAATTGAAATTTTATTTTGAAATTGCAAGGTAAATCAAAAATTTAAATTATCTTTACAGTGAATGTACAAGTAAAGTCTGTATTTTTCTGGGGATATATAAAAATAGCCCTTTGTTCTAATGATATGATAATAAAGACAGTATATTTTGGATGATAAAGATGGTGAAATTGTATATTTTTTGATAATAGTTAATCAAAATGTAGAATAGAGTGATACGTTATGAAAATGTTATATATTTCTATGAATATAATAAAACAGCATACTTTTTGATAATATTTATATGAAAATAGTATAATAGAGTGATACGATCATGAAAATGGTATATATTTCCATGAATATAATAAAACTGTATGTTTTTTTGAATATAAATATATTAAATGTATTATTTTAGTAATATTAGAAGTAATTATTTTATTTATGTTTTTTATCTTCGTATTTAGGATGTTTGCTTCTTAATACAATTCTTTGATCGTCTATTATACTAAGACTAATTCTGAATTTTAATCCACACAAAATATGTATAAATCTTTGAAATTCATGGCAGAGTCATTTAAATATTTTATAAATATTTGATCTATTCTATATTGAGTTTTAAAAGAAATTCATTTATACGTTCAATCGTTATTTCTTTCTGCTTTTTATTTTCCTCACTGCACATTGACGAAATGAATGATGCCATAATTACCGAACATTCTGATAATTTATCTGAGACACCTTTTTGTATATTAACATTCTTATCTATCTTATGAATTATATCTTTTATCATTTTCTTTGGGAATTTAAGTGCTTTGATGCCAATTTTGGTATTTTGTTTCATTTTATTATGGGCATTGAATTGTTCAATGTAAAATTATTTATAATTTCTTTTTGATTGCATTCTTTTAGTAATAATTTAAGAAGTACAGGAGAATGTAATAATCATGACATAAAGATGTGTAATTTTATGAAGTTAGTGCCATACATGTAAAACTAAATTTGATTTACTCCGACTTAATTTTATAATGGCGTCATTATGGGATTATTTATCTTACTAATCTGTAACCCTTATTTAAAATACTCTAAACAATTCATCTTATTTTTTGCTCTAAATATTTTGAAATAACCAATATTTAATATGAATTTATGGATGATTGGATCGAATTTCTTTTTTCGTATATAGATGATAAACTATAGCCAAGCAAAAAAAAATATAAAAACTTTAAATTGAAGATTTATCTTTCGTTGAAAAATTATGAGCCATGGGGTTAGTTCGAGTTATATTTATTCGATATCGAAGTTATAAGTACTTATATTATTAGAAAAATAAGAAAGAAGGTTATAAATATAGCAAAATAATTATCTTATCACGAATTCTATCAAATTTAAAAAAATAAATTATAAATATCGAGCAATCGAACGAAATGGTTCAATAAACAAATATCTTGAGGTAAGCATTCAATATTGTGACTGATTCATGCATAATCATTAATGAAGATTTTAAAATTCGAAATTAAATTCAGTAAAAAACTAAACCAAAGATATACAATAGAGTGAAATTTTCAAGATTATATTTAAACCCTCGATTGTTTAGCTCTTACTTAAACCCTGTTGGTTTTAAGGTTTATAATTTACTTTGTTTTCAGAAAAAAAAGAATTCTACTCACACTTATAGAATATCTTGATGCAAATATAAGAAATAAACTCCGACTTCTTAGAGCATATTTTAATATCTTGTTTCTTATTATTGAAATTAACTATGATAAACGACCATAAATTTAATATAATATAGATTAATCCATAATTTTTGTGGCTGTGGTCAATCTTCTATAAAATTTATGATTATTATCATTTGGAATCTTCATCAATCTTATAGCAGAAAAAAGATGTTTATTTATGGAACTGGATATATTTTACGTGCTCTTGATTGAGCTTATAAGAAATAATAATGTGATATAAAAAAAAACTTCATATACAGGCTCTAAAAAAAATATATTTTCAATCATATTGCACCTAAAATATCCCAAAAGAATTTGATGAGCAATAAAGAATCAAAAATATGCCGCTTTAAATGAATAAAAAAAATTCATATATTAAAATATCATTATTAGCTTAATCTAGTCATATATTTACAAGCCTGTAATATTGAAACATTCTGGATTTTATCATGAAACTTTGCGATAAACAGAATTTTAAATCCGAAATATAAAATTTCAATCAAATGTGATTAAAAAATTATATGTTAGTGTGATACTGCAGTATAAAAATCAACTAAATCTTTTCCACGATCGACAACAAACCTATATTTTCATATTTTGTAAAAGTTACCAAGTGCTTTTTTGTTTTGAATAGTATCTGTCATAAATTTAATATATTTATTTTTTCTTCCTATAAATATACATATATGATATTCAGATCCAAATTGCAATGTTTTTCCACTGTATACCTTAATATATCATAATAATTCAATTATTTCATCGAATAGTCTATTTAATTATAACTTTATTATGTATTAAAAATTCATTGGATAAAATAACAGTACTATTATGATTAATTTAACAAATTTATTGTTTATTACCATATTTTAACTAAATCGTAGAGTGCATTATTTTTTTATAAGCTTTTACTAACGCAAACAATTGTTTCAAATTTTAATTTTACTTTATGTTTGTTTGTGATTTGATTATATATTATGTTTCTACTTATTTTTTACATTCTGAAATGCCGAAAGACAGCCCATTCATTTTTAATGCACCTCCAGATGGGTTTTTTAGATAAAAATTTTGATAAATTTGCTTTAATGCAAACTTTAGTTCAACGCTCAGCTGATATTTTGTACTTTAAGAAAGTTTCGTATATATGATGTGTTTTAAGTATCTTTTGATGGATGAATCTAATCATATATCAGACCAAAATTATACTTCTTTTAGATCTGTATCAAATGTTACAAAATTAAAATTTTCAGGCAAAAATCATACTCAAATTTATAATAAGTCATGTTTTAAACACAATGGTGTTTTTAAGGGAAATAAAGGGTAGGCATACTGGCTAATAATTGTAATAAATGAAATGTTTTTCTATGAATTAGCCCATCTTGTAAGATATAGAATATAACTTATTTTATATTTTCGAGGAATTTACACATCTTTGTATTTGGTTTTAGTATATCGCTCAAAGCCAAAATAAAAATTTTGTGTCGTAAACCCCAATTTCAAATTTGATTATAACCTCATTATGTTTTTGATATTTTACAGCAGCATATTCTTACTGTTAAAATTGAATTATAATGAGAGAATGTGTATATTTTTCTGTTCTAAAATCATTTTGTTTTAGTTGTCTATTGCGTTTGCAATTTATTTTTATTGAATATTCAATCTATAAGAACCTATTAAAATCTCAAACACTCATTGATACCTGAAAATATCAGAAACAAATAATCTTATCATAAACCCAAAACCAAAATATAAAAAAAAGTTAACGATAAACAGAAATAATGTGTGCTCACCATGATAAGTTTAATAAAATGATAAGCTTCTGGGAAGATCGGATATCTAATCCACATGAATCCAAACAAAATATCGATGAAAATGCAGCAACGAAAAAACCAGAAAGAGAATATAAAATCAATTTTGTAACGGATAATTCTGAAAAGATTGATTTCTTCGAGCATGTATTTGATAACACACAAGACTTTTATTGTTTGCCAAAGACGCCACCAGATTTAAATTTTATATTAGATCAAATGATTGAACATGATGAATGTCCTCATAGTGTGCCTATTGTTAAAGAAATATCAGAAAAAAGTCTGATTCAAATAGAATCTAATTTTTTTGAGGATTATGAATATCTATTGCAGTATAGTAGTTTCGTAGAAGATGATAATTACGATAAAAAAACATTAACTATGTGGAGCAGAAATATTTCAACCAAGGAATTTTTGCAAGATATTTTCAGAGCTTAATAATTTCATTAAAGAAATTTATTTCTGTTAGTAAATTTTATATTATTATTTTTTATGTGATCCCTTGAATTTTCCTAGGTCTAGATTAAAATCCAAGAATTGTTTATCCATAAAATAACTGCATTTAAATTATTATTATCAAAAAAATTATTTTGTGTATTTTTTAAGTCATAATAAAGTTGTGTCTAAACTAACTATCTAGTTTTTTAAAATTAAACGAACTTAGTTTTTATTGTGTATTTGTTTATCTTCTATGAGGTTTTAGTCTATATGTATTGAATTTTGTTATTATACATCACAAAACTTTAATATTTAGATAGCTCTAATGAAAGAGTACATAAAATATATAACATATTGAAAAATATATGTAAATTCTTAGGTATATTGTTTTTTGCAATATACGTGTATTATAAAATGCATAATAGAAGTATTTACAAGAAGTTAAATTGATATAGTGCTTAAATCTTTTAATTCTTAGTTATTTTTATATGAAATTTTTTTGGTTGTAAATAGCAATATCGTATATACATAGATATTTAAATTTCTGGGATTGTTTTAGTTTAGTTTTCTGGTGCTACTGGCGTGGGGGCTAATTTAATGTAGAGCAACTAGCTTAGTTTTTTAATAAAGATTTATTATTAAAATAAAAAAATATTATCTAGAACATCATATAAAAATTTTCATGTAACAATCAAAGGTTTTTTTGGTGATGATATCAGCCGAGAAAACGAAGAACCCTGCCCTGATTTTTCTGTGGTTTAAAAGGTGTTCATATTTTATGTATGTATTGCTATCATGTGAAAAACTAAAAGCGAGATAATGAATAGTTAAAAAAAGAGCCTTTTGTTTCACATCAATCATTCAAAATATTAGATCTAATATATTATTATTTATGCATGATACTGTTTTTATATAATAAAAACTGTTATCGATTCTAATTTTAATATGAAATGGGCGCTCTTATTTTTAGATCATTAGTAAAAAATGTAATTTGAATAGAATTAGCCAGAATTAATTCCCGATAAGATTTAAAAAAAGAAGATGTAATATGACAGTCATATGGTTATAAGATGACTCTTTTTGTAGATTTTAATAAGAAGTCCGCGAATCGTTTGAATATTTTCAACAAAATTAGTTGAAACTTTAAATGAGCCGATACAAGCTGAACATATTTACTATTGTAATACAAAATTCTTAAAACTGAAAAGCTGTTTTTTTCTTGTTTATATCAATTTAACTTTTATTTTTTATGCAAATAAATTTATATTAAGGGCATTAATACCACGAGCTATTGAAAAATTTTTATAACATCAATGTAGGTAGTATTATTTTTTTGTAAAAATAAAATGTTTAAAGTGCTGCTTATATAATTTTTTTGGTTTATAGCTCTACGATTGTCTTTGTGGTGTACAAATTAAAATTCTTGTGATTATTTGGGATCATATAGAGGTGTGTATTATAAAATACAATAAAAGAATATCGTTTACCACATTTAATTAGGAAAGATTAGAAGATTCCACAAAGCAAGTAATTATAATGAAACAATAATGATTTCTATATTATAATTAATGATTTCATGAATTTTATTAAAAAAAAATTTATAATTAAGATACATCAAATGCTAATATGCACTATAAAACAGCTGAAAATATTTTTTTTTCTTTTTATCTATTTTTTAATCATGGATTTTATTGCATATCCACTAACACGAATAACTTATAAATGCCCGTTTCTTACGAGGTTAAAATCCCCTAGAAAATGTTTTCATTGTTATTTTTGGTCTATTTATAGCGACTGTAAGATAAGAACGAATTTCCGGATGTTTGTAAACTTTAAAGAGCATTTAAAAATCATCTTTTCTTTCTTTTTAAGATCTTAAACCAAAAAAATATAATAAATGGGTGCATGAAGGGGCTATAACATAAACTTCAGACTCATTACAGAGAGTTTCGATATAAATTATTTAATTTGAAGGATGATAAAAAAATTTTTTGTCAATATTCAAATATAAATTCTAGAAGACGGTGTGATTTGTTTAATAATTTATTATAAATATTAATACGTATCCACTTTAATTTTTTATGTGTTTATATATAAAGATTTTAATGAAAAAATTCTTTTCTACATTTTCGCTACTATATTATGAAATTTAGACTTTATTCAACTTATCGTCTACTATATGAAGATGCATAGTATAGCGATAAAATTTTGCAATTAATATAAGCTAATTTTTATATGGACCAGTTCTTATGCATATATTTTTCAAATTTTCAATGATGTATAATTATCCTAAGCTTCGTAAAAAATATGATAAAAACACAAAATTGTTTTTAATTCCTGATATGGTACTATACATAATATTGATAAGTTTATATAGTACAAATAAAAAAAGTCCATAAAAAGACGTTGTAGATAAAAAAAATATGCAGAAAAAATTATATGATTATGTTTTTATAATAATATCAAGAGATATTTAATCGTCTTATTAGATTCTATAGTGTCTGAAAGTTTATTAAGTAAGCAAACGTGAAAATTTTATTGTATACTAAAATATTTTATATAACAGAATTTTTATATTGGATAACTCATAAAAAAATTATAATTACAATTAAGGGTTTTTATATTAAATATATCTGGTTTAAATTATTCATAAATAATCTCAACCGCATCAATTTTATAATAAATCTTAAGCATCTCTAAGCATTTCATTTATATTGAAAATACATATTTCGACCAATATTTTTTAAAATTCTGACTTAAATTTGAATTTAATATTGCGGAATCAATTCTTTAACTCGCCGTATTAGTTATAAAGGTTATTTGAATTGTGAAAAAAAAATTTTTATTACTTTCATAATATTGTCCATTTTTGGCTTCCTTAATGTTTTAATTTTTCGGATTTAGACTAGCATAGATTATAACTCGAATTTATTGGTATTTAAATGTCATTTATTAGCTTGAGATGATAAAAAATTATCACCCTGTTAATCAAAAGAATTTAATATTGAAAATAGTAAGGATGCTTATTTCATTCCATTAAGTAATCTGAAAATTTATGATATGTGATCTGCAGGTCATAGGAATTAAAATTAAATTTTTTTATTATTATTTAATAGATTTATTATATGTTATACTTGTTATTTAAACGTATAAATTGATATAAATTATCATTTTTTAGATAAATAAGCAGCTTTTAAAAGGCATTTTCATGATTTGAAATAAAGGGTGGCAAAAATACTATTGATGTTTTTCCCAATATATAAAACATAGTATTATATTTCAATTGAGTTTTAAACATCAAAGCAGATGGATTTTTGATTATTACACTTTGAATTGGTGTTTGTAGGAAAGATTTGAGGCCCCTTTTATATAAAAATGCCTAAAAAGTCGCGTTTGATAGTTCATGTTTAGAATATTTAAAACAATATTTTTTGGTCTATAATATTTTAAATTGCTCAACTCAATGTTATGTTATACTGGTTATTTATGGGATGGTTTTATTTTTAGTTATTAAATTTTTGAATTTAATAGAATAAAATAAGCATTAAATCTTTATTAATGCATTTTCTATTTCCAAGACTTATTATTTAAGTGCTTTCCTGAATCTTGTTTTTTGTATGTAGGCCTCAACTGGACTTACTAACTCCTTAATATACGAATCATGATATTTCGTGTTCACATCCATCTATGGTATAGTATATGGTAGTATTATGAAAAATTAAATGGATATTACCTGTTAATATATATACCGCCGCATTATATTATTTTTTTTCTTAATCTATCAACCCACGTTGAATTTAAGCAATAAAATTACTTACGAAACATAAAAATTATTATAAAAATGTTGCTAAATATTATTTATTTTTACATTTCAGAAATTCAACAAAAATTTTAAAAATAAGAAAATATTTAAAGCGCATGTTAAAACTTGAAGATAGAAAATAGTTTTAAAGGTACAATTAAATAAAATTAAAATCCAATATTTTCATGGTTAGTCTATGTATATCCATAGTAAGTCTATAATGTTTAGATATTAAATTTTATCATGTAATCTAAGTCTTTGCCTAAAATTCTATTGATATAATTCGTCTAGAACTCTTTTAAATATGTTCCTTGGCTCAGTTGATAAAGCGATAAGTTTAAATGGTATTTTTTAGTTTTATCGTTATGTGAGCGTATTTTAGTATTTGTAACTTCTAATTCATGTCACATGGTTACCCTCAGTAATGGAAGCAGCAATTAATAAGTGAGTATATAACCCTCATACTAAAGGAAAATTGGTTTTTTTTACGATTAACACAACCTCTAGGATTTTGGACTCTGAAAGAGGAAGGAAATACAGATTAAAGTAGCATATTTTTTTGATAATGTCATCACTTTATATAAACTTCATAATATGGCTAATTTCTTCATAAAATACTTTGGATATTTACCTTTTTTTTGTTTATAATTGGACGAAAATATTTTCAAATTATAATTTGTGTGATATGTTTCTTTATCCCCTTTTTCCATACATTGGTAAGGCAAATATTCATTATAAAAATTCAAATTTTTTTATATGCTACATCGGGCCCATATTTTAATTGAGAAAAAAAATCATTAGCATGAACAGATGTTTTTACCCAAAAAATCCAATAAAAAGTGCGTACGGTTGTTATTTTTAGATGGAAAATATTTTTTTAAACCAAATTTAACCGAATCAAAAAAAGTTACGAAATTTTAAATAATACCAGAGTAAATGATAATATTTCTCAAGTATATGAGTAATAAAATAATAATAATCTTATAATCTTGAATTCTATAATATTTCATTAAGAGTAAAAATATGATTAATAAAATGCAAAGAATAAACATAGCAGTTTAAAGATAAATATGACCATAATCTTTCTATTGTATTTAAATATTTGCAACGAAATAATAATGATAGAAGCCTAAATATAAACAGGGCGATAATATTTTTATAATATTTAAATTATTCTTAATCAAAACAAATTAGCCACGTTAAAATTCAAAATAGTTAAAGCAAAAAAATTAAATGCTAAACGGGAATATTTTGTTTTAGCTATTTTGAATTTTCGTACTTTAGAGCATTTTTATATGGTCATAACAAAAATTCAAAATCTTGTGATGGGTTGAAAACCATCCTTAAAGAAATTAAAAATTATTATGGGGCGTGGTATGATGCATAAATTACAAAAAAGTCACTGTTATTATAGAACAGATCTCTTAAAACTAATAAATTATCTTTTACCTTTTAACAAAATTTCAGAAAATAATAATGATATGATGCAGTTCAAAAATTTGTATATTTTTAGTTGGAATAAAAATTATGTCTTTTTAATTTTTCGTGATTTTTATTTTATAATTTCAGTCCACTGATTTTACACTTATAATGTTTATTATTTAAACACAAAAAACCAAAAAATATCATCAATCTTTTGATCTGTCTATGTAAATTACTTGAGAAGATTATTTTGAATGCTATACAAGAAATAAAACCGTTTCAATGATAAATCATACAGTAATAATTATGTTTTTAAATACAATGTTATTTTTTCAAATATTTCTTGATATATTTATATAAACACAAGAACAGTCTTACATAGAAATAAAATAAGTTTTATATATCTTAGACGCTTTTCTTATATAAAATAAAATTCCAGTTCTTTTTTAAATACTTATGTTTGTATGCGCATAGCCAGAATAAATCATATATTAAAATTAAATATAAGCAATCATTATCTCATATTTTGGTCTTAATTACCTTTGAAAACCACATTATATTTTTTATATGAATGAAATTTCAAGTAATAAAATCCCGAATATTGGTTACATGAAATATCTGATTATGATACAATATAATTATATGTGAATCGTGATTAGAGCAACGCCATATCGAATATTGATCATAAAAACTTTTATGTTATATAGACACAAAATATAAAACACGATAAATGTAACAACTTTTATAAATAATTGCAAAAATCATTACTTAAGTTTCATATAAACGTTTAAACTGTTGGCTATAGACTTTTTGTATTTGTGAAAGAATCATAGTTCATCTAGAACAAAATTATGAAAAATTAGACCTTTTAAATCAGGAAGTTAGCATTTCACTTGCATTTTTTTCTAGATTAAATATCCATAATTCATAAACCTAAAATTTAGAAAATCTAATGGATTAATATTCTATTTGAAACAAGAATAAATGATAAAAAATTAAGTAAAAGAAAGAATCACATCATCAACAATATTTTATACAATCAATTTTCGGAAATAAAAATATCATAAAAAAGCCAAAAAATAGAATGAATTTTCGCCTATAACTATTTTTTTTTAAGAGTTTATTAGCGGTCATATTTTTAAATAAAAAAATCATGAATTATAACAGATGAACAATACTTCAGTTTATAAAACGTATAGAGACAAGAAATTGGTCATAATTAAGTTGAGTCTTTTTTATATGATTTTTCTATTGATTCGAAATAATATCTTTTATTGCAAAATATAATGCTTAAAAATGAATGTTTGAAGCCTATTCCAGATATATTACTATTTTGTTGATTAAAAATTTCTATGATACTAGAATTAAGTCTTTTCCCCATTAAATTTCTTGTTAACTTGAATTAAATATTTTTCATAGAACCACTTTATTTTTATCTTTAAATATTTACTTTTTTTCATCCCATTGGAGAAATGATGATCTAGCCGCCCCAGACTGAAAATGATGAGAGCTTTATCTGATCTTCCATTTAAATATATTAAGTGTATGATATATCAGATTTTATTTACTACGCAACAATACAAATTTGTAGATCCATAATAAACTTCAAATAACAATGAGAGCTTTAAATCATCTTTCCTTTGTAATTTTAGTGTTATGTTATTGAATTGATTTGCACAAAACCATTATAAATTTCTTGATACATCCTAATTTAGAATTAAAAACTGAACCATTTAGTATTTCTAACAAGCTGTATTGAATATTAGGAATACTTCCGAATTCAGATTTTCATAACTTTGGTTATTTTTGTTTAACCATGTTCCATAAAACGTGTTGACTAAAATAGATCACTGGCAAATAGATTGTTGCAAAGTTCGATTTAGGCAATGCTCCTATATATTTTAATTTTATTAAATTGATTGTATCCTGTATAAAAAAATATTAACGGTGTAGGCGACGCCAATAAGTCTGCCTACGGGGTACAATCACCATCATACCAATGCCGGCTTTGATTACTTATATTTGTGTTCGAGAATAGCGTCAAGTTGTATCTTCGCCACCCATCCGGTGTACCATCAAAGCCGAAAGCTTTCTTTTACTGGGGTTCGCCTAACACTTTGCTGTATACCTGTGGTTAGGCGACATTAATTACCAGTTTAGTGATTTATCAATGCCCTCGCGGATGGAGAATTCTAACCTATAAACATTTCAATTGAAGATGAAGGTGCATGTTTATCCCACTCAACCACGCCACAATGTGTCCTATATAATTAACGGAACAAAAACACATAATTTATAAACCAGTATTGTTATTTGGTACAATTAAATATTAAATTTCTAAACAAAAACGGTGTGATGAATTTAATAATTTGAGCCGAATATTTTTTGGTTATCAAAAATCCTGCAAATAAACATTGAATGTGATTTTTATGATGCGCAAGAATTTGTGTTTTTTTTATAAACCTAATTTAATATAAGTGATAATTTAATATTATTTTATTCATAGCGATATAAGCTAATCTAAGTTAAATAATTTTCACAATTTTTTTTATATAGGCGTATTTAGTAATTTTGTTTAACTTTGCGTGTGTTGTACTGTATTATGGACTTAGACGATCTATGGGTGTGTTGATTTCGACATCAATTACTAATGTTGGTCAAATAATATAAATTACAAGACTTAAGGGTATATTTGATCCCGAAATTGCAAATTTGACCGCATAAAAATTTCGAATTTACTATAAATAAAAATAAAATCATCCCATTGTGAATAAAACCTTTTAAGTTTAAAAGAATAATAGCTAAAATACCTTAGCAATTTACATATATAATAGCGTAATTCCTATATATTTAACATTTAAATACCTAAAATACTTTAAATAAAGCAATTACAATTCCAGAAACTTCACCATAAAGCAATAGTTGTATATTTAATCTTTTTTTCCATATCCTCATCATTATATCTAAAGATTTTTATATGATATGTTCATTATTTACAATCTTTATGATGTTTAAAATGTCTAAACTACTTTTTTATAGTGTTTTTTTGATGTCAAAGCCTTTTTTTCATGAGCCATAATATAATGCCTGAAACGTTTTCGTGTAATACTTCTATAGCACCAAACCTTTTCAGCATCATATGTGCTATTTATATGCTTCTTTAATATATAGTGTGTATAATCGCAATAATATCTTCATATAATACGTCTATAATGTCCCAAAACTTTTCATATTGGATATGTGCTATTTCTTATCTCCTTTAATATACAGTGTATAATCGCAAATATATGTTCATATAATATGTCTATAATGTCTAAAAACTTTTCATATTGGATATGTGCTATTTATATACTTCTTTAATATACAGTGTGTATAATTACAACAATATTTTCGTATTATATGTGCATAATATTTAAAACCGTTTCATATATCATACGGGCTATTTATATGCTTCTTTAATATACAGTGTGTATAATTGCAAATATATTTTGTATAATATCTAAAAACTTATTATTAGATTCTAAAATTTTAGTTACAGAAGATTTTTTACTACAAAAATAGGTCTTAAGCTATATGAAGAGTAAAAATAATTAATTTGTTTTCATTATAGATTTTAAAATAAAATTAAAGATTTAATTGTAAAATTAATCGCCAAATATAATTATAAAACAATAAAAAAATATAGATTGAAAAAAAATCAACTTTTTCACCGTTTCATCCTCCTATTACATTTCCCCCAGCTTCAAATCACATAATCATTCTGATATCAACTAGATCTTATTTTAAAACGAAATAGCCTTAAATAATATCTTGTGAATTGAAAAGAACAAGGATCCTATTTGTTCTTTTTTTTTGTATGCAGGTATATGATCTAAATCTGCAATAAAATTATAAATATCTTGTAATCCCAACTTAAAATCTTACTACTGATCTATAGGATTTTGTTTCGCAAAAATTGATAAATGAAGTATTATATTATACAAACTATTTTTAAATTGAGAATCCATAATATTTCTAAGCTAAGATAGCCTCTATTTTTCTCTAAAATAAAGGTCTTGTTCTTCACACAATAAATCATAATTATATGTTTTATGACTGTACTATGTTGAATGTTTCTAATAATGATTAGATTTATTGATATATATTTCGAAATCCTTTTTTATTTTATTTTAAAAAGGTATTTTAATAAATAAATATGATTTTGTTTTTAGTTTCGTTCTTATAATTATTATTTGAGAGAATCAAAGTCGGTTTTCTCCTGCTTATCAAGAATCTCCAAAGAATTTACTTACTTTTTAAATTCATTTGAAATTTGTTTTAACATGTAGCGTATTAACTAAGCCACTTTGTTTCATTTTTTAAATCATTGAAATCTAAAAAGTTATACGAATGGAATTCACATTTTTGAAAATTAGGTATATTGATTTTAACACAAATAATTATGATATTTGGCTTTGTATTCAGAATAAACAGGTGTATATAATATTTTACAAGAACCTGTGTGTTTATTTTTTCCATCACGGATATGTGAATATAATTTTTTAGTAAAATAAATTTTTAAAATCTGTTGGATAATTCTTTCTGATTCTTTTTATTTGTTGAAAAAAAAAGGATCATTATTTTAAAGTTGACAATTTTTTTTTGTTTTTTTATTTTTATAATATGTCCTAAAAAAATTTATAATCATGTGCACAGTTCACATATCGTACTTTCTATATATAAAACACACGGGGAAATGCAATATTAGTGTTATTATGCAATATTAGTGTTATTAAGCAATTTAATTTATGAAGACAATTTTTTTATTGCAAAGTAAATCCAAATTTTTTCTCAATTCAGTGAATGTAGCAGATATCTAAACGTGTATTTCTTAATATTAGATGTGTAAAATATGTTAAAATAAAGTTACTAGCACCTAATCTATATAAAGAAACCAATATAGCACAAAATTTATCTTGATATGTCGGAATCAAGATATTATTAAACAAAGGATGTTTACTTTGCAAGTAATAATAGATAAAATTAAAATACACTATTTTATTGTGATATAAAGAAGATATGTATGTATATGAATTAAAATTCAAATACACTATTTTATTTTGATATAAGGATTCGTTATGGTTTTATTGATGGATTAATTTTAGTGATGTAAATTTAGATTTATCTTCAAGCATAGCGTGATTAATTTCTCCTGAACACATTGTATCTATACTCTTAGATATATCCTCTTCTCTTATATACACTTCAATACCACCCCTCTTGTCAATACCTATTATACCAAGATGTTTTCTCAATTCTATTAGGATTTGTATAAATAGTAAGCAAAGTTTAAACATACTATTTTATGGCAACATAACTTTTGGTAGAAATAATAAGATATGTATTATTCAAGATACTAGAAAACAAATGATGGTTACTTTCCAGCAAATAATAAGTAAAATTATAATTAACATTTTATAGTAATTCAAAGATTAAGTGATAACAGTCAAAACTTGAAATACATAACTTATAGTAATATAACGATTTATCATAAACAATAAGTGAAATATAATATACTATTAATAATAAGATTAAATAGCAAGTAAAATTAGACATATTATTTTATAGTAACTTAAAGATAAAATTTAACAATAAGCTAAGTTGAAATATACTATCTTATGGCAATATGAATTTTAGTATAAACAATAAGATAAATATAATATAATATTTTATATTAATATAACGATTAAATAGCAAGTAAAATTAGATGTAAAATTTTAAAGGAAAATAAATAAATAAATGCTTAAAATATAATTTATTATTAATTTTCCGATTCTGTATAAATAAAAAGTCATTTTGAAATATAAAATTTTAAACTAAAATAAATAAATAAATGCTTAAAATATAATTTATATATTAATGTCCCGATTCTGTATAAATAAAAAGATATTTTGAAATATAAAATTTTATAGTAAAAGAACAATAGCATATGAGGAAATATGATATTTTATTGTGATAGAATAATACAGTTTAATTACAAAATCAACATAAACCAAATAAATTTTATATACCCATACAAAAAAAAATGATAATAACAGTATCGGACCAAGACCAAAGAGATATATTCGATATCCAAGGAGAGTTCACAAATATTGATCTAATAGAATGCACATTTGATCGAAAGAAAATAGAATTATGTTTTAGTAATTTCGTACTTAAAGGCAAAAAAATAGATAACGAGCAACTTACTATTTTAGAAAAGGTTGGTGATAATTTAAAACTTATTGAAAATGTCAATGTTTATTTGTTTGATAAGCCGCCGAGGTTTCGTACCAAAATTGGGAAGTAGTATGGCTTGATATTTATGTTGTATTTAGCATTCCCAAATTATCACATTTTTATTTGGAGTTTGAATTAATTGAATTTTGATTATATATTTATTTTACAGTTTCCATTTATGCAATATAATTTTTTAAAAAATATTTTATTATTGAGTTTTAGATCAAATTATTTATGACCATTTTATTTTGTTGCTCTTTTTCAACAAAGCAAAACTTGTGATTGCTCTGTATAAAATATTTGATTAATATTTCGCGCAATTTAAAGGTCTCATGCATCCTCTTCTTTCAAGACTTCTTATTATTTCTGCGTTTTCCTCAATCCTATAGTTTATGTGTAACGCTTCTGTTTAGTGAAATTCTAAATTCCTTAATATACGACTTATGATATTTTGTAGCCCCAAATCCTCACAAAATGAATATAATTTTTGCTTTGTTCCATAATATTATATTTGAATGTTAAAATCATTTGAAATTTCGAATGCCATTTAGAGCTTATTTCATCACAGTGGTGTATTCATAGACGTGTGGTTTACCAATAGTATAAGAATCGTTCCTTAAATGATGCTCCACCCCATATTCACTTTAATACCAGCTTTTTGTGCTCATCATGGATTGCGAGTTTTTAAAGTCGGTAGTCAATAAATTAAGGGATGATGTTCGTGTCTATTGTATGTCGCAGAAGGAATATTTTACGGGTATACACTCTTCTTGCCATCAGATAAGTTCTATAATATTGAGTCACGGTTCGATTACTTACAGAGCAACTACATATTTTATATTGGTAAAGGCAATGCTGTGATAGTCTATTCTTTTTTTTTTGCACATTAACCGATCCCCAGTGTGTATTTTTTATATTTGCAAGGATTCAATTTTTATGGGGTAGGTGAAAATTAAATCCATGGCCCTCTATGTAAGCCGCTGTTCATGATTCAACACAATCAGAACGCATAATAACAAATATATATGGTGTATGGCATATAAATTTGAAGAGAATTGATAAAAATTTGTGGCTTACTTTTACATCACATGGAAAATTATGTGTGTATTATAATAATTTACTAAAATTAACTCTAAAATCAAATCTATCAAGCTCCACACAAAAATTGTGTGTGTATTATAATAATTTACTAAAAACTAGTTCTAATTTTAAATCTATCAAGCTCCACACAAAAAAATTTCATTGTGTATAATAATAATTTACTAAAATACTAGTTCTAAAATTAAATCCATCAAGCTCCACACAAAAAAATTTATGTTTGTATTATAATATTTAGTTATAAATTACTAGTTTTAAGATCAATTATACAGAACACCATAAAAATTTATGTGTGTATTAGAACAAATAATTAGTTCTAAAATCAAATCTAGTAAACTTCACAAAAAATTTTGTATGGAATACTGCTGTTATAAACTTATTAAATAATTAGTTAAAAAGAAAATCTAGAAGCTTATCAAAGAATTCAAAATACTAAAACATGGATTATCCACTTCCTTTTTTGAATTGAAACAAAAAAATAAATTCCAAACATATTTTTACAAACCCGAAACACGAATTTATTTAGATAAAAATAACAACGAAATGTTAATTAATGATTGGGAATTTATGAAATCATAAATAATACAAATGAATGTTTGAAACATAACCAATAATTATAATGATATAAATAACAAATAAAGTGCATTTTTAAAAAGGAGACGAATATCACTATCCATAATATTTAATTTACCCATATAGATTAAAAATTTAGACATGGGAAAAAGAAAAAAATCAGTAAGATCGACCATCAAACACAAGCGACGGAATGAGCCTTTACCAACAAGATTCAGTTGTCCGGGATGTCATAATGATAGAGTCGTTACAGTAAAAATATCTAAAAAGGATAAAGTAGGCGTTGCTTCATGTGCCATTTGTGATGAACAGTGGAGTTGCAGTACAGGCTCTCTTAGTAAAGCCATCGACGTTTATGTTGATTGGATCGACAATCGTAAAACATCTTATTAAATAATGTAAATCACATCTTCTTTTTATATAGATACTAGAAAATATATTTCATATAATATTATTTGCATTAATATCTGATTTAATTTTTGTTCTAAACAATATTATTTGTATTTAAATCGGATAATATTGTGATTGTGCATGCTATTATCTTTATATATAGGAGAATTCTGTTTATTTCTATTTAACAAATATTTTTTATAATGGGTTAGATTCTTCTTTTTATAATTTTGTCTACTGTGATGTAGACAGTTCATTAAGAATATTGCACAACCCCTTATGATATTTTTTGACGCCTTACCCTGATCCATCTTCTGTCAAATGATATCAAATCAAGTGTCTTGCGAAGTGTGAGAGCTTGCATGTATGCATCTACTTCATCCGAGATTTTTAACTCCTTAAAATATTTTTTTTTCATTTTTAAACACACCATCTCCTGTCATTTTTCTATTTAAATTTAAATTATTTTTTTATTTATGGGTTAACTTTCTTTTTAACTATATAGACGCAGCCAGCCTATTGGGAAAATGGGACAACACCCTGATACATATTTTGACACCTTCCCCTGATCTATCTTCATCAACTGCTCTTCTTCTCTTAATGAGATGGGCTCAATTGTCTTGTTTCTATTAAATACAATTATTTTTATATATTCGAGACGCTGACATTTCATAAAAAGTATTTGCATAAATTCTATTTATTTCTATTTCATACTGTTTTTATTTATTTAATGGCCAATTTTTTTAACTTTTCATGTTTTGCTCGCGTAAAATGTTAATTCCTCTATATTACAGATTTGTTGTATACTCTTTTAAAGCACATCATCCTTACAGTCTTCCTTAATACATCTTCTGAACTCAAGAATTATACTTGCAAGGTCTTTTCTCAATACTAATGTCTGTGCATATGCTTCCGCTTCTGTTTGCATCCCCGACTCTTTAATATACATTTATGGTATTTTCTATCGCACCATTTCATGTTATGACATATGCTAGTATTAATAGTATTTGCATAATATTAATGCATTATTATTAACTCGAAGCCACAAACCAAATCCAGACATATATTCAAACTACAGGATTATGGAAACCCCTTGAAGCAAATAGATCTTGAACAAAAAAGAGGGTATATCCAAGAGTATAGATACGATGTGGTCACGGGAAATCAAATACGTTATTCTTGAAGAGAAAATCTAAAATTACAATACCAAAATTAACCCATAAATTAAAAATATGTGATATTATGCAGAAAATATTAAGAATTAAAATTTTTATTGTGCAATATATAATTCTTGTATTAAAAAAACATTTTATTTGATTAATTTGAAACATTTATTTTAACAAAACCTTTATTTATAGTATTAAATATTTTAAGTACAAAAATATAATATGAAGAGGTTAAAAATATTAAGTCAAAAAATGACATTTTATATATTTCTATTTAAATTAATGAAATTATGGAAATAAATTTATAATGTGAAAATAATAATTACAGAGTATAAAACATTTCATAAATAATGTTATATATATTTAAGATATAAAAAAACATTTACAATATGAAATTTCTTTGTATTTAAACACATGACTAACCGAAATTTTAAATATGAAATTTATTTGTATTCGAACATATAACTAACTGAAATTATATATATAATACATAAAAAAAACCTTTTAAATAGAAAATTTAACACATAAATAAAATACTAACTAACTGATATTTTCACTAAAATCGCGAAAACACTTACCTTTTTTAAGGAAATCACACATAAAATCATAAACACGGCCAATACACTCAATTCCAAAATTATAAGCAGTTTCAACTTCAGAAATTCCCATTTTACCAAAGCACAAATACATAACTTTCATTTTCTGCACACTATAAGCAATAACAACAGAATTTTTAGAGTCTTCTTCATTTCTAGAAAGATCACATAAATAATAAACCTTTCCCGTATCATAATTTTTACAAGTCTTAATAGTTGCAGATACACAGAGATCAAGAATGGGCAATCCAGATACACAAAACAACAAACTTATAGAATTGATAATACAGCTTAAAAGTGATCCATCTTCTTGTACCACATCAATTTCTATTCGCACCTTGTCTTTCGTAAGAACTAAACTTCTGAATGTGTTTTGGATTGTTTCTACCATATCATCAATATAATGATCACTTTTTTTGCGTTCGTGGATTGCTGATTCAAGAAAATGTATATCTATTTGTAATTTGTCGTTTGGTCTTTGTCGCCTTAGAATCGGTCGGCTTTCTGTTATATGCTTTGTGGTTACTCGAGTTTCACCATGGCGGTAATCTATTGTGTTTGTATTGTTGGTTAATCTATGGTTTATTTCTAGATTTCGAAGATCGGTTTGGGATCGACCATCTTGCCTATATCCTTCTTTAGAAACCAATTCCATTTTAGTTACTTGGGCTAGTACTTAAATTTGACTGGAAGGAATGAATAATTCGAATGGGATTGATGAATAATATTGTATTATAATGAATGGTTTTATATGATCAAATAAAAAACACAAAATAATAAGAATGGTTTTTCATGATGATAAATAGCAAAATAGTCAATAAAAAATCAAGATGGTTTTGTTATTAAAGAAATTTTCTCAGATCTAAAGTAATTTGTGAAAATTAAATGAAAAAATATGAAAAAAGATAATAAAATAAAATGATTTTTTGAAAATTACAAAATATAAGGTGGTTTATTTTATTCGAAAGGAATTATGACTGTTACAATTGCATAGCAGAAGCAATTTTTTTATAATATATTAATGTTTGTGTATCAAAAAGATGATTACTCTTTTTTTACAGGCGTAAATATAATTTTTGCGGGTAATATTATAAAGTATTAAATCTTAAATGCATTCAAATACCAATAAATCTTAAATATTTTTATATTGTTTATAAATAAATTAGATTTTGCTGTATACGAAAGCTCAAACGACGTTAAAAGATGAATTCCCAGCTGAATATAAGAATTATTTATATATGCGAAAAGCAAGTACGTTTTTTAATTAGAAAAAAATGCCTATTTATGCGTTCTAGATTTGAAAAAAATATCAAAGTATTGTTATTTATCGAAATAGTGGAAGATAAGCGAGGCACTCAGTAGTTCATAAATGATAAAAAAACATATATCGAGCAAAAAAAAAGAAAATCTCATAATATTTATTTTTTTGACACTCTATATAAAATAGTTTCAGTGAATAATATTCTATAGGATAGTATGATACAGTATTATTTTTTAGATATCATATTTGTTCAGGATTATTTCTTAATGATGTAAATTTCTATGTATTATAGAAATAAAATTATAAACATTACGGATCCATAAATAAATAAAAAATTAAGTCTTATAAAAAAAAATTTATCATAAAAATTGATTTAATTTACAATAAAATATATCGGCTCATTGCCCAAAAAAAATAAACAGGTGTGCAGTAGGAAATTTTTTGTATGTACAATTGTATTTTATGATTGCATAAAATTTAAAAATTCTAAATAATATCCCAATATTGTAATAAATCAAAATTTAACAAGAATAACTATATTTAATTCAATAAATAAATGTATTAAATATTGTCAATTCATAAGATTTTTTTATAATGCGTAAATATTGGTATTAGAATGACTTTCTTGTATAATAAAGTACAAATAAAACCATCTTATTTATATTGTAAGTAATTTTTAATCTTTATTCTAGTATTATATTGTATCTATGCAGTAAATGATATGATATCTTTTATATTTATGACTTAAAGCATATTACAAAAGGATTGAAAATAAAATTTCTAACAAAAAATTAAGCACCACGAACAACAACATAGCATTTTTATAAAAAAAACTGACGATATCTGAATTTTTTATCTAATCTAAATAGATCTGGCACGTTCTTAAATTAATTTATAAACTATTAAAACATACTATAAGGTATTTCCATGTATGTATTTCTATTTATTTCATAAATAGATAGATAATATAACAATATTTTTTGATCTGTTATTCGTATGTCGTGAATATGTAAATTTATTTTTAAACCATATCGAAATCTCATTCATATGACTCTGTTTCTTTTATACTAAAACCACGCAAATTGAATTATTTTTTGTTATTTAATATTATACTAGGGTAAAATTGAAAAGAAATTATTATTAAAATATTATCTTCTTTAAATTATTGCAGAAATCAAAATACAAATTAAATTTTGCACTGTGTGAAAAAAAATATTTGTTGCAGATCTATTTCTACGTACAAACTTGTTTAAATTTGATATTAAAGTATTTTTTTAAGTTGAATTGAAAGCCTTTATAGCAAATTAAATTTTATTTATTATGGGGTTCGTGCAAAAAAAAAGCAGTTTTCTGCTTTTGAATGATACATTTACTTCTGTTGCATGAAAATATGTCTTTGCATATAGAAAAGTAGAAAAACAAAAAAAAATTTACCATGCAAAATATTATATTTTTGTTAAAATATATTGCAATGGTACTATCGTGATTTTGAATTTTCATGTTTATATTTTTGTACTTAAATTTATAATACCTCGTCAATATAAAATACAATATGTAAATATATTGCATAGAACGTTGTATATATGAAAAATAATAGCAGACAATTTTTTTTACGGTTAAGTATAGTGTTATAAACCACGTCTTATTGAAAATCTTTTGACTTTTTATCCATATGCAATCAAGGATTTTAAAAAATATCATATAATAAATATAACTAAGTTAGGGGTTTTATAGTTTAGTCGCATTTTTTATTTTTTATGTCTATATAAGGTGAAATTCTTGAAACGCGAACATATTATGTTGCTTGGAATCTTTCATTCGTCATTTATGAAATAATTGTTTGTTAAACAAAAATAGTAGCTGATCCTAGTGCTTTATTTGAAATAAAAAATAAAATTCATATTTATCTCTGAAAAAAATGTTTAAGTTGCTTCAATCAATTAAAAATATGAACTTTTCGTATTTTTCAAGTTTCTAAGTTTTTTTTATGTAAATTTAATATTATAATTTACCCATAAAAACGAGCAAATACTATTTAAGAACATAGATACAAATTAAAATTTATATATCGTTTATTATAAATTGTTTTATCAATACAAAAACTGTATTTACTTATTAGCTAAAATCACGATATATTTGAAAATTTTTACGAAGAAAAATCCATAAATTTAGTTTTACTCATTCAAAGACATCACCAATAATTTGTACCTTTAAGATGGCTTCAAGTATGAATTTTCATCATTTTATATATGATTATATTGAGAAACTATATATTAAAACGCAAATACATATAAATATAAAATAAATACAGAAAAAAATTCTTTTTACGTGGCATATAAACCAAGAGTCAAAAAAAACAAATCAATAAAACTAATATATATACAGTTTAGAAAATATTAAAAAATCAACGTCTAAATCTCAGATAAAAATCTAATTGCACAAATTTTTATTATGCGTTGCTTATCAATCGCTGTGAATTCAAATGGGCATGACGTGCACAGAGTATTTATTATTGGCATGGTTAAATTCATTTTTCTTGCTTTATTAAATTTTTTTAATTGATTTATTCATCGCGATATCGATTCATTATTTTATTTTATTTTTTGGGGTCATACATGATTTACTTTCTGAATAATATGGTCAAAGATTATCCCAAAAATTAAATATCATAATGCATGGCAAAAATTACTCGGAAATCTTCATTTTTTTCTGCTTGAATTATTTATATTTAAATAGGGCATTTTAAGTAATTTGTGACAAGAAAGAACGTATTTTCTATAAAAAAAACCTTTCTTTTACCTATAAACAATTATATGTCATTTAAAATCAGTAAAACACCAAATCAACCAATTTTAGCACCATTAAACTATACAGTTTGTTAAAATTCCATGAAAAGTATTATTTTTAAAAATAGCAACATTTAAAATTTTGATATAAATTTTAAAATATTGGTTTTCATCAAAACAATTTTTTGATTTTTGAGTCTTATGCCATAAAAAAATCCTTAGTAATCACATTAAAAAAATTAAATTTTATTTTCTGGAATTATAAATTAAAAAATATATAATAACAGGACACAATCACTTTATAAGACGTTGAATACATTTGAACTTTTAGTTTACGTAAGTCTGTATTTTTTTAAAATAAGTTGAAATCTTCCTTTAAATAGATAGAAAAAATATAAAGTCATCGTATCCTATATACTTTTTATCATTGAATTGAAATATGATATTTATTGGTAGATAGAAAAGCATATTACGTTAGAAATATCTCAATATAAAAAAAATTTCAGCTCATTAGACTTTTATATAAATTTTTTTTAAATTACAGCACTTGTTTTAAATTAATTATTAACATATGCTCATTCAAAAAAGATTTATAAAAGAAAATCCATACAAATTATCTCGTAAAACGTATTTTATTGAATTACATAATAAAAAAATTTATACTTTCGCATGTGCAAAAAAATACAAAATAATATATTGTGATATTTTATTTTGATAATTTGAACATAAAAAACGTCTCAAATAAGGGATATCTAGTATCAGAACTATTGAATGGGTTGAAATTTTCTTATCAGATCTTCTTATGTGTTCATGATGTACATAAAAGAAATAAAAAGGTTATTTTTAATGCGCCTCTGTTTTCAAAGAAATTTAGATCGAATAAAAAAAATTCCGCAAAAGGTGTTTATGGAACATGAGTATCATGAAGATGGTGCACTCTATGTATCGTATAGCAGTAAAATAAATAATTAATGAACCAGCCGATATTAAATTTATAATGATCAGATAATAATCGACGGGAAGTGATCACACACAAAAGGTGACAAAATTTTTGTAATCCTACAAAAAAAAATAGAAAAACCTCTATAATATAGACATCTTAAGTACTTTTTTTTATAAAATTGATCTAATTTATACATGTAAAAACCTCGATAAAGAAATGTGTGTAATATTTTACACATCGGAACAAACATGATTGATTTATAAAATCCTTCTTATTATCAACATTAGGTGAGTTTAATTATACAATTTTCTTATACTATAGACAACTATATATGAAAATCTTGTGAATATTTATATGTTCATCGAAATGCGTCAATATTTAGATTTTTGAATTATGTAATTGCTTTAATTTTAGAATTGATACCTCAGTAAAAAAACCCGCAAGATATGATGGGTGTGTATAACCCGAGTAAATTATTAAGTAAGGCCGTGCAGGTGGTAGTTTTTTCTGCTTTCCTCCAAACTCTAGGGAGCCTGGAAGGTCAAGATATTAATTAAAAGTATGTTGTTTTTTCGGATTTAATATGCTTATTTGGCGATTGATATTATTTAAATCCGAATTTTCGCATGATTTATTTAATTCTAAATATGCGTCTATATACTTAGTTTTTTTAGCTGAGTCATACTTAAAAATGATTTATGCACCGGTAATTGACTTTTATTATAAATGCATAGTGTAATATGGCAGTTTATTGTAATTTTTTTTGCGAACCTAGAGCTATTTAATGTATTAAGATATTTTTACATAACATTGTAGAGGATTGCAATTTTTTAGTTGTGATACATTATTGGGATTTTATCTGAAAGCTTTGTGCTAATTTAAAATTTTCATATTCTGATAAATTTTAAAGCAGAAAACTTGTTCTGAGTGTTACTTAACTATTTTTTTGTCTTTATAACCATTATATACAAATTAATTGAAAAAATGAATACTAGTCGTGTTAATTTAACAATAAATTAAACAACCTGAATAAAACTTATTAACTTTTCTTATTCCAAGGCTAAAAATTGATAGCACCTTTTACACGCAATAGGTAGTGATACAAGCATAAATAATAATTTTTTAATTGTAAATAATAATTTTTTAATTGTAAATAAAAACATGGATAATTCTATATTACATAAAACAAATATATGTTTCATTCGTTTTAGAAGCTATTGGTTCCCATATGCATACTTTCAGCAAAAAAATTTATGCATCAAGATATTTATAAACGTAAATTATAAATTACATTACCCTTTAAACCATTTGATTTACTCATGTTTAGATTCGTGAAAAATAAATTGTCTATGATCATTCCATTTTGAATTTAAGAATATTTTATGCTTAGTGTTTTTTATCTAAAATATCTATCAGTTTATCAATAATGTCGTCATCTCATTGTATTTTAAATGAATCTTCTCTAAGTATAACATGTTCACCTTGCAAATTAGAAGAAGAAAGAAATAATATGTCTTGACACATTGAAAAAAGAAGCTAAAATTCCAATCAATTATTTTTTTTGTTCTATTAAATAATATTTTGACCAAAAAACCGATTTTTATCAATATTTATATCTTAAAAATTAACACGAAATACAAACCATTTTTACTAAGATGCTGAACTAACTCATGCATCCGAAGTCATGCCAAAATTTATTTATACATATTGACTTTAGTGGTTTTTAGATACCTGTAATCGCCTATTTACTTGTTTTTCTATGACGGCAAACGAAATATGGCACAAGAAATCAAGCTAGCCTCAATGTTTTTGTTTTAAAAGCTTGATATTTACATTAAATTTCATTTATGATTAATGTATTTGAACCATACAGATAACTAACTTGGTTTTTAAAGCTTTTTGAAATAAGAATTTTGCTGCTCATATTTTATTAATAGAAAAATACCGAGGTAAGGCAATTAAATACCTTATGTTTTTGTATTAAGATTAGGTCAAAGAACATTAAACACTTGAAGGAAATGGAATAGTGTGCCCAAAACACATTAAAAATTACAAGATAGGATATATATACAAGGTATAGAAGATGCGATCATAAGTCACATAGATTCATCAAATTCTTAATAGAACTCTTCAATATAATATTTAAATGGTCTGACCGAATTTTTTTTAGCATATGTTATAGTAAAACAGAGAAATACCATACAAAATAATTATATTATAAATATATGAATGAATTCTTGAGATTAAAATTAATTAAACTTAAAAATTAAAAGAAATTACTATCGGTGAATTTTTTTAATCGCAAAAATGGTAATTTTAGATATTTAAATCTAAAAAAAAGGGGATTAACAATAATAACTCAAATCTAGTATTTATTAAGAATCACGCGCCTCTGAATATATAAATTATTCTTGCCCAATAATTTGATTTTAACGGTTCAAAAGCAGCTTAAATGAATGATGTTATATGCAAAAAAAATAGCAAATAGACCATGTAAAATAATCATATTATCTTTGTAACGCATTTTAACATGATAGGAGGTAGGAAAACATTATTTATTTATACGGGAAACTCATCTAAATAAAGCAATTTTCTGCCTTCTATACAAACAAATAAGATCAAATTATTATGTATTAAACGATCTACAATCGACACTAATTAGAATATATATTTGATTTCAATTACTATGTATCTGCGAATTATTTATTAATTGAACACTTATCAATATGCTGGGTTTTAAACACATTTTAACTAGAAATTGTATTTATGTATCTTCAACAATCATATTTCAAATGTTTAATATGAAGTAGTTATATATATATAATATTAAAATACTGTAAATTTATAAACTGAAGTTACATACATAGCACGAAAAAATGATATTTACAGTATAAATACTATTTTTTACATCTGAAATTGTTTAAATTTTGAAGTTTTTTTTAATAAGAGTATATCTTCGACTCTTTTATGAACACTAAGATACAATAAAATACGTGTACCGGCTATCTTAAATATGCATGTATGGTATAATGAATATAAAAATACCTAAATACAAAGCATAGTCTACGTGTTTCTTTTTAATTTTTATTATATCAAAAAAGCATATAAATATGGAACAATTGTAAATAATCTTTAAGCAGGTAAATACCATTCTGCTTTAAATGATAAAATAAAATGCCTGAATATTTATTTAAGTATAAAGATCTGCTTGTTTGATGGTTGAATAAGATCAACTATATATGGTATATTTATAAATTAAAACTTGATTTCATGGTTTAAAACAATAATTAATAGGATAAAAATTATAATTTTAGTTACAGGCCAATTTTGAAATTATAATTTTATATTATTTCTTCAAGCTTAACTTGATTATTTTCCGCGATAACATCATAACTATACTCTTGGTTACATTATCTTCTCTTATATCTTCCTCGATATCTCTTCTATTTTTAAGACATTGAGTATAAAGGTTTTCTTTCATCCTTTGGTTGAAAATTATGCCTCGAATTCATTGTAACTCCAAGTTTTTTCTCGTACCTTTCATAATAACGTGTTACCAAACTATAAAATGCTACAATATATGGTATCTCAAGGTAATTAAAACCAAGTATGAATAAAGAGATATATCAATGTAAATAAATTCTTTTAAAATATCCCATCGTATTACAACCAATAATTTAGAATATAGCATAATACATGTATAGAAAGGTATTTAAAAACAAAAAGAAACATATTATGATAAAAAATCGATAAATTATGCAATAAAAATTATAAAAACTGGGCTATTATTATATGGGAATTCCGTAATTATAGACATTTATCTGGTAAGTGATGAGTTATATATTTTTTTTAATTAATATAAGATATTTATTATAATTATACCAATATTCATAAATAAAATGCATATATTTATAATTTGATTTGAAAAAAAATAAGATGTGGTTAAGGTTTTATATAATTTCATCAGTAAACATCTTTTTATTATATAAAACAAAGATTAAATTATTTCTATCATTACAACTGATATCTATCATGTGTTTTCAAATGATTATTTTCAAGATTTGTTAAAAGTGAGGCATCGATATATATTTTTATGTGGTAAAGTATATTTTTCAAACTATAAATTTTTTAGCATACGCATAAAATATTTTCTTTACTTTCTTACATAAATTTTATAATTTCTTTGATTTTATTGAACCAATGCGAGATGGATTTTTTAAATATTAATCACCACAATTTTGTTCGGTTTTTGAACGCAAATATTTTGTACAACAATTTTTTTTATCTATTCTAGCCACATTTTACGTTTTTTTAGTTAAAATAATTGATGTATAATTTATATCCAAATTTTCGTGTTTTTTTATGTACAAACCGCTCATTGTTTAAACGCTGGAAAAATGAAGATATTTGGCTGTTTTTTTAAATATTTTATCAGCGACGCATTTTGAACTTGAAGCCGATTTAAATCCTTTTATATACTGCATGCATCTAGCTTTAAATTATAATAACAAAGTCTACAGAATCAAAATAGTCAAAATGGCGCATAAAATATGTGCAAATTTGCCCCAAACTAAGTTTTAAGGTGTTTAGAAATGTCTTTTTTGTGATGTTAATTTGAATAATAATATGCGATTGTGTTACTAAGTTCATTTTTTAGACTTTATATAACCTTTAGACCAAAAAATGTAAAATGATAATTCATCATGAAGTCTAAATATAATTTTTCAAATTTATGCATTTGATCTTTTTATGGATCTGGCTTTTTTCCAATGAATTTCGACATCTGTTGATCATCTAAGTTTTTTCGGATTTTAAAATCATATATTTTTACAAAAATTTAAATTGAAAATTATCTATTTCTAAGTAGTTCTATTCATGAATATCGTTCATATTTATGTCTTTTTGCATTTTTTGTATATTTTTTTCAAAATATATTCTGGATGGTGTAGTATTTATACATGAATAAGTGTGATATTCTTTGCAATTTCTGTTTTACATGACTTTTTTTATTATTTTTCTATCTTCTACTGATATTCTTCGATGGGCTGGTATTCTGATGTTTAAGAGATAAAAACAGTTCTCGAAACCAAACAAAAATATATTTGATTTAAATAATAATTACAGTGTAGAAGTATATACAATATAAGGAATTATATCTAAAAAATAGGCACTCGTCTTCATAAAAATATTTTTTATATTTAAGAATTGAAGATAATATATAATTAAATTTTTTAATGATCTTCTTATAATAAATATATATTGAAATGTTTCGCATGTTTTTGTTTCATTTTTTTAGCATCATGCTTAATTGAATGAAAGAAATTATAAAATAAAAGGGCTAAAAATAGACTTGATCGTATATCAGAAACATACTGGTCTTTTATTATATATAAGCAAAAACTATGTTTAGAGAAACAACTTTATAAATTTCATAAGAATTAAATGTTTTTTGTACAATCCAGCTAAAAAATATACAAACTTTTATTAAAAACATAATAAACTTCATCTTTCAGATTTTAAAATTTTTGTTTAGAGAATAATCCAAAACCTGATTTAAAAATCTAAATTTAAAATTCTGATCAGGATGTTACTTTTATATTTTTATTGTGTAAAATTATTTTATCTATTGTCAAAAAATAACATAAATACTCGAACTTGAAGAATAAAATTTTCTTTTTCTAAGAGAAATATCCAAATAACATCGCAATATGCTAACAAAGCTTTTTTAATAAATTAGGTAGGACCAAAATTTGTGATATGAAATATACTTTTTGCGTTCAACATAAAGCTTAAATAAAAAAGAGTGTTCTTCCATCATTTATTTTTATTTTAATTGAAATTCAGCTTATTTAAATTAAATTTAAAAAAGCTTGGAAACCATTGAGTTTTTTTCTCAGCCGAATTATCTTCTAATAAAATAGCCAATCAAGTTTGGATATATGATATTATGTGGATTTAATGGTATAGTTTAATCCATATCTGAAATAAATTTCTACAATTATTATACAGTGGAAAATATAAATATAACAAATACATTCTATGTCCTTGTAAAAGACATGTTTAAATATTTTATTGAAATATTAACCACCCCCAGCATTGACACATATAAGTAACTAGATTACATCAAAAAACCAAAAAAAAATGATCACTAAAGGGGCTAGAAATATTAAAATATCTAAATATGTGTGATGATGTAAATAATCAAGCTAATCTAGCATGTTATAATATTTTAATATTTTCTTATATAATATAAAAATTTTACTTAAGCTCAAAAAAAGAAAAAATTTATCAGTTTCTAATATGTAAGTATTTTTGCTTTTATTGCATTAGAAAAATAAACATCCTCTCTATGATGCTACTGTATGTATAAAAGATGACAGAAATATATATTCTTTGGATAATATAAGATTTTCGACTCTTTTAATCATCTTATTTCTTCTTGAATAATTATAAATAATATTTTATAGAATTAAATAAGATACGAAGGGGATTTCTGTGATCAAAAACAAGCGCCATAACACATTTCTAAATAATATATATGGGGAAATGGCATCTTTGACTTCGATTTATCATTCTTATACAATTATAAGATATAATAGATATTAAAAATGTGTTACTTATTTCTTGTCTTGCGCTATACATCATCATGAAATACTTCATATATAATATAAATGAAACTAATCAACATAAAAAAGGATTTTTTGTCCTTAAAAATGTTACAAACGTGCATAAATCTGTATTTATTCGTTTTATATAGCTATATTTTCGGCATATGATATAACTAAAAAAATTCACTACAATAAAAAGTTACTTTATGAATATAACAAAACACGAAGCTCACTTTATTGTCGTAGGCTATGGTGTTTTTTTAAAAATAGATAAATTAGATGATGTCTCTTTATTTCTTTACATAGTTTCAATTTTATCATGTTTTTTTCCCATATGCATCATGAATCATATCAAATATGAAAAACAAAAACCTATTGGTATTTTTGACGTGCCTGAGTTTTACCAATGGAAAGGGATATTTACCAGATTAATGAGAGTAGTTGAATCATTTTTAACAAAATTTATGAAATATTTAGGCAGCCTATTAAAATAAAGCTATTTTTGGCCGCATATATACAGAGAAATTTTCATGTATAAGAAAGGATTTCTTCCTTTTTATATTCCATATAGAAAATATTTTAAAAAATTAATATGAAGAAAATAAGATGTTATTCAATTTGTGTTTAAAACAAAGTGAGTTATCTCAAGGTTTTTTAGCAATTTATGTTTTTGTTTTACACTTTATTTTCCGTGTCTAGAATTAAATATTATTTAGATAAGGCTTAAGCTATTTAACTGGCGTCGATCATGCTCAAACTTTTTTTAATATAATAAATTTTCAAAATATTTTCTTATCATTTATGGGTGCTAAACATATTAAGAAAAGAGAATGGCTTGTTGTCAAAGAGGTTTCAAATCTCATTATATAGAATATCATTATAAAATAAACATAAATTTTTTATTTTCTCGATATCGCAAAAACATTTTAATACGATGCCAAACAAATGCAATTCATTAATTATTAAAATAATTTGTGCGATAGTATGTCTAATTGAGCTTCAATGATATATTTATGATAAATAAATTTACTAAAAAGAAATTTTGTCATGATAAATATTATGATTGTAAGATATGTGATATATTTTAACGGTAGTTATTTATAAGCAATCTTTGGTAAATAATAATGAAGATGCCAGTTTTTTTCAACATGAATTTATTTAAATATAAGAAAATAATCCGAAAAAATCATGAACTATTTTTTAAGATAATTTATCTTTAAAACCACAAACAAAAAATTTAAACATGATTAGTTTGACAGATTTTACTTCTTTTATTTGGCCCAGAATCATAAAAAAACTATATTGTAACTTTAAATGGATCATATTAAAGCCCGAAACCAAAAAGCTCTATAATAAATTTTCAAAATTAGACCAATAAATTTTATTTTAAGATATTTTTATAAAATCAAGCAAAATATTTAAATAAATTAGCATTCAAAACCTTTTTAACCTATATTTTAAGCTTGGTAAAAAAATTACTGCCACCATTGATTGTAAAACCTCTTAAATGAATTGTGGAAAATGAAGATAAAAGTCGAAGAATTTTTTATTAAAGGCTTTTATTATATTTGCATGACATAAGAAATTAATATCAATTATGAACATACTAATTAAGCCACCAATGATGAACTTTTCCGCGTATGGGAAAAAAACATTTTATTTACGTACTAATTATTTAAATGTGCAGAGCAAGTTCTTTATGGATTTGACTTGCGCGTTGGATAATTTTTATTTCCTTTTAATAAATTGTTCTTATTTTTTTAGGAAGAGTGAATTTTTATACTTTTATAAGATCATAATTTTTTAAAAGCAATATATAGTATAAAATGAGAATAATATTAAGCACTCTTGACATTATTTTTTTGTATCTTTATCATATCAGTAATGATCATCGTATTATCTAATACACGATTACTGGTTATGGGTTTTACATTCAAAAGTTATCATTTTATATTTCCTTTTCACGTCTTGTATGCTTCATTACTACGTGAATATTGTATCTTCATATTCAGCTAACACTATGTCTTTTAAATTATTCATTGTTATCATATCGGTTTCCGGATTCCTTTTGTGTACTTTTTATGTATGGAGTATTCTTCTGTATCTATATTTGCTTTTAAACTTGTGTTATTTATGTTTTGTGGCGGAATAACGCACGGAATTTTTTTTAGTTTTTTGTAGCTAAAATCACATCCTTAATATATAAATTTTTTTTAATTTTATATGAAAATTATATTGGGCTTGCTATATCATACATCGAAGATCAATAATTGTTCCAATAGTATAATATTTCTTTAAAAATTATGCATATTCTGCTTGGGTTCTAATAAACATAAAATTTGATGCATTTAATATAGTTATTTGATTCAAATATTTTATTATTATTGTTAGAATATGATTTTAAAAACCATTTAAATTTATGTTCAGCATTAACTTTTATATTTTCCAATTTTGTTTTAATAATTTTGCTGAATCTGTTGATTGATAAAAGTACAGGCCAGCATAAATAATCAAGATTTTTTTCTTTTTTTTGCTGATATTCATAGTATCTCTTCTTGAAAAAAAACCAAAGAATTAAACACATATTTATGAAAAATTAACCGTTTTTTTTAAGGTTTCAAAATATGTTTTTTTTACTATATAAATAACAATATCATTAATTTCATAAAAGCCACAAATAAATTGTGTATGATACATTAAATTCTGAGAAATTCACATTTATTATCTCTATGGATATCTCATATGATATATTATTTTTGAATTAGGGGTTCCAAATTGGTTTTTTAACATGAATATAATTTAAGGCATCCACCTTTTTGATTTATTTTCGGTCATACTTTATTGTAAATGGATTCAACTTCAATTTATCTTTATAAAATTTAATTTCGGTTTTATTTTTTTTGTCGAAGGATTAGAAATTCAAATTTTAAAATTATCGATATAAAACCGTTATTGTGAAGTTATATCTTTAATTTGATGTTCAAAATAATCAAGCCTCATAATTTTCATCTCACATTTGCGAGTGCACCTATTAATATTGATAAAATCCATTTCTACTATATTACAGTAATTCTGTTCTACGTGCGTTTCACCCTCTTAAATATAAATTCTATTTCTTCAATATTATACTTTTTTTTATCAAAACGAATATAATACCGTGTTCAAGTTTACCAATTATAAAAACATAATTTTACCTAATGAAATTAATTTTTACTGAATAAACTTGGTTGCATCATTTTTATAGCGATGAAATAAATAAATATTTGTTATGCACGTAAATTATAGTAATATCGTAACAAATGTGTTTAAAAAAAATGATAATATTCTAAAAATTGTATTTAGTCAGTATATTTAATCATGGGATAGTTTTATATTGTTACTTTTAACCTATTATAATACAGCTTAACATAAAGATCTCTATAGATTTCCAGTCATATGTTAGTGTAGACATCGTTTCAGTCGATTATATTATTTAAAGGGTATTTTAATCTCATTGTTTGTTTTTCAAGAAAATCTTATAGTATTTCTATATAACAGGCCAATGATGTATATTTATGCCATAATGATCAATTAAAATCCTTTTATCGTATTTTTTTAGATCAGTCTAAAGTGAGAAAAACTATAGCCAGCTTTTTAAAATTGGTAAGTATTATCTGCCTTTTCAATGATATTTTATATACATTTCTCTTTTTGAGGCTTCTAATTTGTGGTTCTTCTTAACCTATTATTAGTGCCTATTTCTTAACTTCCATAAGCACTAACAACTTCTTTTTGTACGACTTATAATATTTCGTGATCGCAATACCCTTCCCCATCACGTTTTAAGCAATGAATTTTATTTTTGATCGGAGGTTGAACTTTTTTTAGCCCATCACCCTCTTTACAAAGTTTTGGAATCCAGTTTTTAATATTTAAAGCCCCTAAGTGTATATTGGAATCTTCTGATATATCCTAATCAACAGCCTTTCTTCTCTCGAATGATATGACTTTATGTGTCTTTCAAAGTGTGTGGGATTGTTGATATCTTGTCTTCATCGAATATTTCCGACCCCTTGGAAATTTATTACTTAAATATTGGATTTAATCACTAGAGTTTTTCTATAAAAGAATTTTTATTTAATAGGTGAACCGTTTTTAAATACTACTTATTCAATCGTTAAATAAATTCCGAATTATTTTTTTTATTATGATTATAAAATACAATTGATTTTGTTTATAGAATACATTCGTCGTTAAATTTTTTTTTGATTGGATAAATTTTAATAAAAATACTTAGACCATTTTAATGGTAACTTAAATAAGAGATCTAGTAAAACAATAAAATATTATTTTCTATTCTTAGAACCGAAAACGCTTTTCTTTTTTCCAAGTTTGCTATTCTTTGTTTTATCGTCGAAAAAATTCATATTCTGAGATTTACCGCTGGTTTTTCTTGACTCATATTTTTTACCATTAATACCAATACCAACCGGTTTGCTTTTTCCTTTGAAATTATTTCGTTTGTGATACGAACTATTTTCATTTATTGTATTTTTTTTAATTCCCTCCGATTTTTTTGAAGTATTTTTGTAATTAGAATCAGCATAATCTTTTTTAATAGCAAGTTTCTTATTTCTGAATTCCGTATTTTCTTTGTTTTCGATTGCACCTTCTTCCATTTTACGTAACTCTCGTCTTTTAATTTTTTCATCGTGTTTATTTCTACTCTTAGTAATTTTCTTATCCAACTTTTTTTTCAATTTCTCTTGTCTTTCTTTTTCTTTCTGTCTCTCTTCGTCTATTATCAGACGCTCCTCTATTTTTTGATACTTTTTATTTCCACCTTCGAAAATGTGATTAAGATATTTTACTGCTTCGTGTGTGGCATTTTTAATTAGACTGTCCTCAAGTTCTTCATCTTCGATCATTTCATTTGAATCTTTGAGTTTTGATTTTGACATATTCAGATTGGGGTAAGTAAATTTATAATGGTGGTATTTTTTGAATAACTAAAATAAATAAAAATTTAATAACAATTATTGTAATGCAAGTTTGATTCTCAATTTTATTCAAACTTTCATGATGTGCATTTTACGGTTTTTAGATTTTTTCTAAATGCATATGTAATATACAAATTGGAATCGTAAAAAACAATAGAAGACATACTAATTATTTATACTATCTTTTTATTTATTGATTGATTTCCGCTAGGCCCATTTTATTACTGAATATTTAAAAAAAATTGATAAAAATAAGAATTCGTAATAATGATATTAATTCAATATTGAATGTTTTATGCATATAAAACTCTTTGATATAATACTAAACCACAGCAAGGCGTATGATTTTGATAAATTATCTTTTTTTCGTTCTAATAATTATAAAGAAAATGCCCATTCTTTAAAACTAGATATTAGTAAATGTTTTTTTAATTCTAAGATGAATTTTCTTAGCTAAAAAAGAGAAAATTGTTCTTTAAGAATATTCTAATTATAAGAGCAGAGGTGCTTCTTCTAACCACGGGGTAAAATCATTAAAGTTATTTTAATATATAATAAGAAAATTATTCTCTGAATAATACATATAAATAATAAAGGGCGGAGATTCTTCCTCTAGCCAGAAAGAAAAATCACGAAAAGTTATTATAATAAATTATAAGAAAATGATTACATGAATGATAAATATAAATATTAAAGGGTATAAATGCCTCTTCTAACCACGAGTAAGATCATGAACAGCCATTTTAATATATAATAATAAAATTATTCTCTGAATAATAAAGGGCAGAGATACTTCTTATAACCACAGGGTAAATCATGAACAGTCTTTTTAATAAATTATAAGAAAATTATTATCTGCATATAAATCTAAAAGATAAGGCTAGAAATGTACATTCTACCCACGAACACCCTTTTATACATGCAAAAATAAAATTATTATACCAAGAATAGATCGTAGTATTAAATAACTAAGTTCATAAATGCCTTTTTCAACCAAAATAAAAATCACGAACAGTCTTTTTAATATATAATAAGAAAATTACTCTCTGAATATAAATATTAAATAACAAAAGTTAGAAACGCTTCTCATACTCACGTATGCCTTTTTGATTACTAATAAGAAATGATAATTTTTCATGAATGATTTAAAAAACAGTAAATATGATCATAATCAATTATGTATACCAATTTTATCATAGAAAACCATAATTTACAAGGGAAAAGGTTTCATTTTATCTGGCTCAAAAAAAATTTATAGCATTTTTCCAGAACCCCTATGAGATCGCCAGTATATTTTAATTCATATCGTATTTTTATATAACTATCTAGAATTAATTTTGTAAAAATCGTTCTCCTTGTATTTTAACCATAGTTTTAACAATAAAATTAATTTTCTATTGTTTCTGATAACAATTAAATCTAAAAAAAATAATTATCAACTAAGCCCTAAACATAATTATTTCCTGTATTTATATATAATTTGATTATACGCCTGACAATGGATACTAAATTTTGAAAAATAAATTAAACTGATTGGTTGATTATCATTTTAATTTCAGTAAATATATCTTTATGCCATTTCTGAATTCTAAAATAAAATAAAACAAGATTACTTAAATTTATTGATTCTGTATAGTTCTAAAAATCTTACGCTTGCCTCTTTTCTATAAACAGAGTCTTAATAAAAAAATCAACTTTAATAAAAAATTTATACGTATATTCAAATTCAAAATCTATATGTTATTAAATAATGGTTTTTTGACGACGTAGCTCATATATTTACCATTAGTGATAACTAAGGTTTTTTAGTACCAATGGGTTAAGATTACACTTTAATAATGAGTTTTTATAGAAGATATTGCATATAAGTTAGTTGTGTAAAGCATTAAATCTTAAAAAGTATAGGTATTTCCTCTTTAAAGGGCTATTTAAAGTTTATATGTGATAAAAAGGTTAGAGAGGTACTATGATAAAAGAAACGCATAAATAACTTAAGTATATCTCACAAGAAATAAGAAAATTAAAAATACATTTAAATTTCAAAAAATAATTACAAAAATAAAACATCAGAAATATAATAATAGCTATAGGAAGAAATGGAATAAATGATATTTTAGGTATTTGATGCCCATTATGTAAAATATATAATCAGAAAATAATAATTATATCATAAAGGCACAAATATCAGTAATTTATGTTTTAATTATTTAATTATTAAATTTGAGAAAGCCAGAAAAAACGATGGAAGTGATTGAAATTAAGCTTAGTTTTTGATGAAATTTTTTTATGTCATTCTTCATGTCTTACTATCATTTAAGTACAGTTTCATTTCATTATGGTATGACTAGGCAGGTTGTAAAAACAACGGGAATCGATTCACCAATTTTTTTTAGGAAATACCGTTTCATGATCAAAAAAAGTATATCTTTTTTGCAAGCTTCGCTTATAAATTAATTACGAAACTGACTTTAACAGCAGGGAAATACTCTAATTTGGGATCACATGGGACGAAGTATCTCACAAGTCGATCCTTAAATAATTTTTTTAACTATAAAATGCACAAAAAATCTGTTATTTATTCTAGTCATAATTTTTTTTGATTTTGAAATTTTTTTCATGATATCTCCAATAGTTTCTATACCACTTAAATTAGATCATTATAATTAAAAGAGTTTTATTATTATGTATTTTATCAAATTAAATTACTTAAAGAATAAACGAATAATATTGCGAATTTTGAATTCGATATAGCAAAATCCTTTGACTTACTTGTGTAATTTTTTAATATGTTCTTATATCTTCAATAAAATTGCCTCATATCTATATATATTTATTTATAACATGTTTTTATTTTTTAATCGGATGTATTTTTATTAATAAATTTTTATAAAGATGTAAAATTGTATCAATTATTATTTTATTTATCCCAATTATAATTTATCTTCTCGGTTCTATAAATATATGGGTATAAATCGTTCTTCTTTCATTTTATAGTGTTTTAGTATATAATTTAAAAGCTCGTATCAAATATTTAGTAAGATTACTGCATTAAATGTAATAATTTTTATTATTTAAATTTGCAAAATTACTTTTTATCAATATTAAGACACCCAAATATCATAAAAATTGTATTTATAAACGTTAAAAGAAATACAAAACGTCATAAAAGTTATATAAAAACGACTCATAGGTATAATAAAGACGAGCTTGGTTTATGATTGATTGTACATAAGTAAAAAAAAAATATTTATGGGTAAAATTTTCTTTCTTTTACGTTTTTTTATGCAATTAGATTGGAATTTTAGTAAAAACTAGAAATATCAATTTTTGACTTAAAATATAGTTCGCTCAGCTCCTGAATATCAAAATTATTTTTAAATATTTTATAAAATATACTGCTGCACATACTTTTATGCCAACAAGAAACTTTTTTTTATTAAATTTTCATAGCAAAAAGTCATACTTATGGAGCAGATTTTCTCCTAAAAAATACCATGCCTCCCTTTTTACAACTTTTTTAGTGCATATTATAAAAATACTGTTTCACCGACCTGGATCATTTTATAAGTTTATCAACTTTAAGTTTTCATATTTAAGCCAATTATATATATAAATGCAGATTTTAGTGAAAAATAATCGAATATACAAATTAGATATACATAATTCTTCTATAGAAATTTTATCTCGAACTAGATTTTCAAATTCCGATTATATATTTATACACAACCTTAATGCTAAGAAGATTTTAGTCTATATTTTAGTTTTTGTTCTGTATGCATTGTAAATATTTGGCAATTTTTTCTTATTTTTACAGCTTTTAACATACAAAAACACATAATATTTGCCGCGTTAATTAATTCGAAATTTTTTTGGACATTTTTGTATAATTAGTCTCAAAATAAGAATATTAAAATTGTCAATTATCAATTTTTTGCAACAAGTTAAAATCATGGCGATTGTATCTTAATATGTACATATATAAAAATTTATACATTTTAGTCGATTCGCAAGTTGTTTTAATGTTACGAACAGCTTTAATATATACAAAAAAAATTCCTTTGCAAAATATTAATTTATAAAACAAAATGTGTTCGATTTTATCTATTAAAAATAACATAAACAATAACATAAGGTCTTTTCAGTAATTTTAATAATACATAAATTTTGTGGTTTTTAAATTGATTCATGGTGTGTTTGGGTTTCTAAAAAAGTTAAATATTTTATTGAAACACAGCGATAAATATCAATATTCAAAGGTATGAATTGATGTAGCTAAAAATAGAATGGAATAGTAGCTAAAACCATTTTTATAATTTGAAGCTTATTTTCTCGAATATTTTGTTTTAAAACTTGTAAAATTTAGCCAACAAGTTTCGAATCACTAATTACTTCTCAGCATTTTACATTCGCTTATTGACTTGGGATGATATATGCGGCTAAAGAGGGGTCTTCTTTCACTAGGAATCCGGCAATATCCTAAGAAGATATTAATAAATGATTGCAAAAATATTATTTATATTTATACATAATTTATAGCTTATTTTTAACAAGTATAATTTTTATAATAAATTCATCTGCATATTTTTTAAATTTATAATAATGTTTTAATCGACCATTCCTCTGTAAAAATGCTACATAAATTTAATATAATTTTTTTACCGCACTATTTATGTTAATGCAACTTTTTTCTTTTTTTTCTATTTTCTTACTTCAAAGAACGGTTTATTGTGATTATATTTTGTGTAACTTACCCTAGATTATGCTCTATTCTATTGCACAATGTAATTTCTTGTTTTCGCTGACAAAAATATGATCTATTAATTGTACAGTAGAAAAACATCAAATTTATCCAATTAAATAAGCCTTTGATGTGTTAGATAAAATATAGAAGATATGGTGGAAAAGATGATAACTAAGGTTTTGGAAAGTCTTATATCTAATTTATATCATAACCATGAATAGTTTTCTAATACATATTTTAAATTTTAGATCATTTTAATATCTTAGGTTTAGAAAAATTGCAAATAAACTAATTTTTAATAAATAATTTGTGTCTTATTAACTATATCAAAGAAATAAATATATGGTTTGTTGTATATAATTATCAAAGTATTAGAAATTAGTCAATGTAAATATCTTATATCAGCCGACATTTTTCGAAAATTTATAAGTTTAATATACGTTATATAGATTAAAATAATCCATGTTACTCGTATTATTGTATTTAACTAACCCTGTATGAAGGTTCATAAACATAAGTGTAGTTTTTGCTTAAATTTACGTATAGTTTAAGGCAGAAATATCATAAAGTTAAAATTAGTAAACAAGCTGTACAGTTACTATGATTTTTACAGTAACGACTCTAGTTATGTTGGTGAAAATAAATATATATTGTAAATGATAGAAGTCCATTCAAATGCAAAATTTTGTATTTTTCGTTTTTCTTATTACATTTTGCTGTATATTGTAAACTTAAGATTATGTTATTTGCACAATTTAGTTCTTTTGAAATTTTTTACGTTTAAAAAGATCACATAACTATACAGAAAATTTTATCTTAAATTTGTATTTTACTGATGATTACCATACGAATACCACAGCATCTGAATCAAAGATAAAAATTACAAATTTAAACTATACCTATATTGCTTATGGTGATTTTAAAATTGATGAATGTAATAAATAAACAAGGTATAAATATTTATCAGATTCTTCAAAAAAAATTGAGCCCATAAATTCAAGGTAAAGGTTTTTTTATCTTAATAATTCAGTGATAATTTGGAAATGAAATGAAGCTCTTCTTTTTTTTATAACCGGAATATCTATAGCATATATTAAAATGTAATGAAAATTAAAGTTGGAAACAAACTGTCTTAGAAATATTAAAATTTATTTATCACGTTTTGATATTTAATCCTAGATATATACATACATATTATAAGTGTCGCTAAGAAAAAAATTGACTTTATCTATTGAATTACAGTCATATTTTTTTTATGTGATTCTATGCGCGTTCTAATGATTTCAAATATATTAAAGAAATTTTTATATTAATCTGAGGTTTTGTTTTTTTTGCTAACGTTCTCTCAAAAGCTAAATTTGTTGGTTTATTATAATTTATGGCAAAGATATATTTTTATGGTTTTTAAAACAGCAAGCAATTATTTTTATTATTAAATATAGATTAATAATAAATATAACAACTTATTTTTCTCTAAATTCAAGTTGAATTTTTAAAACAGCAAGCAAGAATTTTTATTATTAAATATAGATAAATAATAAATGTAACAAATTTTTTTTTATTTTTCTAAAATCAAGTTGAAAGAGAAAATAATATCATATACACTCCAAAATAGAATCGAACATGATAAAAATAATATATCGGGGATTTTGCTTGGTCAACAGATATATGATGTATATAAAAATTTAAACACTGATGCCAAAATTGCGGGTTTCTTTTTCAAATTATATGTAATTTATTTCGGTGCTGAATTAGATTTGTTGTGATTTTTTCTATCTATTTTGATTTCGTTTTTTTAAATTTTCCATTTAAATGGTTATTTGCCATCATTTAAAAACTCCGAACTTTTTTATTTTACAGTGAATTTTTAGCTCTAATTGCGTTACTTTCATATATTACTCACATACTTCTGTAAAAAATACAGATTTTTTCTTCAATATTTTATTTACGTCGTGGTTTTTTAAGCTAACCAAAAAAAGGTAAAACATATAAACTTTATCGATCCAAAAAGATAAATTTTTGAATTTATCTTTATTTATGACATTTATGTTGCCTATGTATTCCCCCAAGAAATCATATAATTTGATTTCGTATTTTTCAGATTCTTAAAAAAATAAATAAAGTTATGACTTTGAAATTTAAATCATCGTTTCTTGTGATTTACTAGCCTATGTTGTCTTTTTTTGTAATTATTGCATACACGATCCACATAATGTTTAAATATCTATATGTTTGTGATTTCTATTTCTTTGTTCGGCTTTATAGAATTTTGAGTGCGTCTCTTTATGTTTTAGATTATTTTAAATTTTTTTGATGCTTTGTATATTAGATGTGGAAGCTTTAATTTTTTAGAAATATACACTGTAAAAAAATATTTTATTATGTTTTTATATGTGTAAACCTATTAAATGTTTGGAGACAGAGCTATAACGAGTGATATTTTTTATGCATATATACCAAATATTTTGTGGTAATTAACTGTTAGTAAGATGAACTCATTTTAAAAAACCACTTCATCATAAATATTTGAGAAAAATTATGAATAAAAACAATCTCTTTCGGGAATAAAGTAAAATTACTCAAAATATTTGGTCTATGAATATAGATCGTGTAATATCAACAGAGGATAGGGGAATATAAATCATTAATCTAGAAATAGGAGAAAATTTTTTATCTCACAATAATAAATATAATGCAATATTAATGCGATAATTATGTATATCTCAAGTTATATCTCTGTTAAAACATTGAAATTAGGGTTTTTAATGTTTATAAGAATTCTAAGGAATTAACTTGGGCACAAACATTTAGTTTATTTAAAAATAAAAAAAAGCAATTAGTAATGATGATTCTCTCAATAATATTACATTGAAGAGAATAGTGATGATTGGCGAATAAAAATTGAGCAGAAAAAAACTTATAAAGAAATATTATGATTCGGCTCTGTATTGTATCTGAGTTTATATATTTTTTATGTCATTTTTTTTGCAACAATAAAATTATTACCAAGCCCAAAAAATTATAATTATCAATAACAGGGAAGATTGGTCGTTCATTGTGCATCATATTGAGTGTGTGATGTTTTAGATACCATTTCAATGCGATTAAAATTTAAATTTTAATTTTCAGAAGAATTTAAATTTTCGCACTTAGTTTATAAAAATCCTAAAAACATGTAAGATTTCGAATCAATAAATATAAACATATGTTTATATACAGATTAATAGCACGAAAAAATCTCATAATTTGCTAATGAGATAGGTTTTCATTCGAAGTTTAAAAAAACCATGTCTAATAAATTTTTGGCACTCGTTTTTGATTTTATTTTCATAGACACATATAAATCTTTATTTTGTAATATAATATTATGACAATTACACTCTAAATGTAACTGTATTTGGGTTTAAAACCTTCAATTTGAACTTTATACTGTGCTTTTGCATAAGGTATTTTTATCCTTCGTTCAATTTAAGTTTTATTATAATTTACGAAAATTTTCATCAATAATTAGATGTAAATTTTTAAATATGTAATCTGATATATAAAATATATTTATACTGTAAAATTTAAAATGCAGGTAATGATTTTTTGTTATTTAAAGATTCGCTTGTTTATAAAGTTTATGGGTCTGTACATAGTGTTATTATATCAACCTAATAAACATGGTTTTTCCAAAATCGCATGTATTTTATCTTGAGAATAATGAAGGTATCTTTGTTTTGTGCAATTATTTACAAAAGTATTTATTTGAATTTATTGTAGTAAAATGTATTGGTGGATAATAAATATACTAAATAAGCAAAAATATGTATTTTTAATTTGTATTCCGTTTTGTATTAATAGCGAATTGATCGATAAAAAAAGGAAAAATCTTTTATCTGTTGTTTTTTTAATCGCTTTGTATTTATAAGAATCAATTGAATAAATAAGGTTAAATCATTTATATGTTTATATTCTAACAGATTTGAATCTATATGAATCAATGAATAAATTAAGTTTAAATCATTTCTATGTTTTAATTCTAAAATTGTTGTATTTATAGTATATTGATTGATAAAATTAGGTTTATTAATGTTTATGTCTTTTTATTCTATTCGCTAGGGATTTATAATGAAGCATATATAATTTAAATTCGCGTAATTGTAATTTTAATATTTTCAAAACTGCATTTATTGGACAGTGTTGTTAGGTATAATAACCAAATTTACAATTTTAATTTGTCTTTTTACCTTTGGATATACAATTTACAACTATTAGCAATGTATACTTCTTTAATTTGTTTAATATACAAAGTTTGAATATCTTAAAATTTGTTTTTTGTGTGTATTTTTTTTGTAGGCATGTAAAACGTTAGCAATCTATTTATTGTATAATTGATGTATTTATATATTTTTTAAGGAACAGATTCAAGCCTTATTTTGCCTTATTTATGTATTTAAGATGTGTATAGACTGTTTATAATTTTTTTTACTTAAATTATTTGTAAATATCAGCTATAAACATATATCATATGCTAATAAATATAGTATCGTATTGATTGCAAGAATTAAATTAATTATATACTATTTCTCATCATAAAGTTATACAAATTTTTTACGATTTCCATATATTATCAGTATATATACATATGATTTTCTCCTTTGTTTACATTACTAAAATTTAAGAATATACTATGAATATATACAAATATTATATGAAATTCTGTTTAAAAAGGCAATAAACAGCTGTTTTATGTCTCTTTTTTATGTATATATTTTTTGTAAACAATTTTTTAAGTTTTATCTTTATTTAATTTAGGATAATATATATTTCGATATAATCCAATGATTTCTCTATGTTTCGTGATTTTATTTTTGATTGAATGATCAGCGGAATGTTTATTTGAAAATGTTTTAATTTATTATATATTTTTATTTGTTTAGGGTTTGATTTTTTAGAACTTTATATCATACATTTATAATGTTTTAATTTTACATTTTGGATGCCCTTAAAAATCTTATGAATCATAAGTATAAAAAAAAATAATCATGTCGAATTGTGCGGTACGAAAACAATAATATTTTAAACCCGCTTTTTTTATGTATAAATCAAAAAACTAAACATCACACCCTTATTTTATTTAACATGCAAAATTTATATAATTTTTAATGAATTTTTTTCGAGATAGGTTTTTGCGCCTTGAATCTTCCTATATAAATTAAAACAATATTAAATAATTTTTAAGTATATATAGATTCCAAAGGATTCGTAATTTTTTTAGGGCTGAATATAGTGCTCAAATATATCACGCATTTTAATTATAAATTTCATAAATTTTATTGCTCTTTTTGCAATATTATTGAGTGAATTTCCTTTTATTAAAAAATTTCATTTCATTTTTATCATATTTTTTGTTTTAGGAGGGTGATATAAAAGCGTAAGGACTTTTTTTATGTGCTTTTTTTGTTTTTTTACTTTTTTTAATTAACATTTTTATCTAAGAATAATATTAATTTTTTGAATTATAACAATTTTTACATTTATAATTAAATTGTACATAAACGCAAGAAAAAGATAATGGTGTTTATTAAAATTTTACAATAATAGTTGAAACAAGTTTCCAAACTAATAAAATAAAAAATACATTCTTGAAACTATTTTGATGAAATTTACAATATATAAATTATTTATCGTATCAATAAAAATATAAATAGATTTTGCGATAACCTAATAATATAATATCAAAAAGATAATAATATCACAGATCAAATAAAAAAAAGTAATATGTGTAAAACATTTTAATAAAAATGAAGCACATTTAAGAGTTAAAAAAATATTTTGCAAGAATTCATCGAAAATCAAATTAGCCCACAGATAAATGGAAAATTAAAAGTACGAGAAAATTGATCAAAATATTAATATATCAAAAAATCTTTGAATTATATTACTAATAATATTAATTGATTAAAATAATCTGTTTCGATGCGGCTTGAAAAATATGAAAAGAAAAATGGAAAATAGAATCACTTTCTAGCGAAACATTACTTATTTAAAAGTGAAAAGAAAAAAATAATATTAATATGCGTATATTAAACAGTTATAAACATCAAGGGAAGCGGAAACACAAACTCAAAACAGTGTTGAGAAAGCACTTTGATCTTTTTATTTTGAACGAGAAGTGTGCAGTTAAGGTTAAAAAGAAGATAAAATTGAAAGTAGTTCATATGGTTTGATATATAGAGATATCTAAAATCGCTTGATAGAATATAAATGGTAAAAAGCTGAAAACCCCCATAAATAAATTCATTTCTATTGTAATATTTCGAACAAAGTTTAAAAGATAATTTATTTTTTTACTAAATTTATTTATTAAATATTGAAACTCTATAAATTATAATTTTCCACATAAAATTAATTTGGACCATAAAACTTAGAGTTACTAAAATACCGGAAAATTCAAACATTTAAATACCCATCAATCTAAAACCAACCCACAATCCAAAAAAAAATCAAATGGGAGTACCATCATTATTTCTCAAGCTAACTCAAACATACCCACACATCTTACTAAGCCACACACCAACCGACATATTCTGTATAGATTTCAATGCACTTATCCACAACTCGAACCGAAATGCGACGTGTGATGAAGATATATTCAAGAATTTAAGTGATTATATTGATACCTTAACTATATTCGTATCACAAGAAAATGGAAAAATTAATTATAGTGGAGTTCGTAGGAATTCTGATGATTATCACCATAGTACGGTCTATAGAACTGTTACACCAGTGTTTCCTAAAATTGTTTATATTAGTGTTGATGGTGTAGCGCCAAGAGCTAAATTGAATCATCAGAGAGCACGAAGATATTGTAGTGCTAATGATGTTATTTTGGGAGGTAAAATGTTTTATAAAGAAAATCAAGCTGGATCTAATCATAGTGATATTAATAATAAATCCAATGGTAATAAAGAAACTGATGATAAAAATAAATTAAACAATAAGACAGCGTGTAATGATGAAGAAAAAGTTAAGGGAAATATGAATGGAAAGTTGGATGGTGATATTTCTAAAAAAAAGAATAACATCAAAGAAAGTGCGAATGAAGATATGAATTTTGTAATTGGCACAAAAACACCTTACGATTCATCATCCTCTTCTCTAACAACATCGCCTAAAAGAGAAAACAACAATGGTCTAGAATTTAATCAAGAAAATAAGAGATATGTCTGGGATACAAACAGAATAACACCAGGAACACCTTTCATGGACAATTTAGATAATTTTATGAAAAGATTCATTGAAGATAAGCTTAGCAATGATCCTTTATGGAGAAATACAACGATTATTTATAGTAGTTCGCGAGTTCCTGGTGAAGGTGAACAAAAAATCATGAGATTTATTAGATCTTTAGACAAAGATAGTACATGGGAATTCGATTATGAAAATTCCAATAGAGATCATATATATACTAATAATAAGAATAAAAATTATAATTACGCGTATAGAAATGATGGAAATAAATATAGTAACAATGTCTATAATAATAGTATAAATGATGGGAATAAGTATACCAATATTAACAAAAATGATAACTATAATAACAATAGACATGATTACTATGCAAATAGATATAATGACAATGGTGATAAGTATGATGACAACAGTAATAGAAATGATAAATATGCAAGTAGATATAATAACTATGCAAATAGATATAATAGCAATGGTGATAAGTATGATGAAAATAGTAATAGAAATGACAACCATGCCAATAGATATAATAGCAATGCCAATAGATATAATAACAACAGTAATAGAAATGATAATATTAATAAGAATGGCAATAGAAATGATAATATTAATTATAATGGCAATAGCTATCGCAACAAGACCCACTATGATAATAGATACGATAAAGTAAATATGAAAAAGGATCCATACCATAACATAAACATTTACAGCCCAGACGGTGATCTATTTTTTCTAGCCCTCAACATATCCACCAAAAAAATAACAATATCACGTGACAACCAGAACTACAAATTAAAATGCACCAAGTGTGACAAAACGGGGCACACGAACTCAACATGTCACCAAATAAAAAAGAACAGATTCATAACCATCTGTGTAGACTCCCTCAAAACATCAATAATCCAAGATACTCTCCCACGAATAGCATTCAAAACCAACCCAGCACGGCTTATAAACGATTTTATCTTTTTGTGTTTCATGTGCGGAAACGACTTTTTGCCACCCCTGCCTTGTTTCGATGTAAGGTTTGATGGCATAGAAACCCTAGTCGATTTTGTTGTCGGGTTTTATAATCGATACGGTAAGTATTTGACTAGAAGTATCGAACCTGTGTGTCAGGGAAACGATAAGTGGAGTGGTATTAATTTTGAAGTGGTTTTAATATTTTTTAAGGAATTGAGCAAGCACGAAAATCAAATTTATAGGAAAAAAGTCGAGTGTTTGAGAAAAACAAGAGCCAAATTTAAAAAAGAAAAGGGCGAAGAAATTGATCTCGGGTGTGAAGATGGTAAAATTTATTATTACACAAATAAACTTTTTAAAGAAGCCCTTATTAGTGCTAAAAATGATAAAGACAGAAAGAATAATCAAAGTGATGATGTGTGTAATACATCTAATGGTAAAGAAGGTAAATATAAAAATGATGGTGAAGATAGTAAAATATGGGATATAGATTCACAACCAATGAATCTCCCAAAACCAACTTTCAAATTACTTCCCCTATTTGACACACCGAAAAAAGCAACTAAATACGACGATTCAGATCCATTTTCAGGCCCACTTAAATCAAATACAAATGCTTGCAATATTTATTCAAAAGACCAACTCACAGACCTTCGAAAAGACGCATCGCTTCAATACATAATAGGCATGTCATGGGCATACACATTATATACATCATCAAGCAACAAAATAATAAGCGAGAATGGTGGAGTCTGTTCTTGGGAATGGTTCTATCCATACCATTATGCCCCATTCATAAGAGACTTTGAGTTGTTGAAAGTTGATGATATTTGCGGAGCAATGGGTAGTATGAAGGATTCTGGTCCGTTGAGCTTGCTGGAACAGGCAATTGTTGTGCTTCCACCACGAAGTAAAGAAAATGTGCCTAAGGTATTGCATCCAATATACGATATGCTGGGAAATAATGAATTATGTGATCATCTAAACAATAATAAGGGTAAAAGTAGTAATAAATATTGTAAGGTATCAGTTGATCAGATATCTGATAGCACAGAAGCATCGAATGATACCAAGGGCAGTAAAATATTGGAAGATAATAATATTGAGCCTAATAAAATATCAGATGACGATGATAATATTGAGGGAAATGAAAATTCAAACGATGTTAATAAAGAATTGGAAAATTATATGGTGGATAATGATGATGAGGAGCATAAAGTTATCGAAATAGAAATCGATATGTTCGACAAGCTACTTCCATGGCAAGGCATTCCTTTACTTCCATTCATCAACATATCGAAAATAAGGAAAGAATTCAAAAAACTTAAAGATAAAATGACAATTGATGAAATATACAGAAACGTCGAAGGAAACGAAATCGTTTTCTCTAGAAATGACACACAAATCGGAAAATTTATTGAGAAGCTGTATGGTAGAGATAAGGTAGAAGATATTGGATTTGGAATGGTAAGAGAATGGTGCTACTGGAAAAATGAAATTATCGTTGAAGCGGTGTTTGAAATGTACAGTGTCGAAAAATAAAACCCAAAAAAATTTATTTGTGTTATGTATTTAATTATGAATTAAATCGGTTATAAAATTAAAAAATATATTATTGATGCGTTTAAGTTGTATTTGAACTATATGAATATTTTCTATTTTTTTATATTACTACTCTGAACAATACAATTATGTAAATAAAGTGATTTTTTTTCAATAATATAATATATATATATATGCAAACTAGATTTCACGACTTAGGTTGAGGCATATACTCAAACCTTGGGATTGAGAAAAACCCTTGAATTAATAAGTCTCGAAAGAAGGTGGGGTATTGAAGAAGACTTTGGAGAGGAGAAGATAGCCGAAAGTATAAATACGCTGTGCGTACAGAGAATCAAGCAAGTTGTGCCTGAGAACAAAAACTAAAATTACGACTATAAATATGGCCCATAAATAAAAAAAAATATATATATATATATGCACGAATAAAATTTGAGAGAAGAAGAGCAGTTGATGAAGATAGATCAGAGGAAGGTGTCAAAAGATGCATCAAGGAGTTGTGCAATATTACAACACGCTGAACACGTCTAAATAGATATTATCGATAAAAAGAAAATTAACCCATAAATAAATAATAATTTTGCACGAGTAGATATATTTGTTTTTGGGTAAAGGAGGAGAGGTATTGAAGAAGATTAAGAGAAGAGATTATAGCCAAGAGCATAGAAGTTATGTGACCACGGGATCAGTCAAGTTATGCTTGAACAGAAAATATAAAATTACAATGCCAAAATTAAGCCATAAATTAAAACATAACAATTTTATTTATTTATGGGTTAAGTTTCTTTTTATCAATTTTATCTATTTAGACGTGGTCAGCCCAATGGGAATATTTTACAACTCCTTGATACACCTTCCCCTGATCTATCTTCATCAACTACTCTTCTTCACTCAAATGAGATGTGTTCAAGTGTCTTGAGAAGTGTGAGAGCTTGCATGTATACTTCTATTTCGTCCGTGATTTTTACCTCCTTAACATATTAATAAAGGGTATAATTTTGTTTATGGGTTAATTTGATTTTTAGCAATAAAATTTTATTCAAACAAAACTTCGGAATACTTTTTAGGCATATTTAGATGATTTTTCTTTTGACCTGATCATATGTACGTTCGTATTAATGTATATTCTCCTTTCAAGACTTATTAATCCAAGGGGTATGACCAAATTCTATTGTTTGTGCTTAATATTTGATTTAGTTGAAGTACCCAACTCTTTAATATGCGATGATATGATATTTTGTAATCATGCCATTCTAACTTATGGTTTATATTAATATATGATATATGCTCAATAATTATTTTAATCCTTCACATATGGATATTCACACATCTACTATTTTAAGAATAGATATTATTTGTATTTATGTTCCGTTCAATCATATAATAAATAAAAACGGTCCAATATTTTAAATTTTATTGCTTGAAACTAATTGAAGTTTTTTAAAACCATCTTCATCCTATTAATCGCCTTTATTTATCGTAATTACTTTTACCAATATACTAAAGTTGTTTCAGCTTATATTTTCGTGTATCTCTAAGTTGAAATCTTTATATACTGTGTATCGGTCTAATAGTTTCTGCTGTTTTTTGCACCCAGGAGAAATTAATGGCCATTTTGGTTATTTATCAATGCCTTGTTCTCAAGAAGGATAAAAAACACTAACCATTCCAATTCAAAATTCTTGATCGAATATTTACATCGCTTTAATTTTTGTCATTTTTTAATGCTACCTATTGGTATTTTTTACATCGTGAATATTTAGTGGCACACCAAGATTTTCGTGAATTTATATTAAAATATTTAAAAATTAAAAAATCAGACACAAAAATTATAAAAACTGTGAATTTTTACTTAATGCACAATAAATTCCGATATTTAAATGAATGATAAGTGGTTTTGAGGCAAAAAATGACTTTAAATTTCAAGTTTTTATGTATATTTTTGTATTGTTCATACACAATCTTCAAATAATTTAAATATATGCATATAATTTATATTTTGCAAGATTTAATGTTTTATACCAAATTCAAAAGGTTTTAAAAATAAATAAAATAGAATTTTATCGAAATATGTCTTCAATTTTTCGTATGAAAGAAAGAATTGGCTAGTTATTAAATTTAGACAGTTAAAAAATAAATTTATATAAGATGTTGCGGGTTTTGGAATATATAGTAACAGGTATCTGTTGTATATTATTTAATAAAACACTATTGGCTTGTTTTTATTACTTTAAGGTACGTTCTGTAAATGGCATCTATTAGTTTTAAGACAATACTTCAAGTATTCTATTTGATTAATATAGTTCAACAGCAAAAAAACATACCATTATTTTACAAATTATGCTAAAAGCACCCGGAAAAACACATAATCTATTCTTTTATAATAAAATAATCTAGAAAATAATTGTATTTTGTAATGTATATCGAAACTATGTTAAACTTTTTTTGTATATAGAAGAATATTGGCATATATATCAAATTTATATCTTTAAAGATATGCAAATTGTTTAGTTTATATTGAATTTTGTAAATGTATCTTAGTACTATTTAGCATATATATGATACAATACCAACTATTATATTGCATATTCAATTCCAAGAATATTTTTATAGGTCATAATAATCATCAGATATATAAACAAAGCGTTTTGTATATAATGTATTTTATTTTTCATATCTGATTTGCCCTTAATATTTATATTTTACCCACAATTAAATGTAATACCATAGGTCGTATATTAAAGAAAGAAAATGTCAACAGGAGCTATACATAAACAATAGTATTGAGAACAACAATTGAATGTATAATTATTGAGCGTAGAAGATGTATTGAAGACTTTAAGGATGATTGCTTGAAAAGAATACACAGAAAATCTGTAAAATAGAGCAATCTAAATTATTTCGCGAGCTAAAATGAAAAATTATCCCCAAAATAAATATATAAAATATGATATTAAGAGTTTAAAGTAATAATATTTTTCTTTGACAATTGATTAAATTAAATCCGAATATTTATACCTTAATTTTTTTTAATATTTAGCTTTTTAGATATGAAAAATAAAGTTATAATTTATTTTTGCAATTCATATATTAATCTGAATCGTTTGGCATTAATATCTAAGGTTCAAAAAAATAAATATTTCTTTATAAACTTTTAATTTTGTTCACATATAATTGCTTATATGCATTAAATTTTTAAACTAATCCTAATAATTTACTTTATCTGTTGTTTCTGAATTTCATTGTATTAAATTTTCTATTTAATTGTGTATATTGGGATTTAAAATTATAATAAAACTAAAAACAAACATCATGTTTAACTGTTAATAGTTAGATTCTTATATATAAAAATTGTATTTTTTTTATTTGTTATTAATATATGTGGTAATACTAATCGAAACAAATAATCGGCGTGATTATCGGGTTAGAAAGAGAGTTGAATAAAAAACCGTGAAAAGAAGATATGAGTTGAATAGATAAAACATGGATTGAAGAAAACATTTGAATTAATAAGTCTTGAAAAAGAGAAGTCTATAAAGAAGATATGAGTTGAATAGATAAAACATGGATTGAAGAAAACAATTGAATTAATAAGTCTTGAAAAAAGAAGTCTATAAAGAAGATAAGAGTTGAATAAATATAAACATGGATGGAAGAAAACACTTGAATTAATAAGTCTTGAAAAGAGAAGTCTATAAAGAAGATATGTGTTGAATAGATATAAACATGGATTGAAGAAAACAATTTGAATTAATAAGTCTTGAAAAAAGAAGTCTATAAAGAAGATAGATAAGAGTTGAATAAATATAAACATGGATTGAAGAAAACACTTGAATTAATAAGTCTTGAAAAAAGAAGTCTGCAAAGAAGATAAGAGTTGAATAAATATAAAAATGTCCTCTCTAAAGAGCCATCTTAAATATTGCTTTCTTTGAAAAGAGTAATCACATAAAACTAACAATAAATAGCTTTCAAAGATTATTCTTTATTCGTTAATTTATTCTTTTTCTTCTATCACGCTAAGAATTTTAAATACAACACTCATCGAACAAAATCCGAAGGTTATCGCTGCTAATTTCTTTCTAACAGCACCTTGTGTGTTATCCAAATTTTCTTTGACGTTGTGATCATGATGATGTTCAAATTCAGATGACAGCATCTCGACAAACCCAATATAAAGAAAAGAACCGACACTCAGCCCAGTCAGTATTTCAATAATCGGGAGATGTGAACTATACTCCTTTCCAATCTTAAGAAGTAAAACCCCGATCATCATACCAAGCGGAGTTAACGCACTATACAAAGTAATCAACATCAAAGCTGTTCGTTTCATAAATGGTGCACTCAAAATAGAAACACCCAAAACAAAGGCTTCAATCCATTTGTGGCCAAACAAACTAATTAAATAAATAAGTAATTTTGTTGTGTTACCTCTGCTAGCGAACCCAAGTCCTTCTAAAAATGAGTGTATGCTCAAAGCCAGCACAAAAATAACTGCTTTTTTTAGAGTTGCGTCTTCAGGGATACAATCATGATTTCCTGTTTTTGATAAATACAACTTATCTATCCAAAAAAGAAATAGAAAGCTTATACCAGCGGTAAATATTGCTATACAGCCGTTATTATCTGCATATAAATCCTTTGCAATATCAAAAATTATTGTTGCTAAAATCACACCAGCAGCAAAGCATTTGAAATACGTCGACATTTTTGGTTTTTTAACTAGTTTGTAACCGTATGAAAATGCAAATGTGAATATAAACATCAGAATAGCTATACCAGTTGTTTCCACGAACCGGTTCTCGATAAATATCATTTTTTATATTGTGTATATAATTTTGTTGTGTTATTGTTTTCGCTAACGTGATACCCCTTTTCTTTTCTTAATTTCTATCTTTTTATAGATGAAAATTTTGTTCGTCGGAGGGAAATAAAATTACTCCAATTTTTTGACAGTTTAATAAATCAATTAATTCTGAATTCAATTTAATTTTATTCAATAGTATTTATCAACTGAAGAAGTATTGGTAATTGATAGCATCTTGTAGACTGTCATAATTAAAAAAGGGTGAAGAATGATTTATATATCTTATCGTTTAAATCAAATTGAGATAAAGCATACTTTTATTCTAAAAATTTTAAAAACAGAAGAATATTCGTTTCATATTTAACACTGTAAATGAAATATTAAGTCTGAATATTGGTTCTTGATTATTTATTCATATTAAAGATAATCTAAAATTCGTGACTTTGATAGGTCAATAGGATCAATGCATTAATCAATACTTGATATTAATATATTGTTCTGTCTAGACATTTTAATGGATAAAAGCAATCAAAGCATTATTATTTACAGCTTTCATACAAATTAATATTTGTGATAACAATCTATAAATTTGATCGATGAAAACGATATAGATTATTATTTAAACCGCAATTATACGCGCTATATTTGTTGTAGTATACACAATCTATACATTTTACTCAATATAATTAGGATTACATATACCTATATGAATCAGATATTTTAATCAATAAACAACATTATATACTATTTAAACAGTAATTATACGCACTAAATTTATTTTAGTACACAATCTATACATTTTACTCGATATAATTAGGATTGCATATAACTATTTACAGCTGTAATTATATAAACTAGATATTTTAATCAATAAACAGTAATTATACGCACTAAATTTGTTTTAGTACAAAATCTATACATTTTACTCGATATAATTAGGATTACATATAACTATATGAATTAGATATTTTAACCGATGATAAACAACATTAAATACTATCCAAAGTCGCAATTATATAAACTATATTTGTGATATACTGGTTGTATATTTTAATCGATATAAATAGCATTACGTCTAGCTATTTACAGCTTCTATACAAACTAATATTTGTGATGCTGCAGTAGTGAATATTTATAAAGAAAAATAAGATTACTTGTAATTATTTACAGCTATTTTTATATAACTCGAATACTTTAAATTACAAATAACAAATATAAATACTATTTAGAAAGGTAAAACAAAAATAATATCATATGTAATGACTTGGGATGGGGTGGTTACAAAATTCCATAAAAAATATGTTAATGAGTCGTAAATCATGGACGAACTAGAAGCATACATGCAAGCTCTCACACTCCGCAAGACACTTGAAAACATCTCATATTTGAGAGAAGAAGAGCAGTTGATGAAGATAGATTGGGGTAAGGTGTCAAAAGATGCATTAAATTTTTGTGCAATATTCCTAATAGGCTGTCTACACATCATAGATGGAATTTACTAAAAGAAGAAACTTAATCCATAAATAAAAAATAGCATACTATTATAAATTGCAATTTATAAGTTAATATATGTGATATTTGTTGAGATAAAATGTCACACCCTATCAATATTAATTGTCATATTTGATTACATTAAGTAAAATAAACATTTCCATCTTTTTTGTTATGTGAATTCATCAAATTGAATATTTCCGTGATTTCATAGAAGAATTAAGATCAAAGATTTCTCCTAATTTAATTGGACAAAAAAATCAAAGATGGAAAGTTTCTGTCAAATTAATTAAATCGAAATTAGTCTAAAGAAGAAGATTTCCGTCATATTTATTTATATTAGGTATAGTAATCTTCGATATATGTAAATGATTTTAGTGATCAATTTCGGGGTATTTTAAAAACACGATCAGATACAGTTTATAAATTGAAAATATATTATTAAGCAAATAATTTCATTCATTGTTAAATTTGTAAATACTTTATTTAGAATAAAATTTTATTCATATTATATGATCACAAATTACAAAAAAATATGAATAATCTTGTTTTTTGTCTAAAATTGCTTAAAGATGTTTGATTTGATTTGATATTATTAAATAATATATAATTTCGAATAGAAATTTGTAATAAATATTATTCGTATGATGATTTTATACATTAAAAGGATAGTTCATAATATGATAAACCCAACAATTTATAGCAATCATGAACATTCATATATTTTTATTCTGTTAAGTAAACATATTTTTGTATAAAAATTACCATATTTTAATGTATTTTTTGAAATTACACAGTATTATATTTCGGTAAACAAAATATTCGAATATTTTTTATAAATTTCAAGCCAATATTTAAAATTGGCATTTATAATCAACGATTTACTAAATATATATTTTTTCTTCACAATGCATAATAAAAAAAATTCAAGTAAATTTGAACATGAAAACAAATCATATCTAAACACGCATTCAAATATTTATGTTCACACGTCATCGATCATACAAAAAATATAAAAGATAATGAAATTTTCTCGATAGACCAATAAAAAAAGTAAAAGAATTTTTTCCCAAAGTAATTGTGCTTTTCAATTATATATTATATGCATATATAAAAATAACAATTAAATAATATTTAGTCAAAGTAGTATTGTTTTTAAATCATATTTTTCGTCTGTGTAATCTTAAAAAATGGCAAATAGATTTTTTTTTTCTAGTAGTTTTGCTTATCAATTTTATGTGTAATCTTCAAAAATTCTATACTAATTATATTTAGTCGAATTAAAAGTGCTTGTAAATTATAGTTATCATTTCTTCTGCATGTTTGAAGAAATGATATTTATCTAAGTAGTTCGGCTTCTAAATTATCGATATCATATTCAGATATTTTAAATTTATTATACTTGGTCGAAATAAATGTAAAAGAATAATATGCAATTTTTTTTATAAGAATTTCGCATAATCAATAAATATTGTTTTATTCTCGAATTTTTCTGTAATTTGATCTATACACACAAATTTAATTCAACACGACTGATTGATAATGTGTAATTTGTCGTTTTTTTAAATGTAATATAGTAAGAAAAATCATTTAATATATAATTAATAAAGCTGATATTTATGCAAGAAAATTATCAATTAGCATGTTCAAACAAATTAATAAACACAAAATGAAATTGATTATAACAAAATTTAATGTGATTTCTGATACATGTGGAAAACATAATCATTATAGATTTAGGTGATCTATCACACAATTGACTTAACTAATTTCCGCATGAAATGATCTTTTTTGTGATTTAATTTTATGAATCATTGCTGATTACAAATTAAAAAAATTTTGATATTTTTGTTTCATGAATGCACAAAAATATCATGTATCTAAATTAAATATCGTGGACTAAAACTTATGAAAATCACGCACTTTCATTAAAAATCATGACTAATGCATGTTAAAATCAAAATTTACACTTTTATTTATCTTCTGAATGTGATAAAATTTCATAAAGAATCAGTTATATTTCTTGGAACCGAAATTTCCTAATATGATTATGTATTACTTAATAAATTACATTAATTCATCATTTTTTTTGCGATTATAATTATGGTAAAGCTGTATTTTTTTAGTCTAATGCTTATTTATAAATTTTTATAGTTATTAGCGATTTTATATTTTATTCGTATTTTCCACTAAGATTTAATTTAAATTATGTATTTCTTTTAGTAAAACATATAAAGGTAATTGGGAAAAAATTCTCGATCGATCCTCCTCTGGTCTATCCTCAATAACTTTTCTTATAATCTCAAACAGTGTTTGTTTAATTGTCTATCGAAATTTCTCTTTTTAATAGATATAATAATTTACATATAAAAAAATTCTTAGCTATTACAAATTTATTTAAATACTAGTGAAAAATAATCACGGAAAGATATATATCCTCTATATTTTTTCTGTATAATATAAAAAACTAAAATACATTTTATCGATAGTTTATGTCGATATTTTTAAAAATAATGGAATGAGCGTTTACAATATTTATTTGAGCAATCATAATACCCTGGCTACTTCGCTCTTAAAATTAAAAAAAAAGGCAAGTTTTAAAAAACCTTTTTTGATTTTTTTTTAGCCCGGCCGAGCATAAATTATCTGTTTGAAAATACTAAATAAACCATATATTTTAGTTTTTAAATCTCTAAAATCTTTTAATGCATTTATTAAATTGTATCACTTATAAAAGATCTGTATTTACTATTTCAAAGTCACACTTAATTTAACAATGGTGTTGCCTATACACATTTAAAGTCAAGTATAATACAGGTATTAAGATTATATATGTAGATCACTTCTCTTATATCCTTTTACGCAAGGAAAATATAGATTTTCATTCATATTTTATACAAATTTAATTTTTTATAATTTAATAAACTTATCGATATTAAATACTCACTTTAGAAAAATATATTCACCTTTTGAAAAGTAATAAAATCTAGAAAAGTCGGATGTATTAATATTACGGTTCTAGTATTTGTTTCAGTTTAGCTTTCCAAAAAAAATAATGCAAATATAATTTTTTTTTAGTTATGATCGTTTTCTATGCCCAGAGATTTAGTTTTACAGGTTATATTCTAAGTATTTGTTGAAATAAACTAGATCACACACTGCATTCATTGTATTGTTATCAAAAATAAAAATTATTATCCTTGCGTCGAAAATATTTGATCAATTTTGTGGTAGCAACTCATTATGCATACAAGAAAAATTAAGAACAATTATTAATTCAAATATATCAAGCTACCTACACATAAAAATCCTTTTTCATTTATTAGTTTGAAACCTTTTCTTTAAATTTTCAAAAAAATAAAGCGAAAATTTTATTTTATTGTTGAATCGTTAAATTTTATAACTAGATGGATTTTTTTAAAATATGATTTGTTTACTAAGAATACTCATCCCATTTCAAATATTTATACAAAAAAGAAAATAAATTCAATATAAATGTTTTAAAACTAGCCTGAAAAATTCATTATGCACAAGAAATATATAGCTTAACATCTTAAATAAAACAATTGTTCTGCAATTATCTATTAAAACAGAAAATTCGAAGCAAAATAAAAATCCAAATTAATTGGTTTTTTATTTCGATTTTGCGTTTAATAAATCTTTTCTCAATAAAATATGTATATCCGACTGATTTTTTTGTTATACATACTCTTTTAATCTCATTTAAGACAATAAAATGCAATAATTTCATGGATTTTTTACACCATTTATATTAAAAGAGAAACACAAATTTATATAAAATCTGCATTTGAACTTTTATTTGTCGAACACATATAGCTCTAACTTTGCAAAAATAAATTATTCTCTTAAAAAAGGCACTAATATAATCATAGAACATTTTTATGCAACTCTTGAGCTATAGGCACGGGAAACATTATAAATAATCTAAAGCTACAATTTTAATGGAAAAATCCGACTGCAGCGTCTATTAAAAAGAGTATTTTATAGTTTTTACCTAATAGCTGATATTTTTACTTTAATTGCAAATACAATATGCAAATATTTTATATTCTAGATCATATAAATAAGATCATAAATCTGCATAAAAAAAATTTCGAAGCTAAGAATAATCAATTTTAGCGAAAACTGTCGTATAAACTAATGTATATTTATAATTGTGATTTTATCTATAGAATTAATCAAACACAATTATTACTGTATTTAAGTCGAAATCATAATCTATACTAGGAAACTAAGATGAATCAAATGCTCAAATTCCGATTCATTTTGATGCTGATACATAAGCTTAAAATAAATTAATTTTTTAAAAAATATCACAACATGTATTTATATTCCCATTAGACATTTTGATGAGTATTTTAAGTGCTATTATTGCTGATATTGATCATATTATAATTTAATAAAATGAAAATCATAAAGTGAATGGATTCAATTGCATAAATACAAAATTTATATATGCAACTTAAGTATTTTCTACCATTTAATTTAAAAATATAAAAGTCTAGCTGATAACTGTAATAAAAAGTGAAATAAAGTATACAATTGTTGTGTTCTTTTATGTAAAATAGAAAATATTTCTAGATCTAAATTTATTTTCGATTTTTTTAGATGCATTCGATTATGATAACCCGATTCAAGCTTAAAAAAATAACACATAAGCCAATATATGTGAAAATTCAATTAAATAAAAGCCAAAAATGTTTTTTGAATATTTGAATAAATATATAAATCTATTTAGATTTTGGTTTAGTTTAGAATCTAGTCGTACTTATCACAAACACTGCTTGAAAAATATTTAATGCTTATTATATCAGTGTTTCTTCAATTACGCTTTACAAAAAAATGACACGAATTCTTGCTCTTTGCCCATTTTATTATATCTTACAAAATATAAAGAACAAATTTTGATTTTTATTACGAATTACCAGAATCATTTCTTTATTAAATATTGGAGTTTATAAATTAATCGGTTTTTTTAGTAAAGAACTGACTGATAAAAATTTTCTGAAGAATAAGAAATTTTTAGTCAATACTTATTTATTGTAGATCATAAAATGAGAATAATAGCAATAAATATAAAACCTTTTATTTTTGATCACGTTCAAAAAACATATATTATATAAGATATAAAGTTTACGTCTATTCAAAGGTCGCAAAATAGAAATTTTCGGGATTTTGAGATGAAAATTACATTTTCTCAATGATATACATAAACTAGAGCAGTACGTATACTCTAAAAGTAAAGGTATTTTTAGAAAAATAGAGATTCCTTTTAACCATGGCAAATGAAGACTCCTAAAATAGACTTAAGTTAAACAAAAAAATGCCATAGTGTTATTTGTAAAAGATTATTGTTTCATTTTTCCCATTTTAATATATTAAGTCCCCTTATATCAGATTTTGATGAATATAATTTGTGTGTAATAAATTTTTCTTAAATTAAGACATGGTTTTTTGCATCTAAAACTATTGCTATGATATATAACTGCTTTATACAATGTGATTTTATGCTTTATAAGTTTTAATGTTAATTTTTGCTAAATCAAAAGCAGGCTTTTTCTTTTATGTGGTTAAGATGGCAATTTGATAGTTAAACCAAGCAAATATACACCATAGTTGGAATTTGATTTTAAAAATTCGAATTCTGGAAAATTCAACAATTTTAATAAAAAAATATTGGTTTATTCTTCTAAAATAATCAATTTAAAAATTTATTCATTTCAGTAATTCTCCTTCATTCGACCATATGAATTGTAAACACTTGCTGATCTTATCGATCTAAGACTTTTTTCGACCCGATCATTTTCTTCCATTGCATTCTGAATTTTTTGTTCTGCTATCTTGCCAATTGCCTCTTCAGCCAATTTATCAGCTTCTCTCTTCGCCTCGACTTCTTTTAAAATTAGCTCATAGTCCATAATCTCATTAGGTCTGGAATTGTAGCTACTATTATGTGATGAACTTTTTGAATATGAATACGCATTGTTACCACCCCAGCCCCAGTTGTCAAAGAGACCACATACAGAAGATGCTAAGAACAATGATATATATACATATTTGAGCCTTTTCATTCTATAATCAGCTTTTCTGAATAAATTGTATTGATATATTTGAATATGTTTTATTACAGATTGATCATCATCATAAATACTTCAGTGATATCATCTGTTTAAAACATATAAAATATCAGTTGCATATTATTTAATCATATGATCTGAATTATATCTATCAAAACTTGTTATGCTTGATATATCTCAAAATCATTGGTTCCCTTATTATAAATTAAAATTTAAAAATCTCGATATAGATACTTTTTCTTATAATAAGACTTAAGAATAAAAAAAAATGTTTTATTAGAACATATAATTAAATGTGATGAATTAGATTATAGTTCGAATCAGCTTAGTTATTAGTATTTTTTTTATATTTTACTTCTGTAAAAGATCTAAATAACTAGTTAAGTAAGTGTTTTTTTACGGGTTTAATTTTGGAATTGTAATTTTATATTTTTTCTTCAGAAAAACATGATTATTTATCAGTGGACTTTCAATAAGTTATCTTGACCATATCCATTCACCTATATCTTCTATAGTACCTTAAAATACCATAAATAAATCGCATTTAATTATGTTGTTAAAAAAGCTTATAATTTAGAATCATTTTTTTTGTGTCTTAAGATACCTATAATCTACTTAAATCAAAAGAACCAACTATTAATGTATCATATACTATTTAAACGACTTAAAAATTTCTATAAGAATTATTATTACACCAGAAATATTTTTAATATCGGCTTTCAAAAAAAATGTAGAGGAAAAATTTCTTTTTTTGCATAAATTAGATCCGTAAAATATTATCACATAAATCACAAACAACAGTGTGAATGCAATTTTTTAGTATTTTATTTAATGACACCCTTTATATCACATATAGCAAAATATCTTCGTTAAATCATAACGTAACAAAGTATGATGTATCATTATGTGTAGCTATATATTTCTTATATATTATATAGAATTTTGAAAGATTCATATTTTATTTTACGATCTAAAAAAATTTAAAATAGACAAATAAACTTTTTGATACAGGGGTTTCGAAAAATCAAAACTTATATGCAAAAAAGATGAGAAAATAATCTAATAATGAGCGATATAATAAGTTTAAAGTATAGATGGCCACAAGTGTATACAAAATATAGCAAGGTTCTGGTTTTTACAGCCCCTAATATTAAAATAGATAAGCAATAATAAATCTAAATTAGTAAGATTATAGAATTTTGCCATATTCTTTTTAGTACCAAGGTGCATCGATATGTAATTTTTGAAAAAAACTTAATGATACAAATTGATAAATTTTGGAAGCTAAATACATATTTATTCTTGATACTATTTTTAAAAGCTATTTAGTTCTTAAAATTTTGATCTTTTATAAAAAAATGTAATAAATTAAAAAAAATTATCATTATATAATTTGCAACATAAATTTTTTGGTTCTAATATATATTATACGCTAAAATTTTTAAGGCATAAAATAAAAAAATCTATCTTAAATTATTCTAGAAAAATATATTTTATATTACATTTTTCTAGAATAAATTTAGGGATTAAAATCACTTAATGCTGTATCCGCTTCGAAAAAAAAATTGAAAAAGTTATAATATTAGTTAAAATAGTTTCTATATATGACTAATTTGAGGGTTTCCATACTTTTTTTTACATTAAAATATATGATCTTGGTATATTGGTTTTTTCGTGTCCAGATAAAATATTTTTAAACGATATCTTATAAAAAATATATTTATGAGGAATTAATAAATATTTTTTTTAAAAAGTATTTTTGCATATATAATCGAAAAAATGTACTTATGGCGTTTTCGTTAAAAAGCTAAAAATATTCCTGATGTTTATTTATAATATATGAACTATGATAATACCATTTCTAGAGATACGAACTAGATACAATATAATAGTAAATTTTATAACATAGTCTTGAAAATAAGTGAAAGAAATTATAAAATAAGTATAAAAAAATAAGCTACATACAGCGAAACAACCAAAATTAAAAATCAATTGCATATAATCTATGAATTCGCCTTATGCTTCTTTCCTCTAATATTCATTAGATTATATTTTTAACAAAAAATAGCCCCATACCGCATCCAAATAAAATAGGCTAAATTATACTAGTATATAAAGTAAATATGTTATGATAATATTTAGATAAACTAGATCGTGATTACGTCAAATTTAAATTCTTGTGAATAAATATTAACTTATAAAAATATCTAAATTATATTATGCGGAAGGATATGATATGAGCTCATTAATTATGTGCAAAAATTTTCATATAAAGAAAGAGGTGTATAACCACATAAAATGATTTATTATAAAATAATTTTATTGTTTTGGTTTGGTTTTTTTAATATTAATTTGTCAATTATTATCTAGTTTAACTTTATAGATCTCTTATTTACTGAATGAATTCGCCCATTCTCGATTAATATACTTTTTTTCACCATAATTATATAGGGTTTTAAAATGATTAGAGATCGAATGTATCGCATCTTTTTTATATTTATGTCTAAAGAAAACTCTTTGAAGATATGATAAAGTTGATTGGTTATTATTATAGATATTAGATAACCAGGTATTTTTATATTTTCCACAAACTGCAATAGATGTTGTTTTTTTAAATAGAAATGTTATATAAAGATGGACCCAAAGCTAACTCAGAATCAAAAAATCTTTGGCATTAGAAACCCGATTTTGGCCAAAAAAATATATTTATCAATTTTATTTCTTACTATGAATTGATATACTCAAAAAATAATCAACAAATTCATAAGATATATTAAAAATGTACTTTTTACACATATAAATAAGATGAATATACTTTTTATCCATGTTTTTTTCTCAGATAGAACTGAAAAGTTATCTTTTTACCGTCTCTGCTTCATTAGAACATCTGTTAATAAAGTCGATGTTAAAAAATATAGTACCGTTTGTGGATTTAAAATCCCAACATAAATTTGATTCAAAAGAATGGAGGGAAAAAAGTAATGAATTTTTGTCAATTATCAAGCAAAGAAAATTTAACGGCTAAAAAAAATAAAAATCCATTTTCTCATTTTAAAACATTTTTCGAATTTAAAAGATTTCAATAAAAAATAATAAAAATTTGGAGCCATAAACATACGGGAATCTTATAAGAAAAAAAGCATTTCGATGTATTTTTCTTGATTTCAACTTAAGACAAGAATATTTTTATCCGGTGAATAAATACGAAATTTATATAAAGTATAAAATTTTATTATGTATTTTGTTTATTTTCTATTCTTATATTCCATGTTTAGCGGATAAAAAAACCTTTATTGGCATTTTCAAATAAAATTTTGAATTAGATAAATCGGAAAAATGTATTTATAAAGTAAGATAACTAATTGAACATTTTGTTTTGGGTTCAATATTTTAGAATTATTTTCTTGGTAAATTTTTTTTCCACTGTCATATGTTTAACTAAAAATTTAGTAAAAATAAAGTAAGAAACAAATTACAAAATTTTAATGCGAATAATTATAAAATAAACCTTTTCAAATAGAAACACAATGTAATTTTTATTGATGTTTTTGATTTTATTTTTATAATTGCTTGTGGTTTTCATGTGATTTATAAGGAGAGAACAATTTTGACTAGAACTAACAGGATGAATTTTTAGCCAAGTAAATACTCTTTTATGTTTCTATCTGAATTTTTCAATCAAATTTACAACCATAAAGCTCTTTTAAACGTGTTGAAATAGAATTTGTTCTATCAACGGTCAATAGTGATTTTTTTGCGCCAAAATTACAGTGTATAAAAATTTAATTTTATATTTAAGTATTTGTTTAGATTATACAAGTTACAAAAATATGAATGAACAAAAAGGGTTAGATATCATAAAAATACGATCATTTATTATAGAATAAAATACTTAAAAATTTTCCACATCTGAGTTTTTCTCAAATTATGCACTGATTTAAAACATCTGGCACAATATTTATATTTATAAATTATATTAACACGTCCGAAAAATCTATTATTTCTAATTTTCTTTCGGAATTTTACAAATTATCTGTATTTATAAAATTTTTATTATGAAAAATTGCTAATTTACAGTATATTAAGGGTTTTTACTAAAATATTTTACATTGTTCTGGCTATTTGAAGCCCATACATGCCTTAAGAACATATAAACCTGTTATAAAAATCGTATGATTATATTTGATAATATATAAATATTGAATCAAAGGTTTGTGAATTTAGATCGGCCGTTTTTTTTTGTATTTCGCTGTCATAACAAACAAATCTAGATAATAAATTTTAATAAATTATATAATATGAACAACGTGTTTTTAATATATACCCACAAAAATTTTGCAAAATATTCAATTTGATAAGAAATATCTTCCTAACGGAGCTAAATATTGATATGCGCCAGATTTATATAAAAAACGATGGTTTAAGATTAAAATGAATATAAAAATGTGGAAATTCATCATGATATTAAAATAAAAAGACAATTATAAAGGTAAAAATACACACATGCTATTGATTTACGGTATTTGATGTTTAAACTTTATTATGCCCCTTAATGAAATAAATACCACCGAACATGCTATAATTGCCACATGATTTTTATAATTAATTTACAGTTTTAGTATTTTTTGTATCCATTATGCTTTGAAATTTTTTAATATTAAAAAATGTGAAATAAGTAAAAAATGCTTAAAACTAAAATCTTATTAATTTTTCTTATCGGATATTTAAGCATATTAATGCTTTCTTTGTCTTAAAAATGAAGTTTAAGACATCACTCAATCCTTTTTTTTGCACAACGAAGTAACATAAATAAATAAACTACCAAAATAGATGTATTACAAAGTGGGACCCCTTATTGTATCGGGAACGTTTATATATGCAGATATATTATAGAAACAGGGTGTAAATATCAAAATTAACATTAAAATTCAGATAAATGTCTTAAAAAAATAGTGAAAATTAATATTCTTGGAATAAAATAAGAGACTTGGACCTCTAACTTAGGATAAGTTTTATATACTATGAACTATAAGTCTATGAACAAGGGTACTATAGATATTCTGATCTGAAGCGAAATTATTTACAAAATATTCGTGCGATAACTTAGTGTTAATAAAAATCTCGTAATATGATAGTGGGTTTTTAATACATTTACTAGCCCATAATAGTTTGAAGGATTTATATTATTGGATTATGTGTGAAATTCATAAAATATGTGAATAATAAATATCAACAATACTTATTTTCAATAGATGATTGCAACTATTTAAAACATCCAACAATATTAATTTTTCATAATAAGATTTCAAATATGAATTTGACAGATATTTTGTTAATGTAAAATTATTAAACTTTAGAGTGTGATTGTAGATGGGTTTAAAATATGATCATATGTGTTATAAAATAAAATTATACGTATCAATAAAAAACACTTAAGGTTTTTTTTAGTTAGCTAAGAATCAATAGAAATCCGACTTCTAGTAACTAATTTATTTTATATGCATATAAAATTGACTCTGTCGTCAAATGTTTTTAGATTTTATCTTGAATATAATGCCATATAAAACGCAAAGGATATTGATAAAATACAGCGATAATAAAAATAAAAACAACAATCAGTTGCATATTATAAAGATTTTGAAATAAAATCATTTATATAAACACCATTCAAATTTTCGGCATTTGCTGTTAAAAAAATGGAGCCCATACATAACTGTTTAAACATATCTCTGACCATTTCGTGTATAGTTTATGGGTGAAAATTGTTTTTTTGCATAATATTTGTCGTTTTAGTACTGTTTATTAGATTGGTTCATAGTATCCTTCCAGGGTACTATAATTTTATATTATATACGACAATATTGTTAAAAATTACGAAATCAGTATTGTATACTTTTCTATATATCATATATTAATGGTTTAAACCTGTAAAGATAGTTCAATTTAAATTTATAATTCCGCTTATGATTATTGATAAATTATAAGAACTAAAAAATTTGATCAAAGTAAATAGATAAACTTGTATATTTCTAAAGATGCTATATTTTTAAATGCTGTAATCCCACAAATTTGAATAAAATAAATCCGGTTTTTGAATTTCCTGAAAGTTGGAAGAATCAAGGTTACAACAGAACAAAAGTTTAATATTTGTGAAGGGACAGTAAGTTTAAAAAAATATTTAAGCAGCTTTAATTACATATTGAAATACTAAATTAAAGGAAAAATTCAAACAATAAATCCTTTAGAAAATATTCTAATTTAGTCGGTGCATTATTTACATAGTTTTTCTATCATAAAAACATAGCTAATCGCCAAAAATGACGCAAGACTTTTCAGAGATGTTAAATTAGAATTTTTATAGCAGCCACGAGTGCTTATATAAAGTCAAGAAATTTAAAATATTTAAAAAATTTAATGATGAAAAAGCTTTCAGCTGTGATTCAAACAGCGGTTGTTTTTGTTTGAATTCAGAAACACATATCAGGATAATTTATAATAGGAAAATCTTGAATTTAATTATGCGGTATTATATTAATATATTTATGATAAAGAAAATTCCCCCATTAAAATTACAGAAGATTAGGATGATAAACCATAAAAATATAGTAATTTAATTTCCAGGGCTACACGAGGGAAGTTTTTCCTATTGTAATAAATAAAAAAAAGGAATTCGAGATATCCAATGACATAAATTTATAGAAAATATTTAAATCACAAATATCACAAAAGAGTTAGAATATGCAGTATAATAATGTATTTTAACAACAAATATTGATTGTTTATATAGCACCAATTCATGGTAGAGAAGCCAATTTTTCTGGCTTAAAAAACATATAGTTTTACAAAGAAACAACATGAGTCTTACTCAGTCCTTATAAATGATATAATATAAATTTTAAGACAATTTTACTCGGTTTTTTTATAAATTTGATGTTTTCCCGCAAAAAACTTAGATTAGAGGCGTTAAGAATGGATATATTAATGCTTCTTGTGAAGTTAGGCTAAGAACATATTTATTACAAAGAAAATGACAAAAATTAGTTTTGATAAAACAAATCTTGACATTTCATCAACAACTATGACATTTTAAACCATTAAAAATTTTTATTTTATTTTAAAATGAAACATAAAATCTGGAACAAAACTGAAAACATGAAAGTAAAAGCTGCTCATAGTAAATTTGACTTAAAGAAACGCCAAAATAGAGAAACTAGATAATTAAGAGGATATTAATTTTTTTTAAACTATATGGATACAGGAAAAGAAAGTGAAAATGCGAGAAAAGAACCAAATCAGACAAAGAAAGAATTTGAATAAATTAAAATATTTAAATACAAATAAAACATCTAGAATAGATTATAATTTTTCAAGTTTGACAAAAAAATATTCAAAAATACAATTTTCTAGTTTTACACATTTTAGATTGTTAGTAGTGATTTTTTGGATCGTTGAGAATGTTGTAATGTATGAAATCAGTGCTACAACTTAAAAGAGTGCCGGGATATTAGAAGTGCGACATTTTCTAGCTCAGTAAAAAAAATACTTTAAAGTATGAATAAATTGAAAAAGTGAAAACAAAATATATTATAAATAGGATAAAAAATTAATTCAAAAGCCTTCCAATAATCAATTAAATGTTGTTGTTTCACAACAAGAATATAAGCTTTTTATATATAAATGTATTATCAATTTGAAAATTTTTAAAAGACACAATAAAATAAATTTTCGCGTATATTTAATCATAAAGCATAGATTACAATTTAGCTATATGAAAACGGTCTACCAGAACTGCCACCATAAGAACCAGACATTCCCATCGAGCTTGAGCTTTTATAAGATCGCGACATCATAGAATTTGCTGAACTAGCGGATTTAATTTTGTCGGCTTCAGCCTTTATCATTGCATCTCGAGCTATAGAATCCATTTGATTGTTTATGGCGGCTTCAGTTGCCATTCTTTCCGCTTTTATTGCTTCGACTCTAGCAGTAGCGACATCAAGTTCAGAAGGTGCTTTTTTGGACCATGGGTTATATCTATCCCAACCGCCCCAACTACCGAAGAAACATGAAACGTTCGATATTAAATAGATAAGAGAAAATGAGGATCTTGTAATTTTCATTTCTATATTCCAAATTTTTTTTAAATTATATATGTTTTATTGTGGTGGCAGAAACATCGTTTTGTTTCGGATTTTTAGGTTGACAGTTGTGAATAAGTATCTTTAATTTATAGATGATATATTAAAACAATGATAATCATTTTTTTGTAGATGATTAATGATATTATTTATTTTTATTTGGACTAATATCTGTGATCAAGATATATCGATAATTGTTTCTAAGAATTGAGATAATCACATTGATATATATAATAGTAATAATTAACACTCTACAGCCATCATTTTGTAGCAGGATTACTATTATCATATAAAATAGTAAATTATGCGGCATTTTTTCGGTGTTATTCAACCTTGAAATTTTTAATGCACAGTTTCCGTTATAAGTTCGGTAAAACCAATTATTCAAAAACCATTCTTTTTAATAAATTTAGAAATTTATTATATTTATCACTTTATGTGTATTAAAAAATATATTTTAAGCATAAAATTTCGAGCAGATTTATGTTTCCATTACATTATATAAATGGAAGTGATATTTTTATTCATAGATCAAGATCGAAATAGAATTACATAAATATTATAATTTGTTGCACGCATAATTTTTTCCTTCAATATTATTTCAAAGTAAGCAATTGTTTTTTTTAAGTATGCGTGCTTTTGACATTCATAAAAACCATGGATAATTTATCATCGAGCTAATTTCTAAATCACACATAATTGCAGTTAGAAAAACCATTCGAAATGAAAGTCTTTGTATTTTGGCAGTTATAAACAATTATATAAAATAAAAAAATGTGCATTATTGTTTAATTTTTGATGCATCAATTAATATGTACTTAGTGTTATTTTATTTATGTTGCCTATTGCAGAATTGATAAGATTAAAAATGACCATAGAAATAATTTTGATATATTTCTGTTTTTTATCTAGATTTAATGTATTATCTTCGCTACATCAGAATCTAAAATAAAAAATTCAGATTTTAAAAATTACAATTATTTAATATTTTTTTTACTTGATTTAAAACTAGAATATAAATAAAAAATTAGTTCTGAAAAATTACAATTATTTAGTATATTTTTTTTACTTGATTTAAAACTAGAATATAAAAAAAAATTAATTCTGAAAAATTACAATTATTTAATATTTTTTCTTTTACTACAATTAAAACTAGAATCTAAAAAAAAGTTCAGTTATGAAATTGCTTATTATGTTAAATGAATAATTATATTTTTACTAAATTAGTATCGAAAAATCAAAATTCGGGTTTTAAAAACCTAAACACCTCAAATATATTATTTTTTTTGCATAACTTGGACAGAATCTAAATTTAAAAATCTTATTTATTCGAAGTATTCATGAAAAAATAATCTTTCTAGTATATACGAGATTTTGGACAAAAAACATATAGTATATTATTTACATTAAACGTAAAATATTCATATGAGAAATAAATTAGATAAAGATAGAGTTTAGATATAAATGGTAAATCTGACCTAAAGGTAGAAATCACGCACTAAAAACCTTATTTATAATAGATAAGATTTTATGCTTTGTATAGCTAATAAAAATGCAGCAATTTTGTTTTTATCACGTAGTTTGATAAATGGTTTTTTTAAATACTACAAACTGACATTAATTATGCATTTGAGTTTATTAGAAACCCCTTTAAAATTTTTTACACGTCAAAGACCGATATGAAAATATCTCAAATACCAGCTATAACATGCTTCAGATACTAATAATAATAATTCTTAAATACCCGCATCAAAATATACCAAATTCTATTTATAAAAAGCCTCGAATATAAATAATAACATGTCTCAAACATGAATAATTTAATGCCACATCTACTAATGATAACATGTCTAAAATATTAATAATAAAATTCCACAAATACCAATAATAGCCTGTATCAAATACTAGTTCTTTGAGTTTTCTACTTTTTGATAAAAAGGTTTTTATTGCGTTTATAAAACCTGAAACATAAATAAAGATCATAAAACATCAGTATTAAACATTAAAACCCCAAAATATTTTTTTCTGCAATATAAAATAAATTTTGTTGGCTAATAAAAAAAGTAATTTAATATACCAAAGATAAATTCAGTAAAAATATTTGATTTATTAAAAAAAAAATTTCGCAGTGAATTTTACTTGTTTTTCAGATTTGAATACCTAGATGATATTTCGGTATAACTTTTTCATTTACATATATAATTTTACGGTATAAAAATGAATCACAGGATATTATAACTAAAATTAATTTCACAAAACATTTATTTCAAAATAAAAAATCATCTTGCGATATCAATTAATAATAAGGGTAATAAAAAATCATTTATAAAACAGGGATAAAAAAAGATTAAAATAAATAAACATTTTTTTTTGCAACTGTATTGAAAATATTTTTTTAGATGAAGAGCAATTTTATTTTAAGAATTTTGCAGGTGGTATAATTTTTAAATATTTGCATTTGATTTTTATGATTTACAGGTAAAAATTTTTATTGTTTCTTTGATATAAAAAGCATTCAAAATAAAGTAAACTTTATCATATAAATTAAAAATATTTATAAAGGTATTTACACAAGAAAAACATTTATTTTTACGATATCGAAAGAAAAATGAACAAAGGCTTCTTTATAAACCGATATTATTTATATTTCTAAAAGAAGAGAAATATATTTGATAATTTTTAGATAAATTTGTTTTAGTTCAATCAATGTATCTTTTAGAATTTTATCACATAATTTATTTTTTGATTTTGTATGCCATATGATTACTGATTCAATATAAAAGCGAAATATAAATATTTTAATTTTTTCATCTCATAATACATTTTTCGATTTTAAATTTCCGTATGATTACAGATTCGAGATAAAAGCAAAAGATATAAATATTTTATTTTAATTTTTTCTTCACATAATACATTTTTTGATTTTAAATTATTGTATTATTACAGATTCGAGATAAATGCGAAAGATATAATTTTTTTCTCACATAATACATTTTTCGATTGTAATTGTCGTATGATTACTGATTCGAGATAACAGGAAAATATATAAATTTTTTATAATTTTTTTCCCGATAGTTTTCAATGTCTCTAAGATGCATATATTTTTATTTAAGCGTATGATACCTCACATGCACAGTTTTCTATAATATATGGATGATAGACTATCATAATATACTGAGGCTTTATTTACTGAGCCTAATTATGCCAAAAAATACTTATAAAATCCAAACGGATAAATACAGATTTCAAACAATTCATTTTTTTAAGAAGGAAATTTGAAAATTACATATAAGAAAAACAATACAGATGAATAAATTCATAAAAATTATGGGAAGGCAATACATAATAGATTCTATGACAAACTAAACTTTGATAATTATATCAACATACATGCTCCAAATATAATTAAATAACTTTTTTATGCTTACTAGTTTTTTTCAATGCTATATAATTATCTTATTCGACTGATAGCTAGAATGTAATGAAAATTAGTAAAATAAACGAATATTGATGTTTATATAATAAAAATGAAAGTTAACATATTTATAAATCAATTGTATAAAATATGCAACACAAGAATAAAATTTTTATCATCACAAACCTTTACTATATATGTATCTGTACAATGATAGAACCATAAATTGAAGAATTAAAATTAGCACAGTTATATATCGATTAAATAAAATGTACAAAAAGACTAAAATTTATATCATCACAAACCTTTACTATATATGTATCTGTACAATGATAGAATCATAAATTGAAGAATTAAAATTAGTACAGTTATATATCGATTAAATAAAATGTACAAAAAGACTAAAATTTTTATTAAAAGTGTATCTGTGCAATGATGGAACTATAAATTGAAGAAGTAAATTGAAATAGTTATTTATATCAATATAATAAAATATACTAAATAAGAATACACAATCTTCTTGACCTTTTGAATTCCATTTTTTAAGAATTTTATTTTAAAATGAAAATAATTTATCCAAAATTTTTCTTTTGCTTGAATTTTTGTTAATAACAATGAGATACTAATATATTTAATTTCATCAAATGATATGCGACAATAAAAAATTTAAGCATGGATTCAAAATTCACCCAAATGAAACAGGATTTGAGATTTGAGCCCCAAGACATAATGCATAACAAGAATTTAGATAGTAATCTGACGCAAAATGATATTACAGGAGAAGGTACAGTTTCCAATAAAAAAATTAATGATGGTCAAGAAATCGGTAGAGAGAAAGAAGATGAGATGAATAAGTCCTTTGGATTTCGAAATAAAGTACGTGAGACTGTTTTATCGAAACTGCATGGATCTAAGGATTTAGATTGTAATGATTTGGGTGGTAGAAATTATTCAAGTAAAAATTTAGGATCAGAGAATGTTGTGTACACTGACAAAAGCCAGAAGAATGAATCGAATGATAGTTTCTATGGTAGAGAGGATGGTTCAAAACTTAATTATGCACAAAAGGGAAAAGAATCAAAAGAAGGTACCGATAAAGGAATACATAATAGTTTAAAGAAAAAATATAGCAACGAATTGGAAGGCGATACGGATGATGCCATTCAAAATAGTACAAAGAAAAATAATAGAACTATTAAAAGAGATTATATTAACAAAAATCAAGATATCAAAGGAAATAATAATAATAGGAATAAAAATATTAGGAATAAAAAAACAAATGAAATACATGATACTGGACTTTCAAAAGAGACAATAAAAAAAAAGAATAGTAATAATAATAATGTGATTGATAATAATAGTTATAATACTAATGATAACAAAAGTAGCTATAATAATAAAACGAATAAAAAGAATAGTAATAATAGCAATGTGGTAGATAATAATAGTAATAACACTAATATTAACAACAGTAGCTATTATAATAAAACGAATAGTAATAATAACAATGCGATTGGCGATAATAGTAATAACACTAATGATAGCAATGACAGCTATATGAAAAAAAAGAATAGTAATAATAACAATGTGATTGACAATAATAGTTATAATACTAAAGATAACAGAAGTAGCTATAATAATAAAACGAATAAAAAGAATACTAATAATAGCAAGGCGATAGGTAATAATAGTAATAACATTAATGATAACAATAGCAGCTATAATAATAAAACGAATAGTAATAATAACAATGTGATTGGCGATAATAGTAACAACACTAATGATAGCAATGACAGCTATATGAAAAAAAAGAATAGTAATAATAACAATGCGATTGATAATGATAGTTATAATAGCAATAATAATAATAAAATAAACAATTTAGGCGATTTTAATACAATTGACATGAACAATAATGATGGAAATGAAGATGACAGTGATTCTTCACAAGAAAAATCCTTTGATCAACGCATAAAAGAAATAATCAAGAAACCCACAATTTTAAAAGGCCAAAATTTAATTGACACCGCTTTACAGGATGATGCAATATCATCAAGTACAAATTTAGAAGGTGCATTTACAAAAAAAGCCAATTTGCAAAGTCAAAATACAGAAATCACGGATCTCGGAAGTACAAATACCAAAGAAAGAAATTCCGAGGGGGGAGATAAAGAAAATGAAGATGCAATTCGAAATCTAATAAATAGATTAAAAGCCACATCATCTCGTTTTAGTCTGAATCTTATTTCGGATATAAAACCCCAAGGTAAAAGAACAGCCGATGTTAGTCAAACAGAAGATGTATCTTGGGAATCATTATGCATTTGTGAAGAACTTTGTTCTATTTTAAGGTCGCAAGGTTATAAATACCCCTCACCCGTTCAAACAAAATCTATCCCAAAAATATTAAACAAATATACAAAAAATACTGCCCATCATTGTGCTGAACAAAAAAATAGTACTAATATTCCCACTAAAAACACGACAAATTCTGAGAAGCTAACAAAAAACAGTTTGAATATTTCAAAAAAAAACAATAATTATGATAAAAACACAACGAGCACAGAAAAACTTATAAGAGAAAGCATAGATAGACCATTTTTCGATATAGTTGTACGAAGCAAGAACGGTACAGGAAAAACAATTAGCTATATAGTTCCAATAATAGATAGAATAATGGAAATTTACAATTCAATCAAGACACAAAGAAACAGAAAAAAATTCCAGCAAAATAATTTTGCCCTTATTCTTGTTCCAACACACGAACTCGCTCTACAAGTTGCCAGAATATTTAAAAAAGTGGCTCCTGATTATATTTCTATAATATCAACAATAGGAGGATCAAACTATTCTGATGATATCATAAGAATATCTAAAGGTGTTTCTATTATTGTCGGAACACCTGGAAGAATATTCGATCTTGCTAATAAAGATATTATTGATGTTGAAAAATTAAGGATTTTGGTTTTTGATGAGGCTGATAAAATACTTTCGAGAGAGTATTATAAAAGTATCAGAAGACTTGTATATGATTTTAACGACAATAGAAACTATAATAATAGTGAAAGTAATTTTGATTACTCCAGAAATATCGAAATCGACAACAATTTTATTGGAAATGATATTCTTAATCATACAAATGCCAATAATATACATAATAATGGCAAAAATTCAATATATAATGCTGAACAGGAATATTGCATACATAATAGTAGTAGAAATACTAATAATCTTAATAATAATGGTGTTAACGATAATGATATCATACATAGTAATGATAAAGATACCAATAATCTCAACAATAATAGTAATAACAACAATGATAAAGATACTAATAATCCAAACAACGATGACAATCACAATTATGATAATATTTATAATAGTGGTATAAATACTAATAATGAAAAGAATATGCATAATGGAGACATTAAAATAAAAAAATGGAAACCAACCAAACAAATTCTTTTATTTTCAGCAACATACCCAACCTCCATCTCTCACTTCATATCAAACGACTTACACACCCCACAAATGCTAAACTTAATGCCAGAACTAACCCTAAAAGGATTATCACAACACTACGTAAGAGTAGACCAAGAAAAAAAACTGCATTGCCTAAAAACCCTTCTATCAATTCTCCAAATAAATAAAGCAATAATATTCTGCAACAATATAAACACCGTTGAAACATTAGGAGCAAGAATGATCGAAATGGGCATAGGCGCATTCTTCTTCCACAGCCAAATGATAAATGAAGAACGTAAAGCAATATTTCACAGATTCTCAACGGACGGAAAACAAATTAAAGACCACGGAGGAATATGTAATAACGAATATAATGATGTTTCAAGAATACTGGTAGCTACCGACCTCATAACAAGAGGCATCGATATCCCGCAAATTAACGTCGTTATCAATTTTGATTTCCCAAAAGAAACTGATAGCTATCTCCATAGGATCGGAAGAGCTGGAAGATTCGGATTGAAAGGCGTTTGTGTGTCACTCGTAGATGAAAACGAAATGGAAAACTTGATGGCAATCGAAAAAAATACAGGTGAGGAAATTAAAGGTATATGCCATCACTCTTTCAAAGAATTTTGTAGAGAATAATGTAATAAAATACACAAAACCTTAAAGAGTTTAATACAAGGGTTTAAAAGATAAAATGGGGCAAATACTACCCTTTCTTACAATATTATATAGGGTATAAAGTTAATTAAAAAGAAAAATTACCCTTTCATACAATATTATATAGAGTAAAAGGCACATAAAAGTAAAAATTTACGCTTCGTACACTATTATATAGTTCAAAAAGTACATAAAGTAAAAACTACCCTTTCATACAATATTATGTAGAGTAAAAGGCACATAAAAGTAAAAATTTACCAATCATAAACTATTATATAGAGTAAAAGGTACATTAAAGTTAAAATTACCCTTTCATATAAATTATATAAAATTTTGTAGATAATTAAAAGGAAAAATAAAGAACTTTTGCCCTTTCTTAAAATATTTTAGAGGGTTTGAAGATAAATATAAGTAAAAATATGTAAAACTTCATTATTTCATTAAACAATTACGAAATAGATTTAGTGTAAAAAATATTAAAAAACACTAAATATTTTCTTTAAAAAAAGTTAAATATCGAGTAATCCTGTTTAACGCGAAAAAAATTTATAAAAACTATAATTTTTAAATTTATATCTATAAAAACCTTTATTATTATAATAACAGAACATTTACCCTTCTATATGTATTTTATTTTATTTATCTTATAGATCATCATCTACGATTCAGGCCGACAAAAATTAAACCCCCTTTCCAGCATCATTCATTTCAAAATTAATTAAAATAGCCTTGAAAATGCAAAATTATAAAAAATAAATCACAGCGAAATAAATAATTTTTGAAAACTGTAAAATATCGATTATAATTTTTTTTTAAATTAAAAATATGGAGATAAAACCTCTTTATATATGATAAAGTTAAAATTAATATTATATTAGAATATAAAAAATACATTTTAGGATATTTAATAAATATTTTAGACTTGTTTACGAAGAAATTGAAATTAAAAATGTTTTCTGAAATAATACATAAAATTGCGTGTAAACATATAATATTTTAGCACAGTTTTCCTCACTTAAAACATAATAAAGTTTAAATTTCCTGTTACGTGGATCTGCATCACCTATGAGATAAGTCTAGCTTTTTTGAATTGTAAGTTAGGACATTTTAAAATTGGTTTTTTAAGATTTGGAATACATCACCAAGCAATTGTTTTAAATCGCGTAAATAGTTTCAATTTTTTTTAATATTCCGTAGATATGCATAATGAACCTTTCAATCCCTTTTCAACAGTAAAAATTACAGGTGCGTTTATTATATAAAGTCGTGAAATTCTTTGCATCTTGGTTTCTTTGTTGGGTTTTTTCCTTTTTACAAGTTTTATATAAAAAAGTCCGGATTTGAAAACGTATCAACAGTAAAATAAATTAAAGTGCTATGAAAATTCAAAAAATAAACGATGAGTTTCTATTTTTTGGAAATCCAAAGTCTGCGAAATATTTTTATTCCTTTTTAGAATTAAATATTTAGATATACACAAATAGATATATTTTTACCATGTGTAAATTGAAATTTTAGTGATTATAGTCATGTGCCAAAATTTTATTTGTAATATTTGGTATTTTTCAAGTATCTTTTACAAAATTGTATTATATTAAAAATTTCCTGAACTTCTTTTCTTTCCACCACATAAACTTTCATATATATTTATCATCATAGATACAAGACCTGTTTCGATCACATAAAAAATTTACTGGAAACTTGACTATCCAGCTATATTAAAAATAAAATTCTTCTAAATAGAAACAAGTCGTAATGCAATTATTTATCATTGTATTTTCACATTAATATTTCTTTTTTTATAGTTTTTTTAATAGATTAGATGCATAGGGTGTCTAAGTCATACTTAGTTATAAAATTTTTATTATTATTGGACAAAGGTGCGTTTTATTCATTCTGATATTTTATTTATTGCTGCTCTTCTTTGTGATATTTCTTTAACAGAGATCAATGTCTTGAAAAATTACAATTTTTAACGCTAATATACGATATGAGATGTTATTTTCCTTTTAGATCTTTAATAGTCTTTCCATGATTGCAGGTTGTAAATGAATATATCATTATTCTAAAACTTAACCTCAAAATAATATATTCTTCAAGTGTCTTGATAATACTTAAAGAATAATTTTATGCATTTATGAGTGATTTTACATGTTCTTTAAACGATTCGAGTAGATTTAGGCTGATAAGGCTTGTTTTGGGCAAACTAGAAATATTAAAATAATATCGTTTTAAATTCTGAAATTTTTTCCTCTTTTTCATAAAATTAATATCTTCTAATTTCAAATGTATTTAAATCGAACTTGCCCTTTAGAAGAAATTAAAAATGGTTCATCCGATATTATTTGTTTATAATTAAATTTATTCGTTTTTTTTATCCTATAGAATATAAAAAACCAAGCTTTTCTCTTGTCTTAATCGTAGATTTTTGGATATTCAGAGACAATCTTTTATTCATCCATCAATAGCAAGTGGTTTTTCTGTAAGAAGAGTTATCAACGTTACATAACTAAAAATAATTATTGGTATTTAAATGCGCTTAAGAATCCATGGGAAAAAAAGATGATTGTGAATTATAAATCAGTAGTTTCACCTTGTTAATAAGATTTTTTATGATTTTTTTGTTTTATACTTAACGAAATTTTCGTTTAATAATTTATGCACATATGGAAACATGCATACACTAGAAGATTAAGTTTTTCTAACATGAATTTATATAGTTATATGGGCTGAATCATATACTTTACTATAATAAAGACTTACAACCATAATTTATGTATTTTTCTATCAGTCATCACTCTTGGCTTCTTTTGCCCAGCGTTTATACCAAATAAAATTAACAGTAGAAGCTGCAACTTCTCTTAGAATTGAAGCATTTCTATTATAATTTTTGGTTCGATTTAGAAAATAGATGCAGGCTATTAGCCCGAATTATAATTTTTTCTTCACAAATTTTTTCGAAATGAGGGTAAGTCCTTCTTAAAATTTTTATTTTATAATTTTTCCGCTTAAAAATCTATCTGTGATAAAATAAAAAATATATTGATTTAAAGCGGGAAATGTTTACTATAAAGAAGCTGTACATTCTATTATACAAGAAATCTTCCCGTCGATTCATTTGTTTAATTTTCAAATTCCTAGAATTAAAAAAATGCATTTCAGTGATTTTCCTCTCATAGACTCTCTAAAGTTATTTTCAAATTGATGACTTTCAATTTTTTCCGGTAAATTCAATACCACATTCTTATTATGTATTTTCAGAAGTGATCATTTTGGTTTTTCTATATATTTATCGAACTATAAAACTGCATTATATTTCATTCAAATTTAAAATTTGCACGCTGAAGCTCAAATTTTTGTAATATGACTCGATCAGCTTTTCTATATCTGTAAATATCGTTTCTTAAAATTTATAAATGCATAAATTTATATAAGCCGATTTAATTTCTGTATCTTTGAGCTTTTATGTTCATTTTTGGTTTTAAATTTTTTCTTCCGTGAACTTGATTCTTACTTAAGTATACGTTGATTAGATTATCCCGACTTGTTTCAAAAACTTTGTATTTTTATCTCTGTCCTTTTAATATTATTATTTTGATGTACATTCTCCTTTTTATTATAGTCATTTTGATTTAATTGAAGCTTTTTGGGATTTCGGCTATTTAAATTCTATTTTTTGAGTAATACACACTGGTACTGTATTTTCTATACTGTAAAATATACCGAGATTTTATTATTAATTTGTGAAATATCGCGTTCTTAGATTCTTTAAACTTTATATTTTAATATTTCTAACCTCTAAATACATTTATTGGTTAAAAAATGTAGATCCTTAACAATCTTCTTCTGATCTAAATTTTTTTATGGTATGTAATAGCCACGATTTTGATTATAACTGAATTTTTAGATCAAAATTTCTATATCATTATTTTTTTTTCCTTTTATCTAAAAGAATTACATTTTATTTTTTTTTATAAAGGGAAGCTGTATATATACCTATGTTTTAAAAACTATTTTACTATTAAAAATTTTGCGCGGGTACGCTTGAAGCGTGTAAAATCATTTCATTAGATTCTTGAATGCTATTAATCTTTTATGGAAGTATGTTTTTTAGAATTTGTATTCGATGCTTGGGTAGGTGGCGTCTTAACTCTTTATTACTTGGATTTCTTCTATTTTACTACTTGCCTGTGCCTTGAAAATTAAATGGAATTTAAATCTATTGTTTTTTGTATTTATTTTTCTATTTTCCAATCTTGTTTATTTTTATACCAAAAGTTTAATCAGTATATTTTTCTCGAAAATCTTAAATTGAATTTAATTAAAATTTGTAATATACTTGCATAATGTTAGAAACCATACTTATTACTAATGTGACATATTTATAACGACTGTAATTTGGCAATCAAATATGCCTAGAAGATTCATTTTAAACAATTAAAAGTTCGAATTTCTAGCAAGCATGGGTATTTTTAATTACAAAACTAGTCTTTAATGCTCATCAGCAGCATAAGATACAGCAAACCCTTAATACCTATTTATGGTAAAATAGAGATTTCAAATTATAAAATACACATAACTGTGGCGCATAAACGATTAAAATCATTTTTTAAACACAAGGAGAAGATTCGAATATATTAGTATCAAGATGGGGATTGCGTTGCGTTACCAAATCAACATACTCAAATTTATACCGTTACTTCTTTTTGACGAATTTTACACACAATATATTACAAGGAGAACACAAAATACATGATAAAAAATCATTCTTATAACAAGAACTAAAATATATGTTAAGCCTGTGCATCGTGTTATTATGTGTTATTTAGCTTAAATTTATAAAAAAACCTTTATTTATTAAGTTTTTAATCCTGTTATTATTTAATCCAGCTAAAAAACAAAGCAAACAATCGAAATAAAATGCAAACGTCCATATGAAATTTCAAGGACATAATAACAGTTTTTTTGTTGCCAAACAGACATCTGATATGTAACTTAGTATATTTTTAAAAATTTCAATATACAATAGGGATGTTTAGACCTCATAAAAAAACACATTAGCATAAATTAACTTTTTATTTTAAAGCCTTTCAATATATTTAAATTAAGAACATCGATTATTTGGTGCCTGTGAATCAAATAAGAAACTTAATGGAAATGAATAAAATTATTTAAAAATACATCGAAGCAATATTATGGTAAAGTCGTACTTAATAGCTAAATAATTTTAGATCTAATTTTTTGTAGCATTTTACAATTCTTATTATGACTTCTAATTTTATATTTTTATATGTTTTAATCTAATTCAAGAAATTATTTTAAGATATTTAGCTATATTTTTAAAGTATTTATGATTTTACTTGTTTTTTATTGAGTAATTATCAAAGATATATTGGCTATATGAATGTTTATACAATATTACGCTTCCCTCTAATGTTATGATTACGTGAATATTTTATTTCTAGAGCGATCATCTAATGTAATCATGTGATGTGAAAATATTTTAATCACTTAAGATTCCATCAAATGCAATATAAATATTACATCTTGAAGATGATAGTATGAATCAAAATTCCATAAAAAAATATAAAAACATTGTTTATTGAAAGATTTGGTTAAATATTTTAGATTTAGACTTAAGAAAAGAAATGTTGCTATGATTAAGATAAGAAAATATCTTTTATCAGTTCTATATTTAGAAATTTTATCTATTTAATTTAAATTTTTTATGAGCCATGCAGATGATCAGTCGAATCTTAGTTTATGTATTCAATATAAAAATTTTGAAAGGCACGTATTTTACGGAATCTGAAATGTTGAATATGAAATACATGGTTGAACTACCAGATGAACTCATGGAAATTGATGAAAACGAACACGAAAAGGTTTTGGTCAATTTAAATAATTACGATAAAGCTTTAAAAATACAAAAATTTACAGAAAATAAAATAAATGGTGATAATTTGGCTGTTGTAGAAAAAACTCGTGGTTTATCAATGCAACCAAGAAATACGAGGCAACAGCATAAAGTATTTTTAGATAAACAAGATAATTTTTATATTTTTAGGCCCCATTCAAAAGATTTTAATAATAAAAAGCACAAATCAGTGGGTGATTTTATGTCTGCCCATTACAGCCATATTAGTAAAATTAAAACAATATACATCATTAAACAGTTGCTCAAATCGAGGAAAGGAACAATAGAAATATATAAAGAGGAATTGAATATGTCACAAATCGATTACCATAATTACAATTCAAATCTTTACATCAGCTACTTGGATGAATTCTCCGATACAAGACTTTCAAAAATTGAAATAGGACCTATGAATAACAAGAATCCCACGAACACAAGCATAAGTACTCAAAATAAAACGACAGAAAATAAAGACAAGTTTACTAAGAATCATCGACGTGTAGGGGTTAAATTAGTGGAAAATCACTATGATTTTTCGTATGAAATAGAATCGAAAAAATATATAGAAGTACATATAGACATAGAAGAAAATAGATATATCAACATGAAATTGGATTTTATCGGTTTTATAGAAATAGATGGCAAAAAGTATGTAGAAAAAGATAAAGACGGACTTCTGATGATTAAAGATGAAATTTACTATTTAGACGATATCAGTTATACACAAAAATATGATGATACATTGGCAAAAGTTGGAGATCATGAACAAATCATATATATTGGAAAGAAACCGCGTATAAATTTCGTGTTAAATATTCAAATGAATCCATGCGGAAGCGCAAAGTGGCATTATGTCCTTTTGGCTGAATTGAATAAGTTCTTTAATTATTTTATAAAAAATATTTGTAAGTCAGATAAAAAGGCGGATAAGGATAATTTGCTAAGGGTATCAAAATTTGATGAGCTCAAAGAATCAGCAGAAAAATTCATAAATTTTTTTCAAGGGCATGTATTGGAAAAAATTTGCCTTCATTTTTGCAAACTGGATTATCACGGTGACAATGTTTTTCTTATATATACGCAAGAATTCATATCACATTTGCAAAAAGAAAAGAATTTTGATATCGAATATGTGAGGAATGCTGTAAGATGTTATTTGTCAAGTTGCATTAGTTTATCAAAAAGTAAAAAAATAACATTATCATCGTTAAACGGCATTGACTTTTCTGATAAATATATTCGTGAATCACTTGATAAAATAGCGAATATCAATATAAAAAAAGATATAGAAGATGTCATGGCTGAATTAAAAATGTTTAAAAATATAAATTATATGAAATACATGCTAGTTAGATCAAAAAAATATCGATATTCAAAACACCCAAAAATATACAACAAACTATGCGGTAGATTAAAAATAATGGTTATATATATACTCATTGATGTCTTTTACAGCACATCACAGGCAGAAAAGGCTCCTAAAATGAGCAAAATCAATAATTTGGAGTTCTGTAATATTATTCGAAGTATCTTTATAAGTAGTCAAATGGATTCTACAAACAGTACACCTCACTATCGATACTTTGTGATCGTATATTTTGAATATTTTTTGTTAAAAACGGAAGATAAATATATAAAAAAACGATTAGATTATTATTTTACAAATATATCACCACAAAACTATATCTATTCACTTTGTTTTAAATATTTCAATCAAAAAAACATGATATGTCTGGAATATAAAAATAAGACACGCTTCAATGTAAAATATTTGAAAGAATACTGCAAGAATCAATACATTTCCTCCCTTTATTTCTATTTCTTCAGATTAATTTCTTGTAGCAATCATTTTTTCCATTTGAATTCAGATCTGATATACACAGTCGCAATCTACCAGATTCGCACCAGTAAATCTTTTAAGTCATAATTTAGAAGATGAAAAATATGAATGTAAAGAATAGGGTTTTATAAACGTATAATAAATGATAATTCATTAATAAATTATATTATAAACGTCAAAACAACGTGGATATCTTTTTTTAAACTTTCAAATTTTTAGTACGCCACTAGTCTTTTAGTAAATAAAACAGTTATATTCTATCTGTATTTAAATGTATACTTAAAAAAATATATTTTTTTATGTTTGAATCGTATGTTTATAATAAAAATATTAGTTTTAATGAAATATAATCAAGTTTCATTTCACATCGTAAAAAGATGACATAATATCTATTCAATGTAATTTATAATAATTATTTTCTAATTCAATGGATATGACAAAGATATTTTTATGCAGGCTTCGCAATAAAATTTTGTAGAAATGTAAAAACAGCGATAGCTGGTTTAACTTAAACATACATTTTTATCCATAAATTTAACTACTTATGAAAAAAAATTAAATATATAGCTTTATAGCACAAAGAACACATACTTGATTATAAATTCATATAAAATAAATGGTTTTTCATACGTTACAAGGTAAAATAAAGTTAAACCACTTTAAATGTAATTTTATTTTTTTAAATTTTAGAAAATTGACCTTGCAGTAAAACGCTTTCTTTGTTGGTTTTTAACATTAAGTCAGTTTCGAAATCTTATTAATATATGTTTTTTCAGAAATTTGACTAAATCACTAATGTACACTTAAATTCTATTTTTTGCGTGAATAATATTTATTGTGTTTTTTTATTTGTTTTATTAAAAACTATTTTATGGAACTATTAGTCCGTAATTTACCCCTAAAGTATTAAAGATATGGCTGTAAATTATTATTTCTTATAATATGTAATTCGAAAACATAATTATATTTTTAACAAACCACTAAAAATATTTTGGCCTTGTACATATGCCTAAATTTCTGTTGCTTATTTGTACAACATGTTCGGAACCTTATTTTATTTTGATGTGCGTAAAAGAAAGGGGAAGGCATAAGAAATTTAGAACATATAGTCTTTAATTGCAGATCTCTAAAAGAAATCATTTTTCGTGTTTAAAATCTACTATTCTACAAGGTCTGAAATATAAAAAGCCACAACATAGTTAGAATGAATGTGTTTATCTACTGGAAAATTATAAGAGCCCATAAATTTTGTAGAAAGTAAAAAAAGATAATTCTAATCGAATTTACTTTAATATAGTAATTTTGTATTTCTATTAATTCTAGAAAGTTCGCTTTATATTTATATAAACTATTGCATAATTGCTGCATTTTCCTGTGGGACTCCTCCAGCGCTTCCTTTCACTAGGTATCGCCGTGATTGGGCCTTAACTCATAGTAATCAGTTATTATGTGGAGGTAATGATATTCTGTCTACTGTTCATCGCCAAAGCGTACAAGATATAACCACACTCTATGCTTACCTATATATTTGCTGAACGGTGTAGGATCTTTTCCCATATTGGGGCACAGTTCAACTACTTACACACAACCTCTTATTTCTCTGACTTACATATGTTTTTAAGATTTATCTTTTGGTATGTTACTTTTCGCCCCCTTTAGGTATCTTTCTTTAGGGTAAATTTGTATGACAAATTAGTGGGGCGGAAGGGAATATAACCCGCGACTACCCATAAAAGCGCAAGCTTTTTAGCACTCAACTATATTGCCCCAAGTAAAATTAGATATTATTGATTTCCTACAATTAAAGAATGATGTCACTTATGTATGAATATTAATTAATATACTTAATTTACTGCACCAAAACAAAAAAGAGGCAGTTTTTTTTTAATATGCGCTTAAAATATTATAGCAATTCCGTTTAAATTCATAATTACGATTTCTATGTCTTAATAGAAGCACCTAGCTTTTATTCTAGAAATTTAAGCTATCAACGACCAGTCCAAATTTTCCATTACCTTTACAAATATTTTTAATGGTAAAGATAAAAATCTAAGTGTTTTGAACTACAGACTTTCTATATAACATCGCGCACGTAGATATCGTGTTCTTTTAAAAAAATTAGGCCAGATTAAATTATTTATTTATTATACTATTTCATAGAATATATTAATCGACAGTGACCCTATTATTTATCTGGATTATTTTCGCAGTATTTTGCATGTAAATCCCCAATAACTAATCTATTTTTCTTTAACTTCAGCACCTTTGAAAAAAATCTGGAATATTTTATAGAATAGAAATTACACAACAGGTAAATTTCTAAAATCCAACCTTAAAATATCAAGTTTTTTTTGAGGTCATTGACACGTTTTTCTCTTAATATGATGCATAAGAACAATATTAATCGAAACATAATATAAAAATTGCGAACAAAAAGTAACATAAATATTGACTATTTAGAAAAAATTAACAAAATTTAATTCAAGTCATAAAAATTAAACCAGAAACTAAAATAAGAAAAAGTAAATTATTTGACTTTTCAGGAAAAAACTAATTTTTAAAGCTTCATGGCTTCATAGTCATAAATACAAAACCAAAACTATATCGTTTAAAATAACTACAGCTTTTCATTCTTTTTAGTCATGTTTGCTGATTGAATCTTATTTATCTTATATCATTTGAATTTTTGTTTTTGAATTTACTAAGCTGTAGCATTTAATTTTTTTCACAAAAAAATTAATGATACGCCACAAAGCCATATAATGTTTTGTAGATAGAGATGATATAAAATACGTTCTGTAGATCGTAAATACAATATCTTGCATCTGTTGTCTGTTTAAATACAAATTTAACTTTCAGTATATTTTAACTTGTTTTTTTTAGTAATATCAGATATACATTAATTCAAGGTTATTTATTTTTTTGGTGAAAATCACAGACATAAATTGAGTTCAATTCCATTTTTGTATGCAAGAAAAACTTATATATTACAATTAATTTTATAAGGTTTCTGGTAAATTACATTGTGTTCAAATATAGAAATAGCATTTTTTTGCTTTCATTTTAATTGTGTTTATCTTGATACACGATATTTTTATTCAAAAATACAAATATACTTTGTTACAAAATTTCAAGATTTTCTTTTCTTTTTCAAAAATATGGACATGAAAAAAAAAATTTTTAACTATGATCCTAAATATTATTTACTATGGGTGAAACCTATAAAAAAATTTTTATATTCCCATAGATAATAGCAATTGTAATTTAGTTTTTCTATTATTTATTAATTTCTTTACTTTTATGATTTATTTTTATTTATGGAATATATAATTTTAAGCTTTATACATTTGTTCATGCTTAAATTTGGATTTCTAAGTAGAATATATTTGGCTGATACTTCTTTCCATCACATCATATTTACAGTCTGTTCTAATGGATCTTTTTCATTCATGTGTCGTTCTCCATGTTATGATTTGTGAAAATGAAATAGCTTCAATTGGAATTCCCAACTCCTTAATATACGACTTATGGTATGTTGTAACCACCAAATACCTTTATAATTATATATTTCCCCTTTAATTAAACTAAATATATTTTTCTTGCCCCTTATTTAAAATCAAGTTTGATCAGTAAAATTTTGTCTAATTGACTCACTATCATAAAATAAGTATCAATTAAAACTTCGATCTGCTAAAAATAGCATACATTAAAAAAATGGTCATTTAAAATTAAAATCCCAATAAATCGTTATTTATATGTATAGAATCATGAATATAGTTTTGCTTATCTGCTAAAACATAATTTATTTCTTATAAATAATACAAAAAAAAAGGTATATAAATATAAAGATATAAAATTGCTTAATTACATTAATAATGTATAAAAGGAATTCAATATCAATGCAATTTTTATGATGAAATGCACCTATTATGCTGTTGTATACAAGAACAAAATATAACCAGAACACACTGCAGCTTTATTTATCTATATAACACATGTATACTTTCAAACTGCCAGATAAATAAGGTTAAAAGAAATAGGTTAAGCTAAATATATTTACCGAGTCGAATGTGATTATATTTATTTTCTAAAATGCGCGCAGATGGTTCCTGCTATATATGAATGGTGTATGAAAATAAATTTTAGTCAGCTGTTTTTTAAAATATGATATATCAACAATAAAACATTAAATAGTTATTTTATAATTAATATGCGTAGTAGACAAGATTTTTGCATGATAAAAGGGATGTATCACATTAGACGATAAAATATAGGATGTGAAAAGCATATTTTATTTAACTGTTATTTTAAACTATATAAAAATCTTAGAGAAAAGATTCAATTGTGGCGTTATATTTTTCTGCCATATATTTCCGTAAACTTATTTTTTTTATAATTGGTAATTTTCATGTTTTTTATTGATATTATGAGATAAAATTTGATTAGCTTGCCATTTTTGCCACTAAAAAGCTGTATAATATTTTCAAGCCTAAAATTAGGTCAATTTTGCTGTGAATAATGTGCTTATACTATAAATTTCAATTTATTATATATTACTTTTTTATAATGCAGACAAGCCTATTTTTGGTTTATTATAAGACTTATTACTTAATTTAGTAACTATTGTGTTATTTTAGATGGTTTATATTTCATACTATTTCTGCAGAATCTACATTGTTTCTAATATTTTGTATTATGTAGCGGGTAAATAACTGGTACGCTTACCTTGAAGGTATATAAATAATTATTTATCTCATATTAATGCATTTAATGGTTTAAAATTAATTTTTTATATTTTATGTTGCGGGCCTATATGGCTTTTAAAAATCACAAATATGGATGGAAGAAATTTTCCAGCAAAGCGATCAATTTAAAAAAAAACGATTTTTTTTAATATCATAAATATAAGCATTTGATTGAAGTATATTGGACTCATAAAAATACATGAATATTGTGAAATATACGATTAAATAAAAATTTCTTCGTGTTTTTAGAATCTTTAAAATGACAGAAGGACAAATATTTTATCTACTAATGCATAAAAATACTTGTAGAACAATGATACTTGCAACGAAATCATAGTAAAATTGTTTTAGGAGGCGCATTTAATGTTGAATAATATCAAATGATTAAATTTGAAGCAAAAAAAGTAAATATATTATTAAAATATGTGATAAGCAATAATTTGTGCAAATACACATGATGATATTAATTTATCCGTTGTACATAAATTATTGTATTGTTTCAAACATCACGAAATAAAAATAAGTCAAGCAAAAAAATACAGCTGTCTTGATTAAACTTTTATGCTGCTAAATTACATAAAATATTATACCAGAACATTTTTTTGTAAAAAAATTTGCAAAAAAAAAATAAAAAAAATTTAAAAAAAAAAGTTTAACAATATTTTTTAGATACTTTTATCGCATCTATTTTATTAAAACCATAAAATAAAATATATTTTTTTCACAGGCACCTCATTGCATCTATTACATTTTATTTTATGCAGATATCTTTTTATAACTTTTTTAGCGTTATATTGAGAATTTATTTGCAGATGAAATTGTTTACCAATTATCAGTATAATTCGCGCATGATAAAAAATTAAGTTATGATTGACTAATTCAAGATTCTGGCTGATACTTTATAGTATAAATTATGTTGCCTTATTTATACAATATAAAAAGATTAATCCAATCATGGTATAAATTAAGGATTTTTATTTGTTTATAATACTTTTTTTCATGGGTTTTTTTATTTTTATATTATGCTTCGATATTTACAATTTTTTTAACATTTGGATTTAATATGTAAAAAAATCCCTTTGTATATATTAAAACGACACACAAATAAAAAATTTGATTATATTTATGAATGAAGTGCGAAATTTTATATATAAAACTAGATATATTATCTAGCCAGAATCAAATATTGAATTCTACAGCGAACAATATTTTTTGAAAACGGCTTGAGATTACTGCAATGAAATGGTCTTTAAATATAAATCTTGTCATGAAACCTTGAGCTCGAAATAATTTTATTCGAAATATGCACATTCCAACTGTAAATTATTATTTAGACCGAGGAATTTCACGTGGATCCTTTTATGCAATTTTATGACACATTGTTGAAAAAAAAATTCACAGTGTATTCAATTTTATTGTAATAAAATATCAGAAAAAAAATGTTTTTTAAAATTCAGATAAATTCACAACCTTCAAGTTTATAATTTTGCAATCTGTAGAGGCACTTGCTATTTTCACTCTGTATGTTCATATTTATTCTTTTGAATTTTAGAATTTTATTCAAATAATAAAAAGAGTATAAAAAATATATTTTATGTGTATATAGGCTTTCAACATGTTATTAAATTTAATTTTTATCTAATGCTCAATACTATAGACCTGGTGTGTATATACTAGATATTTTCTGATATTTCCCAAGAAAATCAATAAATTACTTTTTAAAACAAATTCGCCTTTACTTCTTATACTATATAATCCTTAAAAATTTACTTAATGCGTATACTTTTAATTTAAAGTGTTTATTTATGATAAAACGATTTGTGTATATTTTTTTGTTTCTCTTGACATTTATAAAGCCTAATTATGCGTTTTTTTCGCTCTTTTGTGACATATTAATTACATTTTATGACGCATATTTTTATGTATTTTCTGCAATAAAAAAAGGGAGTGATCGATTTCTAAAAGAGGGATTTTTCTAAGAATCACATTTGTATTATCAATCTGATCATATATCCACGAGTTTTTGTTTTATTTCTATTGACAGAATAAAAATTTCTTTTTATAATAAACAAAATTTAAATTCGATAATGTAATGATTCAATATCTGCTTTAGATTGGGGTAAAGACTTTCAATACTGCCTTTTATTTATTATTATTTATTGAAGTGTGTGTCTTCTGATATTTTAGACTTTTTACTATTGAATTTCCCGACAGAAAAAAACTGTCTATATCTTGCCTTTTCAATATTCCTGCGTATAAAATTGTGAAAAGGATTTCTATCTAATCTAATTGAATGAAATTCTGCGGTTTAAAGTGCTTAATCACATTGTTAAATTTAAAGTTTCACCAAAACGAATATTCTATTATACATGATAGAATATTGTTTCTTTTTCTAACTAAAAATCTTTTTGTTAACTATCTTTTAGATAGTGTGCTTAATTTATTAAGTTTATGCAAATGACGTTTTTTTAAGATTTTATTTTATGCATAAAACTTCTCTTTTTCTGCTCATTAGATTTTACACAAAGCCTTTCTGAGGCTACTTAGTCATTGGATATAATGCTGCACTACTTTTTAATATTACTTTTTTTTAGAAATTTTTTTATTTATCTTAAAAACAATTTTTTCATATAGAGATTCAATACTATGAATTAATGTCTTTTTTTACCCATATAGTTTCTTTTATTTTTTTGCATGTTATTAAAATAAAATTAGTGTTTCAAGCAAAAAAACCACACAGTTTCAATTTTGATCATATCAATCTAATTACCGCATTGGAAAATACCCGTTTCGCCCAACAATGGCGTTTTTACTTGCATCTTTGATCGAAATATTACAAGCTTCAAAGGAAAACCATAGTGTATACTATAAACGCCGTAAGCTTTTTTATATTTGTCATGTCTATTTTTTTACCTGTACGTATTTCTGCTAGATATTATCAATATTCAGTTAGTAATTAAGCACATATTCGGGCGATAAGCCGTATTTTTTTTATTAATCTTAGTTGAATATTAAGTCGTATAGCAATTTTAAGAAATTGAATAAAAAAACCTTTTTTATATGACTTTTCATTTCTCCAATATCTTTTTTCGCGGTTTAGCGTGCATTTATAGTGTTCAGAAATATTTTTTCATGATTGTTTTCTGATTTGTATACATTTTTTTGGCAATAAGAATGGTTATAACTAAAATACAAATTCTTGTAAAAATTTAGTCGCTTGGGGTTAAAATTATCCAAGAAATACTATAAAAAGGCTTTCGAAATCAAAAAATGTTTTACAAATAATCTTGGAAGTTAAATTTTAGACTATTCAACGTCATTTGTTGCAGATTTGAATCTGATCTTGTCTAGTATTATGCATTAAAAGATACCAAAAGTTTCTTCTGTAATTATTTCTAGTTTTTGGTGCCTAGAATTAAATCCATATATTTAAAAATATCTAAGTGGATTGTTTTAGAAAAATATTTATAAGACTTATGTACAGAGCGTGGATTTTAAGTTCTATATTCGGCTAATAGACCCATGTATAAAAAAATGGAAGCCAAGATAAATCTTGACACAATAAAATTTACTTTTTACAACATTTTTGATATTTCTTACTTCTTATAACGTATCTAATTTTATATTATCTCGATAATATACCTATAAATATACCTGCACAGGAAAAAAGGTTTCCTTACCATCTCCAAAAGAATGATATGCAAAATATACAGATTATAAATAGTTATCTATGAATAATAAACTAAAATACTTGATATTTCCTATTATTTTGCTTAAACTTTATATTTGCATGTCTGTTGCTTGTATTAAGTATAAAGATTGAATTGGTTATCTGATATGCATAAAATTCTTTTTGCCTTTATTTGTGTATTTCTGTTAATTTTAGGAGTCAATTTGTGAAGTATTCATACAAGGCAGGTCTAATTTACTTTCATATAATCATCTTTTGAAATATGGTATATAACACTTAGTAATTCCAATCAAATACAATTTTGACTCTTTTGAATATTATATTGATTATCGCAAAGTTTCTAGGTTTAGAGTGGGTATTAATATAACTAGAAGGAATATATTCATCCGACTCGCCAGATTTCAGTTCGAACAAATTGCATTTTTTTAAAAAACTTAAGAACAAAAAAAAGACATATTATATTTTTTTATAACCGATTTGTTAACGAGGGTACTTTTCAAGTTTAAAGAGTTCAAATCCATTCTAGAATATCATCCGGAATTACAATTGTTTTTGCTTAGACTTTGAATGAATTCTTATTTTTTTTATCGAGCGAAAAAAACCAATATCTTTTCATCTAAATGGTTATTGTACAATAATAAACTAGATTTTTACAAATTTCAAATTCATTATATATAGTATAATTTTAAAAAATTATAATTCTTATGTATAAGCATATTCAGTTTTCTATCTTTGATTTAGTGTTCTGTTTCATGTTTTGATACGGAGTTTGATTTAACCCCATAATAAACATGTACAAAATTTGTTTTAATCGAACTTGTGCTAGTATTAGTTTCCTCATACTGTTTGTTTGTGTTTTTATCTTTCATTAAATTTTTTAATTAACTATTTTTTGATTTGTTGTTTATGCATAAATAATATGCTAAATATACATTTTGTGAGTCTAGACCTGGTTTAATGTGCTTCGTACGGGTAATTTGTTTACGATTGAATATATGTTTTTAGGATCTTCTTTTTTTGTAGAATAGCCATTTCTGCTTTTTTTTGTATTCAATCTTTAGAGATATAGATATATTCATAAATTTATTCTATAATAATCTAGATTTACATAAATAGAACCTTTTTATTTATTTTTAAGATGCTAAATTTTTTTGTTTAACTTTTCTGGATTTTGTAATAAATTTTATGTCAAAACACATTCAAAAACCTTTATCAAGAATAATTTTATTTCCTTTCTTTTTATTTATTAAAGATAAATATATTTGAACTTGTGTTGTAAGAAGTAAATTGTATGTTTATATAAATGTATGGTATATTTTTAGAGTGTGGGTAAATTAATCTGCAAAATTATTTCTCATGATAAAGAGTTTTAGCATGCCCTTTTCAGACAATGTTAACGAAAAGCGTGAATTAATGTCTTTGGTGTGTTTCTCATTATTTTTTTTTCATGTTTACTTCTATCTTTACTTCATGATTTGGGATCGTTCCTCTTTAATATTATGAACTTTTTTTAATTTGGTTTTGGAATGAGAAGAGATCTAAATTTATCATTTTAAGTGTGTAACTACGACAAATCAAATGGTTTTTAAGTAACTATATAATCTAAAAAATATACGATATCAGAAAAATAAACATAAAATGAAAAAGGTATTTCAATAATTTTGAAAGATAGCAAAAAATCATTAAAACATGCTGCAATCTATAAAAATGATAATAAATACAAAAAATTCATCCAAAATCCAATAAGAATCTTATTATTAAAATTCATGTTACCCTGGTTCATTATAATTAAAAAAAATTGAAAAATAAAAGCATAGAATATATTTTTAAGCATAAAAGCTCTTTAAAAAACAAAATGTCGCACTTATTGATACAGTGTTAACAATTATTGCTCTTTCGAAATAAATAATATTTTCATGACCCACATATATTTTGGTGCATAAACTTATCATCACTTAATATTTAAAACTGATAATTTCTCAATAAGCAAACAAATTATTCTTTTATACTCTTTGTGTGCTATCCGAGATTCCAGACTATTTGTTTCAAATGAATTTTTAATCATAAATCTTCAAGCCAAAGTATATCTATATATCGTTCATCATATGATAACGTGTCTTTCCGTAAATAAAATACTCCAGATAGTATTTATATCATTTGAATTTCTTTAAAATAGGTGTCAATCGATGATAATCACAGAATACCGTATTTTACTTTTTTGGTTATAAAAGCAAATATAAATATTCAAATCATTTTATTTTGATGTATAATCAATTGAGACAAGTATATTGCCCATAGCTCGATATCTGTTGCAAATTTGTTGGTTAATAAAAAAGCTATACTGTAAAATATTTGTGTGATTTTACTATTCAACTTAATTTAATAATTTCTAATTAGAAGTAGATTAATATATTTTGATTCTAAGATTTCCTGAAATCTAAGTTTACAGTGATATAAAAATGAATCAGTAATAAATAACACACAAAAGTGTAATTGTAACATCACAACGCATACACAAGTTTTATTTGAAATTGTAAATTATTATGGTAGTTTATTAGTGGTTTTATCTATTTTATTATTATAATCGGCGACATTTATTTTCAAAAAAAAATTTGAAAATTGATTTAGTGAAAGAACCTTTGAAAAAATGTAATGCAAATATTTATATGCAAAAAAAGAATTTAAATTTTGTACATAATCAATAGATTAAAAATAAACTTTCAATCAAACTTTATAATCAGATGTAATCGGAAAAACGCATTTAAAAGATTCGCTATAAATATTAAACGCGAAAAATATTTCTTTTTAATAAATTAAATATAATATTTCTTAAATTCTCATCGTGTAGATTATTATTTTTACCATTATAAGGATCGAACATATCTGCTCGTTTATTCTGTACACGTGTGATTTCATGCCCGATAAAATTTAACTATTACTGAAAGCCTTTAAAATTTTATATTTTACTCTATAAATTATTAAAATATGTTCAAATTTAAAATAATCGGTAGTGCGTATATAGAAGGCGATATATTTTTTTATTTTAAAATATACGATTCATAAACATAAATGTTTAGGTTAATTCATCTATAAAATAAATCGATTCGTTTATAATGGTTACATATTTTATTTTCTAGAGATATTTCACAGCTGTTTCTTGCAAGAATAAATGCCAAATGACATTCTTATACAGAAAATTCTAATATGCCCAAAACGAAAAGGAAATAAATTTTATTAACATTAAATGGACATAATATGCCTATTTTTTTTAAGAATAATACATCTGTTTAAAATCGCGCAAAATATTTTTACTAAAATAAATAAGCCTAAAAAATTTACATATACAGCACGTAAGATGTAATATTTGGATATTTATACATAATTTTAGTTGAATTTTAGCTGAAATTTACTTCAACCTCAAAAGTAAGTGGACTTAGGCCATGAAAAAAAAAATATGTTGCTTGTTGGTATTCTTATAAACAAATTTTTTCAATAAATACATTTAAATGTATGAATAAATATGGCTCAATTTATAAATGCAAAAATTTGGGTTGCTAGCAAAATTATATGCAATATAGGTGATTATAAATGATTAAAATGTCCACAAGATGTAATTTTCAAAATATTTATAGCTAATGTGGAATCTAAATTTAGCTTTAATTTTCTCGGTTTTTAGAATATCAATGTTTTTTTAAAAAGGTTCGTCTTATCTTATGATCCTGTGCTTTTTTTGCCTGAAATTCAGTATAAGAGAGCCCATAGGATTTATTAAGTTATAATTTACAATAGTAAAACTTTTTTTGTACCACATCTAATCCATTCTTTTCAAATTGTAATTCTAAAAATAGTGTTAGTGGTATAAAATGAATTAGTTAAGCATTATTATTCTAATTTTAGAGACAAAGCTACCTGATTTTTTGCCCTTGTTTTAAAATTTGTGAACCAAGTAGCAGATTTAAATGATTCTAAATTTTCAAAAAGCTTAATTTATACATAAAACACAAATATAAATTATTTTTGCATGAATCTACTTAAATTCTATTCATTGTAATATATAAATATACGGGCTTATGACGCTTGAGATTTTAATTTTAATGATAATATCGTTTGTCTTCCTTCGTGTATAGCAAAATTGTTTTGGAAATAATATAAAAATGTAGAATTTCCTCCATTCAATAGTTTTTACTTTTAAAAATTTCAATCAACAATTTTTTTTGCAATTTTATTTAGTTTTCTAGAAAACATTGAGCACACATGAATTATGACAAATTAGATTTATCTAGAAATCCTACTCTTATATTTAAGCATCTAAAAATCAGTTTTATATCATCTTTCAATAGTTTATTTTTAAAATACAGAATTAGCTTTAACAAAGACGCTTGATCTTTTTGTAATAGAATATGAGCTGAAAGCTTTTATATAAGATGCAAAATTTACAGAGTTACATTTCTTAATATCATAAACATTTTAAATACACATTTAATAATTTATGTGGACGTCTTTGATTTTTTTCATATTTATAGCTACTCAATACACGAACATTGTCTTAAAAGATGCACATTCACACGATTTAAATATTTTTATTTTTATTTAATATTATTGTATTATTCAAAGAATGGAGGATAAAGAAAAAACAGGAGAGGAGAACTACAAAGATGAACATTCAAAAACCGATCCTGTAACGATAATCTCATTCGACAACTTGCCTGAAACTCACACGACCACACGTATTCATACCACGGCTCTTCTTACTCTCAGGGCCATCTGCAAGAATACACCCGCCGAGAAAGAGAACTGGAGATAAGAGGCTTATACCGCAATCCTAAAACGATTCGGAAGAATGCCGAGATCTGGCTGGCAAGAGTTCCTAAAGAGTCACAATGATATTTTCAACAGTGATATGAGCATGACTAAAATTAAAGCTAAATCATCAAACGTTCTAAAAGATAATGATGGGAAAAGAAGACAAGTCCGAAAGTTCAAGGAAATAGAAACGAAAAGAAGAAAACAAAGCGATCAAGAGGAAGACTATAAAACACTTAACTATTGCATTAACCTCGACAGATGCAAAAAAACATTTCTCAGAGTACTGACGGACTTAGAAAATACGGACATCACGAAACTCCCTAGAACAAGAAAAATACCATATACTAAAGTTAAAAGCGATATAATTGAAGGTCTGAATTTAGCGGTTAATGCGCATATCACTAACCACCGCCCTCAAAACATGTGCGATATAGCAAAGATCTTGCAAGCTGTTCAAAAAAGTTACGAAGAGTTAACATCAAAATCTGTCCAGGAAGGATTAAACTACGTACTAATAAAGGAGGAAAAAATAAAAAGATATGATCAAATCAACACAACCCTCAAATCATACGTAAGTAGCTCAGGTAAACTCCCAGAAAGTGAGACAAAGTTTCTAAGAAAAATCATGAGACAACATAATAAAATACTTGACAAAAAAAATGATGTCCTTGAAGTGATTACTAAAAATAACGATAAAATAAGGATAATAAATAAACAGATAGAGCAATATGAAAAAAGAAAAGAATTTACAAAAACAAACACCCAGTTCGAAGTCAACAGAAGACAATTTTATAGAACATTGACAGATACGGTAAAATCGGAAATTAAGACAGATAAAGAAAATATTGTGAATTTCTGGTGTAATATGTGGACTAAAAATACGAAAATTTATAACTTCGATACTTACCTGCGCAAAAACGCGCTGGAAAACACACCACAAATGGTTTTTATCTCTGAAACAGAATTTTCCGAAGATCATCAACTACCTGCCTAACTGTAAAGCTGCTGGATGCGATGGTATATACAACTTCTTCATCAAAAAAATCACAAAATTACATCCAATATTATATGAAACAGTAAAATCAATATGCCTTGAGAACAAAGAGGTAAAAAGCTGGTTCTACTCTGGGATCACATACCTCATACCCAAACAAGAAGTTTTAAATGGAACGGAATTTAGACCTATAACATGCATGTCAAACTTATATAAATTGACAACTAAAGCTGTCACAATGATACTACAGAAAGACGTCGAATCCCGAAACCTACTATCAGAAAACCAACTTGGTACAGTCAGAAGAGTACAGGGAGCTAAAGAACAAGCCATGATAAACGTTGCAATAAACAGTGAATATAATAATGAATTACACGTAACATGGTTCGACACAAAAAAAGCATTCGACTCAATCGACCACGAGTATCTTCTGTCCTGCTTAAAAAATCTTAACATACAAGAATGGATGATTGACTTTATATCTGTGTTAACAAAAAACTGGATGTTATCTCTAAGATTAAACAATGAAGAAATCTTAAAGAAAAAAATTGAAAAGGGGATTATACAGGGAGATAGTCTATCTCCATTACTGTTTGTTCTTTGTATGGATACGCTAAGCCGCCGATTAAATGAAAAGTAGACATCAATATCCATTAACCTCGATAAGAAGGCATTTACAACCAATCACTTCCTTTTCATTGATGATTTAAAGATTTTGTCGAAAGAAGAAAGTAACTTAAAGCTAATGTCCAATGAAGCAACAAAATTCTTCGGATGTATCGGAATGGAAATAAACATTACCAAATCAGCCACTAACAATATAAATTGCAAAGATATTGCCACAGTAATAGAAGGAAAAGAGGGATATAAATATCTCGGCATACTGGAAGATTCGAAATCAAGAACTAAACCCGAAACGATGGAAAAAATTAGAAAAGAAATGCTAGGAAGAGTTCAAAGCATATGCAAAACAAAACTAAATGGTAAAAACATAATAAAGGCGATAAATGAATATGCGATTTCACTGATAAACTACTATGTGGGTTTATTAAAGCTAGAACCGGAAGATTTTAGAAAGCTAGATGATGAAATTCGGCGAATACTAATAGAAAATGGGATACACTTACAACCATCCAATAAAGAAAGATTATATCTTAAAAGAAATGAACTAGGACGTGGATTGGAAAATATTGAGTTTAAATCCGAAAGAATACTTTACCAACTATATAAAACTCTAAACCAAGAAAAAGGACAATCACCCAGAAAAGCCGCGATATTGAAATTTGAAAATGAAAATTCAACACACTTATCCGTAAAAAATGAATTCCTCAGAACAAAATATGGCCTTGTTGACATAGATCTTTCTACGCTTGAATTAAAACAAAAAGAGAGTTTATTGTGTAAAATAAAACAAAAAACACTACATCAAAAACTCTTCGACGTTCATAAAAATACAACGCTTGAAATATTATGATCCTCGAAGTGGCTACAATATGGAAATATCAGACCGGTAGAAGAGGCGAGATTTTGCTTTATTCAGGATAGGAACGTATTCTTTGGAGAAAGATCAAGGTGCCCGCATTGTAACGACTCAATTAAAACTGTCGACCACATAGCAAGCAGATGTAAAAAAATGCTTGGTCATGACTATACAAGAAGACACAACGAGATTGTAAGATGTCTTCACTTTATGTTGGCAAGAAAATACAATTTCAAAAAAACAAAAAAAATACGCAGACACTCTGTACAGGAAATAATGGAAAACGAATTCGCAGAGATCAAAGTAGATACAAGAATTAAAACAGATATCAAGCTATCGAATGACAGACCTGATATTTTTGTATATGACAAAAAGAAGAACTGCATCACTCTGATAGAAATTGGCGTGACAAGTATTGACAACATAAACATAGTTGAAAACGAAAAATTGAGAAAATATGACCTGCTAGCATCTGAACTTTCATTAATATACAAATGCAAGACAAAAATTATTCCATATGTTATAACATGGGACGGCGTGGTGACACGATATCATAGAAGGTACCTGAAGGAACTAGATGTCACCAACCAGGTTGAGGCATATATTCAAACATTGGGATTGAGAAAAACCCTTGAATTAATAGGTCTCGAAAGAAGGAGGAGTATTGAAGAAGACTTTGGAGAGGAGAAGATAGCCGAAAGTATAAATACGCTGTGTGTACAGAGAATCAAGCAAGCTGTGCCTGAGAACAAAAACTAAAATTACAACTATAAATTTAGCCCATAAATAAAAATCAATAATTGTATTATTCAAGTATAATATTATTGTACTATTTTTGAAAATATGCAACATATTTAATCCCAACAAAATTTTCATTATGGTTTTTCATCTTATTGACGAAATTAATGTCACATATATGCAGATCTTTTTAAGTGTGAAAAAAATAACTTTTAAGATATTTTAGCTTGGTGTTCTTCATGTTGATGGAACTTTTCAATCTAAATCTCTTGAATTAGTAGTTGACTCAGCAGCCAAATAAACACTCAAATAATATCACTAAATATAAAATCACAGTGTAAAGTCTCAACGAAGATATTACCCAAAATTAAAAGTGACTTGCGCTAATTTTTACTAAAACAAACATGAATGCCCATGATGCCGTTAATATAAAATTATGCAGCATATAAATACAAAGTTAAACAAGATCTACAGATTTCTGAAACTTTTATATTAAAAAAACAGAATCATCGACCCCTCCTTATTACATGGACATATTCTAGCCCCAACTTATTAGATATAATTATGTGTATAAATAAATTATGTGATGTTTATTACTCAAATTTATCATTATTTATAAAAACGGAACGAATAAGAAATTTAAAAAAAGAGAAATAAAATGTTTATAAAGGGTTTGAGTAATATAAAGACTCTTTATGTAAATTTTGGATACACACATTTTCCTAATGTGAATCATTGATTTGATATGTATTTAATTACAACAAGAAATTATATTAGTAAAGATTATACATGGAAAATATATGTTTCCTGATAAAATTCAGGATATTATATTTTTTAAAACGACATTTAATGATGAAAATGTTGTGATGATTATTATTTGAATTTATAATATCATATTAATGACCCAGTATATGAAAAGTCGTTGAATCTTAATAAAAAACGTATGTGTTATGAAAGACGTTAATCTAAACATAGGAGAGCCTGTTTGTATCTAAATAAAATTAAAGCCCAAATTATGACACATAGAAAATCAGTATATAAAAGTGGCGTATATTGATACCTTGGCTTTATTATTGAATAATCTTAAAACAACTACAAGAGACTAGGATTCTAATATTTATCAAATAAGAAAAGATTAAGCATATTTTTGATAAAAAAAACTCAATGCAACAGGTTATCAAAATATTATTATGATAAAAAATTCAGAGAGCTTTATCGACACATTTTTATTCATAGTAAATAATTGAAGTTACAATGAAAGTTATAGATTTTCAAGTTAATCGATTGGAAAAGGAAATAAATACCATATATATATACACTTACACCAAAAACCTTTGCAAAAAGACTCGAATTTGTATCAAAGAAAACTTAAAGGAAATTTAATAGTTTTCTACAAGCCAGAATCTTATCAACTGCGAAAAATACATGTTAGGGTATAGCTAAAAAAAATTAAATAAAGGAAGAGCAAGTAAATTAAAAAAACAAATAAAATGAAGTATAAAAAATATAATATGAATAAAAACATCCTACTATGAGGTCAATTTTTTTGATTTACAAAATAAAATAAATAAACATTCAAAGTTGTTCAAATATAGTTTCTTCAAAGATATTTACCAAAATTTATATGATAATATTTAGACTAGTCATAAACATGATTTACTCAATCTAAATCAATCAACATAGCACGCACACGTAAATATTTCAAAATGTATTTACTGCAAAATTTTAGATTAATCAAAGAAATCAAACTTTAACAAAACTGAGGCAAACATATTTAAACCAGTTTTATCATCATAATACTATTTTGCAACAGAAGATAATGATCCATAAAGTCAAATAAAATCATTAAAACACTTATCCAGACAGTTTTAACTTTGAAAATCTCTTAATTTTATTCGTTTAAATAACAATAGCATATTTTTCTTAACTATAACGATAAAAATGCAATAAAACACATATTTTGTATTAATAAATAATAAAAGCATTAATATATTATTATTGCATATAATAAAAATTCAAAACGTCGTAGTTTTTCCAATTAATATATTATAGTATATTATAGCAGACTTTTAGTCATAATAAGTTGTTTTCTATGATAAAGATATCCTATAAATCAAATACAGTATTTGGTATTAATATTATTTTATCTGTAATAACAAATATCACAGCACTCAAAATTATTATAAAAACCCAAAAAGTATAATAAAAATAAAATAAAAGTCGCTTCTTTTATGTATCTTAGTTTCTGTGCTAATTTTTAAAACTTAAAATAAATACTTTGCCATATAAATCTTATAATCTCATTGGCCATCTATCTTTTATATCACTTCATTTAATTGTCTGAAATTAACAGTACAAAATGTAGCTATTTGGTGATTTTCTTGAATAATATATATTTATATTTGATTTATATCAAGTTATATCAGTAAGGTCAAAAATAATTGACTTTAATCAATTGTTTATTAAATTTCATTAGAAAATAATTGTGTTGAATTCTCTAAAATTCATGGATTACCATAAAATTATGGCAAAAAGAAATATTTAATTTATACTTGCAATGATAATCCAACTTTTTAATTAGTATAGAAATTTCAATTGCGACGAGTGGATTTACTCAAAAAAGATAAGAAAAGACAACAATTACATTTTTATTCTAATTCTAATTGGAAAAATATTTTCATGGTTTGAAAATAAAAGGTAAGTTTCGAAAACTTAAAAAACACATTTTATATCTTTTAGCTTAATTTCACTAAAAATGTTAATTTCCCTTGATTCTTTTTAAAACATTTATAGATACATAGAAGAGTATATCTATATTAGAAATGCAAATATTTATATTTTTTGTTGTCGAAATAGTATTTTAGTCTTGAATGTATTCCAATCATATTTCTATCAAAAAATAATATCCGGATCGTTTCTATTGGTGTTTCTAGTGATTTGTCCTAAAAAAATATTTAAATATAAAATAATCAATTTTTATAGAAAGAAATTTACATAAAAAGGATTTTCTTTTTGCTTTAATTAGAAATTTAGGATCAATAACACATTTACTCGTTCGATAAAATTTATTAAGAGTTAATATAAAAACCATAACATTTTCTAAAATCATAGAAATAAAGTAGGATATAAAGTTATAATTCATATCGATAATTTGAGTTTATTATTAATACATATTTAGCCAAGCAGAGCTTCATAAACCTTATCTTTACCGATATCAAAAATAAAAAATATATCTAACTATAAGCTCTATACTTCTTTCTAGCACCTTTCTCTTTTTTAAGCTGTACTTATGCTTGTTTTAATACGACTCAACGCTTCGTGCATGTTATAAGAATCTGGATCAACATAATTCGACTTATTTGCGATCCTATGGTCTTAAAAGTCCATATATGAAGTATCAAGTTAGTCTTTTAATTCATCCGCATATATTACTGGACCCTCGTGAACTTTTCTCTTGATGACATTCATTGTTGTTGGTATAGTTTTATTCGAAACAAACAGTAGAAAATCTTTTGATAGTATTTTATTTTTTTTAAAATTGTAAATACTAAGGTCCAGGTTTATTCTATTGGTCTCCTTCATCAACGAGACCTTACTTTATAGCTAAGCATTGTTTCATCAACTTAAATAGTTGCCGAAGGCCCCCAATTCTACAATATTGTTGCTATAATGTTTTGTTATTTTTTTAGCCTCGCTTATTAAGGTTGCAAGCCAGCTTTTTTTTAATGATTACAACTTCTCAAATGATTCTTTGCATGATTTTGTGAAAGAAGAAATTTTTTTTTAGCAATTTCTTGATGTTTATTTGAAATCAACTTTATTATGTCAGTTTATAATTCATATAGTAGTTTGATATTTATCACAATTATAATACATGCACCTATATTTACAACCATCAAAACTATCTTTTGTAGCCTTTAAAGCCATTGGTAATCTTGGATGTATACAAAAACAAGATAACTTATATTCATATAATAGTTTCTTGCTTCTAAAATAAGATATTAGACTTAATTTTGTATTATATTCTAAATTACTTGAAAAATTGTATTTTTTTGGGGACTTGATACTCATTTTAAATTCAATAAGCAAATCCTAGCGCTATACTATTTGTTTATTGATAAAAATCCGAAATGATTGCCTCTGAGAATCAAGTAAAATATACAATAATATCAGGTTAAACATAAAAAATGATTTTAATTATGCGAAAACTATTTTTACGATAAAGGCTATAATATTTCTAATAAAAAAAACATTAGAATCATGTTTAAATCTTAATATTTTATGATGAGAAAATGGCCATGGAACTAATAGTACAAAAAATAGATCTGATTATACGAAGAGAAACACATCCATTGTATTAATTACTAGGAGTTTTTCTATAAAAATTCACTTTCAGAATGAACTCCCAAATTTTTATGCAGAAGCAAGTAGAAATAAAACCAATTTTGACTTTAATATATCATATTAATGTGTAAAATGTCATAAAGAATAATAATTCTAAAATAAAATGCATAGTCTTTGTGTATAAAGGGTGTTAATAAAATAACACCACTATGCTACATACACATTTAAAGGTTAATAATTTCGAATCGAATCGTAAATTAATAATATAATAAATCGATAAAGGATTCTAATTGAATTTTTTTATAAACATTTGATATTTTAATCTTGATTAACAATATTAGGCATTCTTCATGTATTTACAGAAACATAATATTTTAAAACATAATAGCATCATTTTTATATTAAGATTTTTTGCCTTTCGATTTTTTTTGCATATAAAAAGATAATATAAAATATTTATCTTTCTAATTAGCCTATTAGTTTTATGCATATCAATATAATGATATTGTAATATTTCTAAATAAAAATGAAGCAAAATAGATGATAAATGAAAATTTAATTTTTAAAAACAAAAAAATATACATTTAAATATATGTTCTTTAAATACAGAAGCTTTATAGCTTATATTGTAACTCAATTAACTGTTTTTTTGCGACGCATGCCAGGATTCGAGAAATTTTAATCCATAAACATCTTTCAATCTTCTATTTTATTTTTGGTTTCTACTTGCTATAAATATATTTGTATACCACAATATTTATTTATGGGTTAATTTTCTTTTTATCGATTTTATCTATTTAGACGTTAAGCGTGTTGGGAATATTCCACAACTCCTTGATGCATCTTTTGACACCTTCCTCTGATCTATCTTCATCAACTGCTCTTCTTCTCTCAAATGAGATGAGTTCAATTGTCTTGCGGAGTGTGAGAGGCTTTACATGTATGCTTCTACTTCGTCCGGTATTTTTAACTCCTTAACATATTTTTTATGATATTTTGTGACCACCCCATCCCAAGTCATCACATATGGTATTATTCTTGTTTTGCATTTGTAAATTAAACTGAGTTCATTCGCAAAGATGTCATATTTCCTATATTTTTCATTCTCAACTTCAGTCAAGTTATCAAGGCTCGTTATACCTATTTCGATCAGCGAAATGATATTTTCTTTTTTATCGTATAGAAAAATATCAGGTCTATTTTGTTTGATTAAAATATCCGTTTTATTTGAGTATCAACTTTTATTTCTGCATTTTCGTTTTCGCAGATCTCTTGTACTGAGTGAGTTCTGATCTTTTTGTTTTCTTGAAGTTGTATCGTCTTGATAGGAGGAAATGAAGACATCTTACGATTTCATTGTTTCTTCACGTGTAATCATGCCCTAACATTTTCTTGCATCTTGTTGCAAGGTGATCAATTGTTTTCATAGCTTCATTACAGTGTATAATTTTATCCTCTCACCATATAACACATTTCTGTCTTGAATAAAACAGAATTTTCCTTCTTCACTTGGTTTAATTTTGCCATCTTTTATCCATCTTGATGATCCAACAATATCAATCATATCATTATTCTTAGCTTCAAAAAGTTTTTGGTGTAATGGTTTTTCTTTTATTTTAAACAATAGACTTTCTTGCTGCTTTTTCTCCAGTGTTTCGGAGTCGGTGATATTAGCATGATATTTTTTTTTAAGATATTCATCAATTAGTGAGAGATGTGTCTTGTTATCTTTTTCTACTTTTAGAATCGCGGCCCTCCTTGGTGAGCTGTTTTTACTGTTTTCAAGCAGATTTTTTAGCTGGTAGATCATCTTCTCAGCTTTTAATTCATTATTACATAGCCCACGTCCTAGTTCATTTCTCTTTATATATAATCTTTGTTTATTACTAGGCTGTAGGTGAATGGAAAATTCGTTTAAAATATCTCTTATCTTATCATCAAGTTTGATGTATTCTTCTGGTTCTAATTTTAACACGCCTATGTGGTAATTTATGAGTGACGTTGCATGTTCATTAATGGCTTTAAATAAATTCCCGGCATTAAGTTTAGTCCTACGTAAATTTCTTATTCGATTTAATATTTGTTCTGCAATTATCTCTATAGTTTCTTGCTTTAGCTCTGATTTGCTATTCTCAATTACCCCAAGATATTTGTAGGCTGCCAGGCCTTCTATAAATGTTGCTACATCTGCACATATTTCATGGTTAGTGGCTGATTTGTTTTTGTTTATTTCAAGGCCTACTGTATTAAAGAAGGTTAGTGTTTCGTCCGTCATGAGTTTAAGAGTTTCAGGAGTTTTTGATAAAAATTTGAGGTCATCTATGAAGAGTAGGTGATTTGTTGTATATGAGTTTTCATCGTTCAGTACACTCACCCCTGGAAAGCGTTCATTTAATTTTCTGCTTAAGGAATAATACATAGAACGAATAAAAAAGGTGAAAGACTATCTCCCTGTAGTATTCCTCTATTTATTCTTTTATTCATGATTTCTTCTCCATTTAACCTTAACGATATACTCCATTTACTTGTAATCTTTTATATGAAAGATGTTATCCATGCTGGTAGATTTAAATTTTCAATACATGCATGTAGGTAGTTATTTTCTATTGAGTCAAACGCCTTTTTTACATCAATCTACGTTGTATATAAATTATTTACATGCTCTTTATTTATCGCAATATTAATAAGAGCTTGTTCTTTTGCTCCTTGAACGCGCCTTATTGTTCCTAACTGATTTTCTGCGATTAATTCTCTTGTCTCTACTTCATACATAATTATTTTTGAGACCACTTTTGTCGTTAATTTATATAAATTAGACATACATGTTATTGGTCTAAATTCATCACCTTTCTTGACATCTTTTTTTGGTATAAGGTATGTAGTGCCTGAATAAAACCATTCTTCCTGGTTTTTATTTTCTAAACATTCATCTGATATGATCTGATATAGATATTTATGAAGACTCGTCATTTTTTTAATGAAGAAATTAAAGATTCCATCTGGTCCAGCAGCTTTCCAGTTTGGCAGTGATTTTATCATATTATCAAATTCAATCTCTGTTATGAAGCAATTTTTTTCTGTTTTTGGACAGGTAGAAATGGGCATAGGTAATCGTTATAATTATTTTTGTTGTGATTTTCCGTACCTTTTTCCCACATTTTCATCCAAAATTTTTTGATTTGTTCATCTGAAGCTTCGATTGCATAATTTTTGTTTTGTGTCAATCCTCTGTAGAAAAGTCTTCTATTAAGCTCAAAGCAGTTGTTTTCTCTGGTGAAGTCACATCTTTTTTTGTACTGCTCTATTTTTTTCTGCAATATTCTAATATTTTCTGCATAGATATTTAGCACAGTTTTAAGATGATCATCTATGTCTAGGATCATGTTTCTTGACCGCATATTTTTCTTAATTTTTTTACTTCCTCTTTTTTTACTTCACTGCGTTTATTTTTATATAATTCTAGTCCCTCTCTTATTCTTACAAAAGCTCAATTTTTTCGATTTTTTCTGAAATATATTTGTTGTTTTTTTTCGGTTGTGTTGTGAGGCGTTTGTAAGTCTGTTGTGCGGTTTGTAGCAACACTGCAACATCGGACATATTTTTGGGATTCTGGGTGGATGTAATTGTCCCTATTATCATATTAATAGTTTGGAGAGTACTAATGTCAACTTTGTAGCATGGGATTTTCCTTGTTCTTTCAAATTCAACGATTTTTGCCTTTTTTAAGCTTTCGTATATTATACTGAATTCCCTTCTACATAAGTCGACTCTTCTATACTCTTCAATTCCAAAATGGGAAGGATCACTTAATTTTGCTCTTTTTGCGTTTTTGACGTTTTCGGGATCAAATCGTTTGACGACCGACTTCTTTCCATTTTGGTCTATTAATATTCTCACCGCTCGTCTTTTGAGTTCTTGTTGGGACAAATTACATTGGAATTTTCCGTTGTAAGTTTTTGGAGTTTATCCCATCCGAAGCGTGGCATACGATGGAAGCGTATTAGGATTGCCGCATAGGCATTTTGAATCCATTCATCCGACGAATATTCTGTTGATGTAAAGATCGATTCTAGTGTAAGATGTCTTGTTGATGTTTTTAAGGAGGTTTGTGCATGTTCCGTTGCCAACACATCTTTTTTCTCGGTTACAGCCGCAGTTTCGCATGATTTATCTTTGTAGTGCTCTGCTTCTGATTTTTCTGTTTCAGCTATTATACCAGACGTATACCACAATATATATTCCTTTATACAAAAAAGAATCTTTAATATCATATCGCTACTAAGTCGTCTTACGACATTTTAAACACATCATATAACAGAAATTTTAAATAGATGTTAATGTATAAAAAAGTGAAAAATATGGTATTATACACATGAGGAAATATTTTAAACATATTCACCATATCTTAATCTTGATTTAAATCAAAGAATCACAATAATAGTGTATTTAAATATCATACAAAAATAGCAAATTTTAGTCTAATATATATAAACAAGCTCTAAATTTACTTAGACATGCTCAGATTTAAAAATCATATTAGCTTTTTTATGATCGAAAATGATATCTAAAGGCAATATAAATTTATAAATTTAGTAAAAAACCATGGTATCTTTGTTGATATTATATATAATGATATTTAATTCAGATATCATAATAGTTTAGTCTCCCAGAAATCACATATAGAGAAAAATATGTAACCAAGCCTCCATAATTTCTATCAAAAAAAACTATGTATAAAATATAAAATGGAAATTGCTGATGCAGATTTAACTATCACAGAAAATCTAAGCGTATTTTTATTATCAGTAATAGAGCTTATATTGATGAAATGATATTTATCTATAACAGTGCCTAATAAATTTTAACTTATCTTGGTCATACAATAAATAATAGAATGTTAATTTTCTATTAAAAAAAAAGATTCTATGGATTTAAACTATTGATAACAAAGAGACACCCAATTAAGTCGTAGCATAAAATTAAAACCTTTTATCACACAAAAAATGCATGAGAGAATCCGATAAAAACGAACTTATACATAGAGCTGTAGGCATCTATTGCGATTTGCATATAAAAGACGTAAATTAGAAAATGTAAGCAGAACTTCGATATTTTTAATTGTGATATGTATGTTTTTTTGTCGCAGATATTATGTTTCTGATAAATTTAAATAATTTATTTAGAGGTGCGCACTTAATAATATTTACTAGGTGTTTCCACTCTATAATAAAAATAACTAAAACGCAAATATAAGAACTTTCATTATAATAAAATGTTGTTAAAATACACTAAATGCGATATTTACAGAAATTTTTATTTAACTTGTATTTTTGGCATTTTTTTGTAAATATGATAACATAATATCATTCAATAAATTCTTTAATTTTTATGGATAATAATTTTTAAATTGAAAAGTTGCATAATTTATCCATGAATTCTTATTTTTACTCGGATAATTCTAAAATTGATATTTCTTAGTTATAATTTTTATATTACAAAAATGGCATTGTCTTTTATAAAAAGTATCTTTATGTGTTTTGAATTCGTTAAACGATACACCAAATATTTTGATACAACTATTTAATATGTGTAAAAAATGTAAAAAATTTCATTTATATACGTTAGAATACATAAAATGTCACATTAATTAAACAAGTTGTAGTACTATGCATAATTTTTTATTAGTAGAAAAAAAACAGCAAATTCTTGATAAATGTGACATTAATAGCTCAAATGCAGAGAGGGAAAAGATAAAATCTTCCAGGTTAATAAAAAGCTCTAACATTAGATCTTATCTAGACATGCATCTGTATTTATATAGCTATTGTTTCTTTGTAAAAATTTTAAATGTAAATTTTTCTATAAAAAAGTACAAAAATCTGATAAAATATATAAGCGAAAAATAATGAATACTTTTTTTTTCATATTTTGCTTTTTATGCATGTATTAGGCACAATAAATCAAATAAAATCAATACTTAACTACATTTATAAGCACAGGATTCAATTTATCCATTAACTTACGAAATGAACTTTGCAAATTAGTGCTGATCAAACACTAGATATAAAAAATATCAAATCAGATCGATATAATTAATTCTGTTTTTATATCTTGAAATTTAGTTGTGCAATATACACATATTTTAGATGTCTTTCGCAAAATTAACCTTTTTTATAGAAATAAAAAGCGAAATTTTATGCGGTTGAAGTATAATGATATAACATTTATCACGATTAATGTATTTAGGGCGAAATTAATATTTAAAAATACGATATTAAGGCATATTTATAGACTAAACATGAAATTATAGCATTATAATGCAATATAAACTACTCAAAGATATTCCTTCCAAGATTATTTTTTTTGATTGGTGGATAAGGGGTTAAAAAGTCAAAAAATTTAAATATTATATTGAGGATTCATTTGAATTCATATAAAAGCTTCTAAATACAATTTTCTGATTTAAATTGATCCCTAATATCCAAAAACAACATAAAAATATTTTTAATAAACTATTATATAATTTATATTGAGATGTCGATAATGCATGTTCCTTTTCCCGGCTGATATTAAGTTACTATAAGAATTATACAAAATATTTAAATCGACTTTATATAAATGCAGATATATTAGAAAATTATCCGAAAGAATTTCTTTAACTTCTTGGAAAATTTTTTATAAGAAGCTAAAAATCTTTTTTTTTCTAAAAATAAGAAGAAAATACATTTTTTATGCTAAGGCGACCAATAAAAAAATTGATAGAGATATATCAATATGCGATCTTATTTTCCCCTCACTGATATTAAGTTTTTGCAAGAGGGCATAAAAAATGTGCGGATCTATCCTAAATAAATGCAGAAAATTATTATTATTCAATATTTGTGACTATAATAATTTTTTTTAGAAGAAACCAAATGTTTTTTTTGGATGAAATGCAATAAACAGCATATTTTTTTTATACAAATGCGCCCAATGAAAGAAGATTTTTAGGATATATAATTATGTAATATACACACATTATACTTTTATTACCAACCAAAGAAAGAAAAATACAAAAATATACATAGAAATTTAGTTTAAAAGCATATAATTTGATCATCAAAACAATCCGAAGAGAATTTGTTATAAGAAAGAAGTGTTTTTTTACATCACTTTAGAATATATTTGGGGCTCCTTTTTTTATACTATAAAACATTTTAAGCTTTTTATATAAAATATCATGCTTTTATGTCACACTATTTGTATATCTACATACACAAATTTTAGTGAAGTGGGCATCCAGTAATGATTTTTTTTACAGATGCTCAAATTCCATAATATAAGATCGTGAATTGAATTATTTATAAACAAATCTAGATGATCACAATTGTAATTTACCGTTTTCCTATAATATATACCGTAAAAAGATTCATATGAATTTTATTATGTAGTAAAATCGTTTAAAATATACAAAAAAAACGCGCTTGAGCTATCTTTATGGTAATCACATCTTTACGTAAAAAAATCAGCTTTACATATTTTTGTGAATCTGGTAATTCTAAATAACTAATACAGGAATACTATTTATAGGGGATGTAATTTTTTTACTATTGAACTCTTATCGCTTAATTGTCAATTTATTTTGCGACACATATATTGATCTTCGTATCCTATAAGTTTTTTATTTTATAAAAAGTATGCCTTTACCGATAATATATAATTTATAATCTTAGAACGTTTTATTAACAGATTTAACATTTAAAAAAATTTATATTATTTTCGAGTTTTATGTTGTAATATAAAAGCAGTTTCCAGCCCTTAAATTTTGTTTTTTTATTGATTAAAATAAATCAAGCCGGTAGAAATTCATAATAAACCCTGTAACTTATTTAAAATCATATATAATTCGTAAAATCTATATATACCGATTAAAAACTTAACTCAAGGAATAAAAAAAAATATGTCAAGCTACAAAAATATATCTAAACATTTTATAAATTTTCAAATATTTTATTATCATTAAAAAAGCATATATATCTTAATACTATTGCTGAAAATAATAAAAATATAGAAAGTCCCGTAATAAATTTTCATCATGATTTTTATTAACGTCAAATAAATGAAATGCGCCAACATGTGCATATGATTAAAACAAGCTCTTTTTAGTTTTATTGACCTGAAATAATTTCGCCTTCATTTTTTTAGAACAAGATGATGCCAAGATATACAAATAAAATCGAAAATACGTAGACTAAACGAATGATATAAATAGACAGAGATTACGGATCCGGTGAGGTATTTATATTATAATTATCTAGATTCTGTTTTTTGCTTTCGGTAACTTTATTCATATGTAACCCTGTCTTATTTCAAATAAACGAAACCTTATCATATTTTATTTACAGCCTGTCTACAGTCTATACACCAAAATAAGACTATTCAGAATTTTCGTAATTACATTAAAATTGGAAACATTATTATTCGTCTATATTGCAAATATATTTGTAATTTTTATAGATCCATTCTCTAAGTTATATGTTGTTCATATTTTATGGTTTTACGCATAATTTTTTTACTTTTCCCTATTTTTATAGACTCATGGCCTTTCGTTTTTGGCATTATATGTCCTGTAGCAATTCGATATTCATCGGATCTGGTTGTAAATATCCATATCCTTAAATTTTCAAAATCTGATCCTAAAAGGTTCAATTTAATTCTGACTTTAACAGAAGTTTGAAAAAAATTGAAAGTAACAGTAAAACTGAATATGAATATAATATTTCAGAGTAGTCTTATTTTAAAACAGTTATTATTACATCATAACAATATAATTGTGGTTATAAGTTCTAAAATTACAACTCGATACAATAATATAATAAAATCACGATGAGAAAGTATGTGATAATTAATGTTTACCATGCTGAATAATTTTTTGTGTCCTTATTTTTTATCTATAGGAAAGATAAAAAAAATACAATTATCATTAGCTTTTTAAATGAAAGTTTTTCTATCCAAAATATATTTTGAAAAATCCTATATCATGCAAATGGTGCATCATGTTAAATAAATTTTATGTGTAATTTATTATTTTAATTACCTTAAATTATGTTTGTTTTTAGCTTTATAATATCAAAATAAATTTTGGATAATTCCTTAGGGCTTATAAATCATAATAATTTCTTCATATCTTAAGAGCGTTGCAATTTTATAATCACTAAGTACACATCTAAATTTTTATTATAATAAAAATATTTAATGACTATATTATATGTAGAATGTTAACCCGATATAAAGTTACACGTTACCATTTTAAATTTTAAATACGGCATTTTTATCATTCTCGCTCTTACGATATTAAATTTGTATATATTTCGTGCATGATTTTTATCACACGCAACAAATATAGAAAGCTTATTATGATATTAAATTATATGCTTTATTATAAATATAAATCATTTCATTTATATTAAATTTTTGGAATATGATGAATTTTTAATTTCTTTGTCATTAAACTGCATTAAATACAAAAAAAGATTAATGTTTTCATTTGAACACGTCAATCGGGCCACTAAAATGAGATGAAATATTCATAATGACCTCAATTACTCACTCCTTAGTTTTTAAATGTCTTAAATTCTTTCTGAGCTATAATAAAGTGTAATTATTTGTCCGAAAGCTTTCTTTCACTTTGAATTAGTATAACTGTGTTTTCTGTATACCTAACAGCTAGGCTGCATAAATTTGCAATTTTTTTTTATCGGTGTATTTTTGTGAGAAATATTCGAATCTTTAATTCTTTCATATGAATAATTCGAGTGCACCCACACCATTCAACTATAGCCACTATACATAAATTAGATTTTAATTATTATGAGTCATAATCTATATAATTATATGATAAAAAAGAATATTTATAAGAAAAATCTGGAATTTATACATTGTGTTCAGTATAAAATACACACAACATTCGAAGTCCATCGTATTTAGGTATCAAATAACCTTTTTAAAAATATTCAAGAATATAATAATAATTATTCATTTTTTGTAGATTTAAAAATTGTATATTTATTTTGTATCACTTAGAATGCTTTTGAATTATTATTATAAATAAGTTTTATATTTAATAATTTTCAGATTTTTTATAAATCGCATTTATTAATTGAATTAATGTATTTTATATGGAGTTTAAGCATAGAATATGCAAATCTATTGTATAATTTAGTCACTGGTTGCAAACAAATACACAATATAAAAACGATTTTTCTGCAAAATCCAACTGCGTTTGTTAAGCTATAACATAACGTTTTGTGTGTTAATGGTTAATATTATTCAATAATTAAACAAAATAAAAAAATATGCACAATAAAAGAAATAAACTCCAAATAAATCTTTTACTTCTTAAGTTATCAATTTTGTAAGTATTGAATTCATCGTAAAGAGCAAAGCGTACAATCAAATAAAAATAGCACTTTTACGGTCGAATATTCCGTATATTTTACAAAATATATTATAATAATTAACTTTTTCAAAAGGTAAATTTACATTTTAGAAAAAAACATATATACAAATTTGCTTTTACTTAACATTTCTAATAAGTTTCAATCAAGAACACTGAATATATAGAGTCTGTTGAATAGAATATACAAATTTATAGAAGGATATAAAAATTTTTAAATAAATACAAGTAATATTATGATAAAGCCTTGCTGAATATAATAATTTGATTTTGATTCTTTTTTTACCATCATTCAAAATAATTTTTTTAACGACTGGTTTTTTATAAATTTATATCTTGTGAGCTTATTAGCAAATTATTTTCAGATTTTGGTTAGATAGCTAACGCGTTGCTTTAAAAAAATTTAATCTTTAAATACATTGTGAATACCTTTCTATTTATGATATTGGTCAAAATTTCATTTTCAGTTATATCTTGATTAAGATAACGAAACATCTTTTATCTGTTCTATAATTATTGATTTTATCTATTTAATCTAAATTTTTTATGGGCCATGTAGATGATCATTCGAATCTTAGTTTGTATAATCAATATACGAATTATGAAAGGCACGTATTTTACGGAATCTGAAATGTTGAATATGAAATACATGGGTGAACTACCAGATGAACTGATGGAAATTGATGAAAACGAACACGAGAAAATTTTGGAAATCTTAAATGAACACGATCAAGCTGCACAAACCCACAAATTTACAGAAAATAAAATAAATGAAGATAATTCGGCTGTAGTAGAAAAAACTTGTGACCTATCAATGCAACCAAGAAATACGAGGCTACTGCATAAAGTATTTGTAGATAAACAAGAAAACTTTTATATTTTTGAGCCCCATTCAAAAGATTTGAATAATCTAAAGCAAAATTAGTGGGAGATTTTTTGTCTGCCCATTACAGCCATATCAGTAAAATTAAAACGATATACATCATTAAACAGTTGTTCGAATCGAGGAAAAGAACAATAGGAATATATAAAGAAGAATTGAATATGTCAAAAATCGATTACTATAATTGTAATTCAAATCTTTACATCAGCTACTTGGATGAATTCTCCGATACAAGACTTTCAAAAATTGAAATAGGACCTATAAATAACAAGAATCCCACGAACTCAAGCATAAGTACTCAAAATAAAACGACAGAAAATAAAGACAAGTTTACTAAGAATCATCGACGTGTAGGGGTTAAATTAGTGGAAAATCTCTCTGATTTTTGGTATGAAATAGGAGCGGAAAAATATATAGAAGTACATATAGACATAGAGGAAAATAGATATATCAACATGAAATCGGATTTTATCGGCTTTATAGAAATAGATGGCAAAAAGTATGTAGAAATAGATAAAGACGGACTTCTGATGATTAAAGATGAAATTTACTATTTAGACGATATCAGCTATGCACAAAAATATGACGAACCATTAGCGAAAGTTAGTGATCATGAACAAATCATACATATTGGAAAGAAACCGCATATAAAATTTGTGTTTTATATTCAAATGAATACATGCGGAAGCGAAAAGTGGCATTCTGTCTTTTTGGATGAATTGAATAAGTTCTTTAATTATTTTAAGAAGAATATTTGTAAGTCATATAAAAAGGCGGATAAGGATAATTTGCTAAGGGTATCAAAATTTGATGAGCTCAAAAAATCAGCAAAACAATTTATAAATTTCTTTCGAGGGCATGTTTTGAAAAACAATTGCCTTGATTTTTGCAAACCGACTTATCCCATTGACAATGATTTTGAATTACATAAGCAAAAATTCATATCTCATTTACAAAAAGAAGAGAATTTTGATATGGAATACGTGAGAAATGCTGTAAGATGTTATTTGTCAAGTTGCACTAGTTTATCAAAAAGTAAAAAAATAACATTACCATCGTTAACAGACATTGACTTTTCTGGCAAATATATTATTGAATCAATAAATAAAATAGAAAATATCAATGTAAAAAAAGAGTTAGAAGATGTCATGGTTAAATTAAACATGTTTAAAAATATAAATTATATACGAGGCATGCTAACAAGATCAAAAAACAGTCATATTACAAAAAAACTAAAAATGAGCTGCAGTCTATTTGATAAATTAAAAAATATAGTCATACATATACTCATTGATGTCTTTTACAGCACATCACAGGCTAAAAAGGCACCGAAAATGAGCAAAATAAACAATTTGGAGTTCTGTAATATTATTCGCAGTATCTCTATAAGTGGTCACATGCATTCAACAAATAATAAACCTCGCTATCGATACTTTGTGATCGTATATCTTGAATATTTTTTGTTAAAAACGAAAGATAAATATATAAAAAAACGGTTAGATTTCTATTTTACAAATATATCCCCGCAAAACTATATCTATTCACTTTGTATTCATTTTGCCAATCAAAAAAACATGATATTTATGAACTATAAAAATAAGACACGCTATAATATAAATTTTTTGAAAGAATATGACGAAATAAAATACATTAATTCCCTCTATTTCTATTTCTTCAGATTACTTTCTTGTGACAATGATTATCATCATTTGAATTCAGATCTGATATACACTATTTAAATCTAGCATATTCGCACAAGTAAATCCTTTAAGTCATAATTTAGAAGATGAAATATATGAGGGTAATAAATAGGGTTTATAGACGTATAACAAACGACATAAGAATAAAAAACGATTTTTTATACGTCAAAAACAACGTGGATATCTTTTTTTAAACTTTCAAATTCTAAATACAGTATTGGTATTTTAGTAAAAAACACTGATATTTTGTATATGTATTTAAATGTATACTTAAAAAAAAAAAATTTATGTTTGAATCGTTTGTTTACAATAATAATATTAGTTTTATAAAATGTAATCAAATTTCTATTCGAATCATGAAAAGATGTCATAATATCAATGCAATTTAATCTAACATAATAATTTTCTAATTTAATTGAAATGAGAAAGATATTTTTATGCCGGCTTCGCAATTGAATGCTTTAAAAATGTGATATGAATCAACGGCTGCATTAACTTAAATATATATTTTCAAATGGCAACTAAGAATTTAAAAAAAGAATGTATAATAAATACATGTAATTATCAATGAATTGAAAAATGTACTTTACAATATAATAAGAAAATTTAATATCTTAGAAATCATATACTCGATTTTAAATATAAATAAATATTATATTAAATAAAATGATATTGTTTTTGCTTGTATTAAGAATGTGACTATATTTAAATCGGTGTATAATATAAAGTTAAAATTTATATTTGGTGTTATTATTTTATTGCAGAAAATTTACTTGACATTATAACCCCACTTTGCTTGGATACTGGCCTGGGTTATTTTCTGCATATTATACACAAACTATTTTTGGATGTATATATATGCTTATTTACTAGAGTTGTGTTATACCTTATGTTTTGTGTCATAGAATATTAGATTGTTTTTGTTTTTTATAAATTTTATCCATCATGTTTACAAAAGAATAAAAACTCTTTGATCTTTTATTCTAGCGATAAACTAGAGATGTATTTAAATTATAATTCTACTCTTGTTTGTTAAATATTTTAAATATGATTCAAAGGTATTGAAATAATATTATTAGATGCCTAAATTATTTTGGTCAATATTTCAATTCTTAATTATTTTTCCCTCAAATTTCTAAAGAATGTAAAAACTTTTCTGAAAGACACATAATTGCAAAGACTGAATCATACATTTCATGATGATTCCACCGCTTGAATATATAACAAATAGATATTAATATGGGGTAGTTCAGATCTATTTTTCCTTTTGATATAGTAGAGGGCATAAAAAGCCACCATATAATAAAAAATAAACTTTTTTAAAACTCAAAATTATGAGATGGACTTTGATGAATTTATAACAGACTCTCATATATTCTTAATCGAAATAAAAGTATACAATAATTAATAGATATGCACAAAGTATTTTTTTTTCTTTTTAAAATAATATCAAGAGAAATTTTATGCAATATTTATTAAAATAGTTTATAATAATATTTTAAAATGTACAAACCTTTTTAATAAAGTATTCAGAGGCTTTAGAAATCTTTTTTGTTATTAGCAGGTTTTCTAAATATTATAAAGTTTTTACAAATATTTTTTTTGGCGTTTTAAACTAGTTAGAAATTGTTAAATGCAAACCGTTTGCCCCATTTCGTGTTCAAATATCTTGATTTCTTTTGTAAAAAATATTTTATACCAAATCTATTGATATATTCATTTTAATATGAATTTCAACCGTGATCTTGATCTTACAAAATTCTCATTATTTTCCGGATGTTTTTTACTGTGAATATTCGCTGTTTAATTTATACTTTTTAATTGTATTTTTTTTATATAACTTCTGCACCCCTTAAATTCTACATAAGTGATTTACACCCTTAAAAAAAATTCCATAGCGGTTTAATCAATTAAAAAATGAACGAAGAAGTTATTATTGAATCTATTGAAACATTGTTAGCAGCATTCATATGTATGAAACATTTTCTAATAAAACATGAAATAAAAATGGTGAAAATAACAAAGTATACATGTACTTTGCAGACAAAACTAAAAGATTATCTTTTAATCATTATGAAAATACATGTGAAAAAATATGTACAATATTAATGCAATAGATTTATCGCATATAAATACAATATATAAGCTCTATTGCGCTATTATTCGAAATTATAACTTTATGTTCATGTTCACCATATTATTTCCATCTGTTACTGATTTTTTATAGCCGAATTTATATATTTTGATATTTCTTAACTATTTTCTCCAAGAATGATCAAACCTGTCTAGTTTGTTTTTGTCGTAATAAAATTTATATTTAGCCACTTTACTATAGCTTTTTTTAGCAAAAAAACTGATTAAAAGTGATAGATATAAAAATACGCATCTGATATATTTTTTTCTCTAATTTTCATTTTTTATGCTATTTTACTTGATTTCTGGTAATACTTCGTAAAATATTAGACCAAGATATAAATTTAATTCCATTCAAATACATAAACACTATCTCGAATTTTCTTTAAAAAAAGGTTTTTTTCATAAACTATTTCTTATTTTTATACCAGATAGAGCGTTTTTTTATTACAACGTTTCGCCAGTTTCTTTTTTTTAAAAAAAAATCATTGGATCAAAATCAAAAAGTATTGAAGACTATTTGTGTTATTTACTATATTTAAAACTTATTTTGCTTTTTGCCTTATTATATAAAATATAAAGTCTGAAAATTAGTTTCTTAAATGGTAATCTAAATTATCACTCTGTGTGATTATAAATTTTTTCCTATATTTAAAGGCAATGTATTTTTCTGACTCCTTATTTATAAAATTAAGTTTTATGGATGAAATTATTTCGAATTGGTTCTACTATCTTAATTCTATTCCGTCAAGTATCGATCAGCTAAATACAGATTACATAGAAAAACTAATTTACAAAAAAATTGTTTTTTATTATCATAAGAAATTCGTATATATATAAAAGAATCATGGAAAAAAAAGTTTGCTAGATCATAATTTATTTACATTAAAGCATACGAGTAGAATATTTGTTGAAGCTAGATTTTATATTTTCAATTGAAAGTTAAAAATATAATTAACAAATACCTTTATACATGACTTACCGAGTAAAAAACAAACCCTATATTAATGTAACCAATATAGTATAACCAATATATTATTTTATTGCATACAAAAATAAAATTAAACCAAAACATACGAAAAATGTATCATTGAAAAAAACTTGTTAAAATTTTTTCTTTCGATAAAATAGAGTTACGGGACTAGATTTGGTAAACCATATTTACTGAATCGAATGCGATTTATGTATTTTTTTACGATGCACGCAAATGTTTCATCCTATATTTTAATGACGATGAAGATTTAGCTTTGATCTTTTGTGGTTTGACAATTTATTTTGTCAATAAATACGCTAAGAAATATTTGTATTCTTATTCCTAAGGGTAAGTGAACAACATGTTTGCATAATAAATGTTAATCATTGCATACGACCAAAGTTTATATGTTTTTGATGTACAAGATGTTTATGAATATCCATAAAAAACTATTTTGAATCTTAAATATGCAATGTTAAACGTTTGTATGCTTTTTTTATCTTATGTTTGTGCATAATTACTTTTTAATTTTTTGATAACTTTTGAGTGGTTTTTACTGATTCATCATAGATTAAAAGTCGAGCAGTTCATCATTTATTTTTTTATTGTAAATAGGTTTTAAAAATTTTTAAAGAATCAAAAATGTTATTTTTTACTAGGAATAATATGTTCGGGAACCTCTTGATATCTATATACTTTAAGTGTTGTTTTTATTAAAAATTAACTTATGCTGTAATCTTTAATTATCTTATAAAGAAGTTTTTTATGCTAGCGCTAATTTTTAGTTTATAGTAGTACTTAAATTTTATCATAAAGCTTTTGTGTTTACTATGTGGTTTATATTCCATTGCATTATAAAAATATCTTTAATCATGTATAATTTTTTGCATATTGTAGAGAACAATTTACCGATAAATCTGTTTTGAAGGTATATTGAACAATATTTTTTTAATATTATGTCATTAATGGTAAAATTTCTGGTTTTTTAAATAAGTTTCGGTTTAAGGTATGTTTCACACACAAAAGTTAAAATAGGGGTAAATAATTATTGAAAAGTATTTAATTATAATAAATTTAGAATTTATTTATTTTATATTATAAAATTAAAGAGTGACACTAGAATCATATAAATTAAAAAAATTTTGTTAAAATAAGAGATGTACAAGCGTTTATGTGTGTTTTTTATTTATTTACAATTATCAATATCTTGAATCAAGCCTAATAATGCATCGAAATTGGTTTAAATCAATGATACTTGTAACAAAAGCGTACTTTTACTAATTTAGGATGCGTATTTGCGGGGAATTTTATGCAAAAAATGTCTAACTTATAACAAAAAAGGTATATGTCTATATTGAAAAATACCGGTAGAACTTAATATTCACAGTAAAACCTATGATTACTATGATTATTATATCGAGTATACCATATTTTATCGAGCACACCATATTTTATTGTTTTAAATAACAAGCACTGAAAAATAATCAAGCATATAAAGTATCGGCTATTGCATAATTCCAAGTTTTTTTATAGTTATAATGTCGAAAAAAATTCGATCCTGATGTGATTATTTAAAAAAATTGCAATAAATTAAAAATGAATATCTAAAATAAAAAGTAAAATATTGATTTCTGGCATTTAATACCCCATTTGTGCTATTAATTTTAAAAAATAATTTGTGAGACCTGATAGCATATATTATTATTTTAAAATATATTATTCCTATATATGATCTTTTTTTCAATTTTTTTTGCGTGTTTTAAACAATATGCTTTTGTTTATTTTTATATTTTTTAATATTGATTGGTTTCTTTAAAAGCTGCTTAATGAAAAGATCGATTCTTGTGTCTTGCTGATATTTTATGCTATAAATTTTGGACGCTTTATGAAAAAAATATAAAAAGAATGAATCTAAGTGCGGTTTATTAATGTTTTTTTTGATTGTTGTATATCGACCTACTTTTCTGCTGATTGTCTTTTGTTTTTACATTTTGATTTTTGATCGTTGAAAACCTTTTATTCTTTTATGTTTTTTATGTAAATTATATTCTGATTGTACGATTTTTAATGTCTGGAAAAGAAATGATTGTAAAGTATAAATAAAAAAAGGATAATTTTATATAGAAATTCGAAAAAATTTGAAAATATGATAAAATCAGATTTGCTTTCTCCAAACTTTATATAGATAGTTTTATAAGATTTTATTTTTCAAAAACATGTATTTTTATATATAAGGTTTCAGATTACACAATAAAAAAAAGTCCTATATAAATATACACATCTTGTTATGAAGCCATACATTTAAAAGTATTTGGTTAAAAATATCCAACATGATTAAATAATATATTTTTAATTCTCTCGGTGTAGTTTCAGCAAGAATCTTATTTTCTTGTATATTCAAAAAAATTGGTTGAAAAATATGGATAAATGCTCAGTATTTCAATTAATTTTCGGATAAATATCAAACTTATAATAGGTTCGAATGTGTCAAAAATCTTTACTGATCTAATTGATGATTCTTTGAAATATATAGCGGCATTAGTTCTTCTTACTTTGCATGAATATGTATATTTACCGATGATTTATAAATTATCATCTGTAAAAATCGAGGATTATAAAATATTATACGTTAAGAGCTCGATTTAACGAATAATTTTATTCTATTGATCACTAATATTTACATGGCTGTTTATGAAACATAAGAGTATAGGAATGAAATTTTATATTATTTCTGATTTCATGCATAACTGGAATTTATCGCAATACTAAAAAAAGTATAGATTTATAGGATAAAGATTGAGAATGAAATTTACATATGTAAATATTTTCCACGTTTTTTTTGTTCTTTCTGTACCTGATAAGTCATGGATTAAAATCGAAATTACTAGCATAGTCTATCAAAGTAAAACGTAAATTATTAAAAATGAGATACTTTCGTTGTAGAGAGCGTTAAGATCTTGGCGAAAGATGATAAAAACTTACAATAAACAAAGCAAGATGCAGCGTTGATTTTTGATAACATGAGAATAGGTATCAATACGTAAAAATATGCATTAAAATAAAAGTAAAAAAAAACAAGACTATTAGTTTGGAAAAGAGAATAAAAATATCGAAAGATATTGTAGGACTGTAACTCGAAAAAGAAACCGCAAAAAATTGAAAAGCTAAGAAAAGAAATGGAAAAAGGCTACAAAGTTTACTTAAAACTAAATTTAGCAATTATTAACTAAATTAGTCCATGAGTAGATCGCGAAATAACCAATTTATTATTATAACTAATTACTGGAAGTAGGACAAAATTATTTCATAAAATTTGATAATTAAGTAAGAGGCTAATAGATAAAAAAAACAACATGCATCTACAAAAATTTTATAAATAAAAGTTGTATGCAAAATCAAAGAAATTCGCAGCAGATTGGAAAATATAGAGTTTTAATTGTGATAAAACTACAGCCTTAAAAATATTAATATCAAAAATTAGTAAGAATTGTCTATAAAAGCTGCTTAATTCTTATTGAAAAGATGACATCACATGTCTGCTGATCATTATATTTAAATCTAATATATAACCTTAGAAAATTGGGCCATAAAGTTCATTATAAAAACAAAATATCTGTTTCAATTGTTCAAGCGAATATATGAATACGACATAAAAGAATTTTAAAACTTACGTTAACTCTACGATAGATATTGAAGGATCTTCAAAGTTGTTATACTACAGAAATTTAAGACCATTAGAAGAAGCTAGAATCTTCTTTATTTACACTAGAACGGATATAAATAGATAATCATTGTATATTTACCACAAAAGATCTTTTAAAACAGCTGATCATCTAATATAGAGATATGGTAAGTTCCTAGACCATAATTACACTACGATTTACAATGATATCAAAATATTTATTCCCTCTATGCTAGCAAAAAAAAATCTACAGGTCTCTGTACAAGAGTTCTTAAAAAAATGCACTGATAAAAGTAGATACGAGAATGAAGAAGTAAAAGTATTTTCTAGCGACGGGCATTATATATTCATATAATCCTAAAAATAATATCCTTTTATATAAATCGATTAACTAGTATATGTAATATATATATAAGCCGCAAACCAAATCATAAAATTTTTTTCTAGCTATAGGATTTTGATTGAGCCTTGCAATAATGGTCTTGATGAGAAGTGGTCAGAGAAGAGATTTAAGAGAGGACAATTGGGCCAGGATCTTAATATGATGTTATGGAAAAAAAATAATGTTATGATGGATGAAATAATGTAAAATTTCAATGCCGAAATTACTGTATAATAAAACTATAAAAAAATAAATTGTGTTTGATGTTTAGATGTTATAATTTCATCAATAAAAACTTTAAAAGACTCTATAGGATATATTTGCTCTAATATTCTTTAAACTACTCATCTTTTAGATTCTCTAACGCCTGTACTTTTTCAAGACTTTTTAACTCAATCATTTTTCTTTATTTTATTTTTTAATTTGTTATTTCTTTATCTTAATTCAGTTTCAAAAACCTGAATACATACGGTTTATATAAATTGATCACAAAAATTCATTTTATAATGTATGATGCTATTAGTGTCTTGTATGCGTAAATTAGGAAAGGTTAGCAAGTAAATAATATTTCTCAGCGTCGTTTTTATTATATTAATAGGTTTATTGTAACGAATTATTTATATATCAATGAATACTATTTGTTTTTCTTTATAATGCACAAAAATATCTAGTTTTTTTTTTATTCGATTATACGCCGCTAATATTCTAGTTAGTTAATCTATCATCGTTTTTTATTATTTCATTGAGCTGTGCGATTTCGGATTTTCTTTGTTCTTTTAAGCTCCAATTTATTTGTTGTGTAAAGCTAATAATCGTTGACTTACTTATGTTTTGAATATATTCATTGCCAATATTTTTAGGTATGCTACTCGCTAATATATCTAGTGTTTTATATGCGTCCTGAATGCGTTGAAGTTGTGACTTTTTAAAAAAAAATTATATCCTACATCTAATATAGTATATTTTATAATTTTATAATTTTTTGATGGCCCAGCTTTTTTATTCATTAAGCTGCTGGGCAGGACTAAGAGTTTTATATACTGTAATTTATCTTGCCTCCTAAACATTGAACTTTTTTGTGTTTCTTCTCGATTGATTCATTTTATTTCTTGTTCTGATTATTAATATCCAAAGAGCAGTCGATTATAAGGGACAGGTGTGCTTTGCTCTCCCTAGATTATGTACATCCCGGATTTTCTTTAAATGTAGCAGTATCTTTTTTGTTTTAAAAATTTTTTTCAATAGAAATAAACCGTGGGTTTGTTTTCCTTCTAGTTCTTTTATTTAACAACAAATTATATATTTTTTTTGCTCAGTTTAAAAATTTTGACTTTTCTGCTATATACTTCCTTACTGCATATATATTTTAGCCAAATATTGACAATTCTATAATCTGAATGCTTTAAATGAGGCCTGTAAGCGGATTTTAAAATTTCAAAACCATTGAAATATATATTTTTTTTATACCGTTTGGCTTTCTTTGATTCTCTATAATTTTTATATAAATTCCGTTATATCTTTATCTTTTATTCCATATATGCCATTTTATGAACTCAAAGATATTATTAATCGTGTTTGCATTCAATAAGAATTGCAATATGTGCTTCTTCTAGCATTAATTAGATAATTTTTATATTTACTCGCCTATATTTCTATTCTATTAAAAAAAACTGTTTTTCTGCCTTCATTTCATAGTATGACATATTTTGTAAAGCAGGGTTTATCGCATCGATAAATAGAAAGTAAATGATTATCAAAGTATACCCATCTAAAAAAAATTATATGATTGGATATTTGCTGTGTCTGAACCTGTTTTTTGCCTATATACTTTAAAAAAATGGAAGTGGCTAAGCGTTGCGCTTTTGAAATGCGTTATTGTATAGCTTTATGTTTATTTCTCACATGTATTGAAAATTTACATAATATCAGTTCTGTTTACACGATTTTATTATCTAAAAGGTAAATTTCAACAAAGATTGCTCTTTCATAAGCATGATAAAATTATTTAATGATCATACTCAAACACTGTATAGCAAACAACCCCTTTTCGTTCTGTTTTTTTATAAATCTATATGCTCTTTGTCGTTGGTTTATTTATCTTCTACCCGATGTTTGATGCCACGTAAATTTTATTATAAAATAAATATTCTTTTTATTGTAAAACTCAGTTATAAGCCTTTACTATACTAGTTAGTTTTTAAAGAGTATCTATATGGGCATTAGACCCCAATTTACTCCCATTTATGACACGGATTTAGGATGGAAATATGCAGTCTGTTATTCAATATATCACATTGCTTCCTTTTAAGCGTATTTTATTAATTATTTTTAAGAATGGTTTTGTGGTAATATATTATCGCAATAAAAAGTTATATATCATCTGAACTAATGAATTTTCAATGTAATATATATTTTTATGGTTTTATAATTCTTGGCATAGCAAAACATATTTCTTATTTTTTTTAATCATTTATGTGGAAAGTTACGTTACAAAACCAATTTTACATTATATTATTGTGAGTTTATTTCCAAAATCCTAAATTTATTTTCATGGTCCTTTTATGGATACTTATTTCTTTTTTTTTGTGATAATTCAGCCTATAATAATATAAAATTTTTTAAATTTGCCCGTTTTAACTCACATCTTTTATTAAGTTGCAAACTTGCTTTCCTTGTGATTTTTATCTATTAGCATTTATGATTCCAAAGAAATATGATTTCATGTCAGCGATTTCCGTAACTAGTTATTTTTCTTCATGTGTTTTTTTACCTTTTTTTCAGCAGTACATTGTTCTATAAATAGACATAGATGTCAGAAAATGCATTCTTTTATGGTTTTTTATTATACTTTAACGTTTTATTCAAATATATGGTTTTTTAAACAAAAAAATCCATGCTTTATTATCATTATATATATCGAAAAAACTTTGTGGTATTAGTGTTTTTTTCTGCGAAATTTATTAAAAGTTCGTGCTTATTTTTGTCCCAACACATTATTTGTTCCAATTCATTTTCTTATTTACTTTTTTGAATGGTAATTTATTTGGTTTTATAAAATATTTTGTGCATTGACGATATAAATCTTCGGAATTTATAGTAAAAAAATTTCGATTGCAATAAAAAATTATAGCATCCTGGTTTATTTGTGTTATGATATCCCCTCGCTTATAATTTTTTACTTTTTATATATAAGATCTAATATTAAACCATGTTAAATATGTATCTTTATTAAATTTTATTTATTTTCTACTTTATTATTTGTAAGAATAGTTTATTTTGGTATCAGAGGTTTTTAAAAAAAATAAGTATCTATCACATGTGCGCGAAACGCCCTATAAGTGTACATGAATTTTATAATGAGAACTTGAATGCATAAATCTTTTCTAGACTTAAATTTTGATAGATTGAATATAAAATAAGTGATTTGGAAGGTTAATCTCTGTATCTTGTGGCTTTTTCTCTTTCTAATATATTCCTTCTTTTCTTTTTTACATCTTTTTTTTCTTTTACGTTCCGAGTACTAATTTTTCAAATTATTTGTTTTCATTCATGATAATTAATGGAAAAAATATGATTTTTTTATATTTTAAAATAGTGATAGCATTAACAAATATATTAATTTATTGAATCTCTTTTCAATAAAAATCTTGTAAATTACCGAATTAATATTGATAAATCAATGTATGTTAGGTTTAACAATGTATGCAGATCCAAAAATAAGGGATTGTATTGTGTAGATCAGAAAAAACCTTTAAAAAGATATATTAAATAAAAATAAAATTTGAATGTGTCCAGAAAAGTGATTTTTGATAGATAACTTATTTTGATTGTGATCAGATACATGAAATTAGTTACCTATGAAAATTATAGCACCTGAAATTACCAGGGCTTGAACCTATAAACAAATGTTCTGTATTTCAGTATGTGATGTTATTATTTCATTTATATATTTTAAAGCTATTATCTGTTTTATAAAAATAATAATATCTAAACTAAAGAGATATTCTAGACTGGCATACTGCTTTTTATATATATTTTAATTCATACATTGAAAGAAAGATAGTTAAAAGGTTAAAAACCAAAATAAACTAAAAGTATTTTTTTGAGAACTTCGGGTGTCATTCAAAAAGTAATATACTGACCTTTGCAGAAATATTTTATTTTGAAATTGACAGATATTTTATAACCAACAAAAAAATATAACAGAAGATGTATTTTATATTTGAAATCTTTATTACGGAAATTGCAACCCCCAAGTCACATAATTATATCGTGATATAAGTCGAAAGAAAAAGAATTACAATAAGAAAACGATAAGATTGACTTATGAACAATTAATCTTTTTTTTATTTAATATAGTATTTATAGGTCCTTTATGTGGAATTTAAGTTTTCTATTATATGCCTTTTCTACGTATAGAAAACAGACATCTGTGGATAATTACTCGAATCTCTCTGGTTAAAGTGACAATTTTTTTTGAATCGAGCTATGTATCAAGAAATTATACACATTTGTATGTTACAGGACTTTGTTTTATGCCAAGTTTAACAAAGTCTATGGCGTTTAGGAGATATCATTCTTTATAAAATTGATTCAAATTAATCGAGAATTATATTAACTTTTTTCTAAAGGAAGTATATATTTTTATTATTGTCCTTGCAAAATGATATGAAAATATCAAATTAATATTGGTTCGTTACATTTATAGATTGCTGTCACGATAATTTTGTCGCTAGATCTTTTTTATCATTTAAAACTCTAGATTACTTGATTTGATATTTATTGTACTTTTTATTAAACCGCATTTATCCCCAGGGATTAAACATATTAAACGTGGGAAAACAAAATATATTTGAGAAATTGTGAATTTGATGGATAAAATTTATATTAAAGGAAAATAACTGAAAAAAACGATTTTAGATCACTTCACATGTTGATTAAATAGTAAAATTTATAATTATCAGTCAAAAAAATTCTTCTTAATAACTAAAATCAGGCCTACATTTTACAAAAAGCATCAAAATTGCGCACAAAAATAGTTTTTTCTGATTAAATAAGTTTTTCTAAAAATAATATAATACTACGTAACAATAAACACAGTTCAATCATGTATTTTCATGTCATTTTATCATTAAAATGTAATTTTTTAACATTAAAGAATTTCGCGGTTGTTACTGGTTAATTTAAGTATTTTTCGATGTTCAGGTCTATAGTTTTCTATACAAGAATTTTCATATTGTGGTTTATTTTATGAGTTGCAAATAAAGTGCGATTTTTTTACAGTAAAAATAATGTACAACGTATCGAAAAATAATCATATCACACATCAAATAAGCTGTATTTATTTTCTGACCATTTCCAAGTTTATCATAAAGCCAAGAAAATATGTTAAATGAATAATGAATTCCTGTGATATTTAAAGTAAATATTTGCATCTAATCATTGCATTAAATAATCGAAATTTCTATCAAGAAGGATTTGTTTTTAATTTATTTTGACGCAAATTTTATATTATAAGAAGAGGAATAATATTATACCCCACACGATCTATTTGTATATCTTAATATTCATGGTATAAATATATTTGATCGTTTCAAAACAAATTATATTTGTATCTTGTATATTTCTTTTTTGAAATAGAATACAGGGTGTTAAATATAAATTTTTTGATTTCATGATAAAAACTGGTTTTTAATATTGCATTAATTTACACTATAACAAAATCCTTCTAGATTAGGATTTGACGAATTATTTTTTATGAAATATCATTTTTGTAATTTTTTTTGTTTTTTAAGAGAACCATTCTAAGTTTATTTAATGAATATCAGATTTAGATTATTAACAAATATAATCAGTAATAATTTGATTCCTACAAATAAATATTTGTAATTTTTTTGTTTTTTTAAGCGAAAAATTTTAAGTTTATTTACTGAATATCAGATTTAGATTATTAACGAATATAATCAGTAATAATTAGATTCCTCCAAATAAAATAAATTGTAATTTTTTTGTTTTTTTTTAAGAAAACCATTCTAAGTTTATTTAATGAATGCCTGATTCAATTTTATAATGCTATATTCATTGTTATCAACAAAATTTACCAAATCATTTTTCATAAAATCATGTACTTTATGGTCTTTTTTCAAGTAAATTTGTTCATACATAAATTTATGAATCTTAATTTCTTCCGAAAAAACAGACCCGAATTCATACAGAGGCGCAACCTGATCCAATAATTTTTTATAAATATTAAACTCATTTCCGAATCCAATAAACAGTCTCATCCATGCAATTTTTATTTTTGCTACTATTTCTTTGTTATCGTACATTAAAAAATCAATATTATCAAAGCATTTATGGTAATATTTTACCTCCATTTTTTCTATATACTTAGTTTGACATTTCAATGCAATACAAGTTACTAAATCATTGACTATGATATTATTTCTTTTTGTAGTCATTAGTATTGATATTTTTTTTTCTTCATCGTCGCTAATAATGAAAAAATGAGCCAAAACAAAAATTTTCAATTTATACGAAGAGGTATTGTTGATAAAAGCAGTGAATAAATCCAAATTTATCAAATAATCCAAAGTATTTTCCAAAGAATCATCTTCGATTAATATTCCTGATTTGGCACATAAATAAATATAGATATAAGCATGCCTGGATTTTAATTTTCTTAAGCTTTCATTAACTTGCATTTCATCGCGCTTATAAATATAAAATACAGTATCGTAATTAGAATTTATTTTTGCTTCAAATAGAAGCATTATAAAAAAGACTTGTTCGATTTCATAATTGGAAATTAAATTTACATATTCATCTGATTTTGAATCAGTCAGTATAAATTTATATGCTAACTTTTCATATATGCTCGCTTTATTGTCTTTTGAATCAAGAACCTCATATATCCTGCTTTTTACTTGTATATCGTTTCTTTCTCTATATAATGATCTCAAAAAAAGAAAAGTGGTTTCTGTGATATTGTAAATTTCAAGAATTTCTTTAAATGTTGAATTTGTGATTTTTTTACAGAATTCTATCATAGATTTGTCTTCTGGATACGTAGAAAGATATGTTTTGATCATGAAATAATTTGGGCATTTTATTTGTCATTTTAAATTTGAGCAAAACACTTGGGATGATTTTTAAAGAATAGAAGCTAAAAAATATTTGGAATCTAAGTCAAAATTAGGAATATGAATCACGTAATTATATATATCTAAAAAAAATTGTATTTGAAATTATATTAATATTTGGAATCTAATTTAAAAGTAGGAATATGAATCACGTAATTATATATATGTAAAAAAAATTGTATTTGAAATTATATTAATATTTGGAATATAAATCTGAAGTGAGTATATAAATCTAAAAAGAATTGTAACAGAGTTAAAAAATATTGGAATCTAAGTCATATGTAGGAATATGAATCAAGTAATTACATACGAATCTAAAAAGAATTGTAATAGAGTTAAAAAATATGTAATCTAAGTCATATGTAGGAATATGAATCACGTAATTACATACGAATCTAAAAAGAATTGTAACAGAGTTAAAAATATTTGGAATATAGTCATATATGGGAATATAATTCACGTAATATTATATGAATTTTAAAAGAATTGTATTTGAAATTGCATAAATATTTGGAATACAAGTCAAAAGTAGGAATATGAATCACGTAATTATATATGAATCTAAAAATAAACGCATTTTAAATTATATAAATTTCAATTGGATTTAACGAACACTTTTATACAATTTGAATAATACAGATTCTATCTCTATTATCTATATAAACTATAAATCTACTCGGTATTTATATTATTTAGAAAAAAGCCTTATTATTTTACTTTCATATTTTTTTATTATCGGCTTGTTAATCGTAATTAAGAATTTGATTTCAAATAAACATGTGATTTATATGGAATGTCCCTAAAAATTTTATTCAATCATCACTAAATCTTTTCTACAAAGCCAATTAATTATTAGTGTTTGTTGGCTTGAAAGAAAAAGGATTTTTTTAGTCTTAGTTCTATATAATTTAATGGAATTTTTGATAGGGGACTCTAGCAAGTCCCTCTTTGGCGAGTAATAAAATTTTGCCCCTATTTTTTCTCGTCGTTGTGTGCTGGATGGTAAATTCAAACACAAGACCAGCAAAAAATGTATGTTGTTATTAAAAATAATACATGTTCTTATTCCGATTTTTTCATGTAAGACTTTAGATTGCTCAATGAAATGATCGGTTAATACTCCGCTATATCTTATCATCTTTACAATCTTCCTCAATACATGATTCTTTGATGATCTATTAATTCAACTGTTTTCTTAAATTACCCTGTCTGTGAATAGGCTTCTAATTCAGTTAGCTTCCTAGATCCTTAAAAACAACTTATGGTATTTTGTAACAATATCACGCCATTTTATTTCGAATATACCATTTTTGTACGCCGTATTTGTAAAAATGGTGGTTTATATGCCAATAAAAAAAAAATTTTAATTTTTAGTAGGGTATTAATGTCATAGCTTTATTAATGTAAGAACATAGTCTTTTATTTTACACAAGCATATCTAGTCTTCATGTGATCATTTTATGTCTGTTTTTATTCTGGTGCCTACTTTTGTTTTCGCATCTTCATTTTCATGTCTTCATGTGATAATTTTATGTCTGTTTTTATTCTCGTTCCTACTTTTGTTTTCGCATCTTTATTTTCATGTCTTCTCGGGATAATCTAATATTTGTTTTTATTCTGGTACCTACTTTTGTTTTCGCTACTTATTTTCTTCTTGAAATATATATCTTCAAGGGATAATTTCATGTCTTTTTTATTCTGGTATCAACCTTTATTTCTGATTTTCGTTTTCGCTCATACATAATCTTCTTGTGCTGTAAATCTTCAGATTTTCTTTGGTCTTTTAAAATTTTATTTTCAATTCTGCATAAACGAATTTATCTTGCCACATGATGATATTTAAAGCCTTTAATTGATATTATGTTTATATATTTTACTTAACAGTTAATTGTTGGGGTTTTCGGTAATTATATTAACACTCTTCTTCGGAGTTTTCTTTATTGGTTAATTATGTCTCTAAATATATTTATGAAGTTAATACAATTTCTTGATCTTGATGGTTGACTTTGCTTATTTAATCTCTATTATATTGATTAATCTTGCTTATTCTCTTCAATTAATTAATCTTGAATATTTACATATATTAATTTATCTAATTATATTATATATTGTTGTTTAATCTTGGTTATAAGCCATTTCAATTGGATTGTTATATGACACGTCAATAATTTAATCTTGATTATAAATTAATATTGAATGATTTAATCTTGATAACAACATTTATTTATTTTATGGCTAGTTTTTTCGTTATAATTTTAGTTTTTGTTCTCAAGCACAACTTGTTTGATCTCTCGTGCGCACAGCGTATTGATACTTTCGGCTATTTTCTCCTCTCTGAAGTCTTCTTTAATACCTCTCATCCGTTCAAGACTTATTAATTCAAGGGTCTTTCTTAATCCCAAAGTTTGTATATGTCTCAATCTATTTAGCTACTTCGAGTTCTTTCAGATACCTTTTATGATATTGTGTTACTACACAATCCAAAGGTATAACCTATGGAATAATTTTTGTCCGTAATCTTGATACAGGGTGGTATGGTTGAGTGGTTTACAACTCGGAACCCTATAAGGGGTCGCGGGTTCCACTTCCACCCCACTAATTTCCAAAACGAATTTACTCTAAGAAAAATACCCAAGGGGGCGGTCAGTGAACAATAAAGCATAAAGCATAAAGCACTGACAAGCCATGAGAAATGGGAGGTTGCTGTGTAAGCCGTTGAACTGTGCCTCCAGAATGAAAAATATCCCACATCTTTATGCAAGGATATAGGTAAGTGCAGAGTGTGGTTGTAGCTTGTATACCTTAGCGATGAACATTAGACAGAATCACATTCCCTCCACATCATAATGACTGCCGGATATGAGAAAGGGCCCAATCACGGTGATTACGGGTGACAAGAAGTGCTGGGGGAGTCCCACGGAGATACGCAGCAGTTAAGCAATGGTTCCTATTAATTATAAGCGAACTTCCTAAAAAGTAATAGAAGTAAAACATAAATAAATAAAGTAAATTCGATTAGAATTTAATCTTGATACATAAGTCGTATATTGAGGAATTGGGGGTGCGAACGGAAGTGGAAGCATTTATACAAACAATTGTTTTGAGAAAAACACTTGAATATATAAGTCTTCAACATATAAGATCTATTGAGGAATACTGTAAAAATGATTTACAAGAAAATAGTATACATGTAATCTATAATATAAAGCAATCTAAAGTTTTGCACAGGCAAACCTGAAAAATTAGCATTTAAAAAATATTTATTTGACTTGATTACATCATAAATTAATATTCAAGAGCAGTAACTTTTATAATCAATTAGATGATAAACCAACAAACAAGGTAGTAAATTCTATAAAATTAAAAATAGAAAACAATTTATAGCAGTTGAAAAAATCAAGTGTATATCTAATATCGAGATACATTTCATCGTTAAAATTGAGTATTTAGAAGACTCCCTCCGAATTAAAAAATTTTAGATTTACTAAATTGATAATTTGCATAAAAACATAAAAATAAAATTCCCTTATTTTTTATTTTTCTTGGGATTCTTATCTTTCTTTTCTTTTTTAATTTTCTTAGGTTCGTTTTCTTCTTCATTCAAATTTTTTCTTTTCTTAGATTCGGATTTTTCTTTAATTATACTTTCATTTGCTTTTTGATCGCTTTTAGATAATATTTCTTTGCTCTTTTTTGATTTTTTATCTTCTTTTATATCCTTCTTAATTTCCTTTGATTTAACCTCAATTTCTTTCTTAGAATCATCAACAGACTTTGAATTATTTATTTCCTTCTTTAAATCTTTTTTTGATTTATCCTTTATTTCCTTCTTTGACACCTGTTTAGAATCTAACGATGCGTTTGTCTTTAAATCCTTTCCATTCTCTTTCTTTGAATCTACCGATGCATTTTTCTTTGACTCTTTCTTCGATTCTAATGATGCATCCTTCTTTATCTCCTTTTTTTGATCCTTCTTTATGTCTTTCTTTTTTTCCTCCTTTGAATCTGCTATAGCCTCTTTCTTTGTTTCCTTCTTTTTCACCTTCTTTATATCCTTTTTGGTGTCTGTCGATGCTTCTTTTTTTACATCCTTCTTGGAATTCTCAGATGCTTCTTTCTTTACATCCTTCTTGGAATTATCAGATGCATCTTTCTTTACATCCTTCTTGGAATTCTCAGATGCTTCTTTCTTTACATCCTTCTTGGAATTATCAGATGCATCTTTCTTTACATCCTTCTTGGAATTCTCAGATGCTTCTTTCTTTACATCCTTCTTGGAATTATCAGATGCATCTTTCTTTACATCCTTCTTGGAATTCTCAGATGCTTCTTTCTTTACATCCTTCTTGGAATTATCAGATGCATCTTTCTTTACATCCTTCTTGGAATTCTCTTTCTTTTTTTCTTTGGAACTATCAACCTTTCCTTTAATATTTTTTGAAGAAGCATCTTTGACCTTGTGATCCTTTAAATTTTCCTTTGCTGTATCTTTCTCTGAAGAAATGTTGTTGTTTGATCCTATCTTATTCTGTTCACTGTCTTTCTTTTTATTATCAGCCATCTTAGTTTTATTATCAACCGTCTTGCTCTTATCACCAACCATCTTGGTCTTATCATCACCACTGGATTTCTCCTTTCCACTTTTTTTGATGGCCATTTCTTGGGGTAAATTAAAAGAAGGAAGATTAGAACCACAAAAATCCATACTTTTAATTTTATCAAAAACTCTTTTCATAACAATATCTGTTTTTTCGACTTCACTTCCATCAAAAATACTCATCACCTTTTTCTCCACTAATTTTCCTAATTCCTCACCATACCTACCATCTTTTTCTTTTCCATAACAATCTATTCTAACTGCAAGAACACATTTAGATGCTACAAACCGTGCTAATGAACCAATACTGCTTTCTTTCTTTACATTCGTTTGGTGGTTTTTAATCTTGCAGTTTTCTATATCATTCGCTAATTTGTTATAGATTATTCCATGTTTTGGCGTATTTGACTTTGCTTTCAAGGCTCTGAATAGGGCTTTTTCTGCACCTAAGAGTTGAAATGTTGAAGCGGACACTTTTGCTAAATTCGTTAAGCCTCCTCCACGTGAAATTAGTCGGGCTGATAATATCGAATCGTTGCCTAATGTCTTTGTTAAATTCGGGGCTATTGTATTCATTTTTGTGGTGATGTAAGTGTAGAGATTGTGGGCCAGCTCTATTTTTGATAGAAGCGTTTTATTGAATATTTTTATTGATTCGAAGTCGGGGTCTGTTAATTTTGTACCAATGGATGATGATTTTACTTTTTTTACCTTCAAAATAAATCCATCCACAACACCATTATTATTATCAATACTACTATTATCATTATCAATTGAACTATTGATATTTAGAATTGTATTCTTCTTTAGTTTATCTTGTAACTCAATAATCTTATCATCAAAGTCACTATAAACATTTCCAAGAACATCAACACATTCACAAAACAACCAATTCAAACGTTGCAACCTGTTACTTCGTTCAGAAACATTTAAACCAACATCACTCCCCAAATCAAGCGAATAAACAACACCCACAAGTTCGGGAAAATGGTATCCATACATTTCTTTTAATTTCTTAACATACCTATCAATATCATTCTCAAGCACTGTAAATGATTCAACAGCTTGTATAACCACATTATCCTCTTTGGCTATATCATACTCAACCTTTGACCGCGAGTACCCATGTGCAAGTGAAAGAACAGGCTGGTAAATATCATCAACATGCTTATGCATCACATTCCTGACAATCCGCATTATATTATTATCTGAATATGCATTTATGTATCCAAGACTCATAACTGAAGTCATCAATGAACGATCTACAATTAATGGAACACTTTTGTCAGTACATGTGTTGGTAAGAAAAGCTTCTATTGTAGGATGAACAGATGGCTTTGATAACGAAGTGGAAATGGAAACGGCTTCGGTCGGTGGTATTTCGTATTTGCTAAGTAACTTGGGTGACAATTCATTGTGAAGCGCAGAGTCTTTGGATTGCGGTATACCAAAGATATATAGCCCAGTCGCATGCTCAAACAAGATACGCGTACAGTTCTCTAAATTCGACATTTTGAAGGGTACAAAAATAGCTCTACTAATTTTGAAATTGAAAATAACTGACTTAATATACACATTTTAGGATTGTATAACATTTTGAAATTTATTCCAGTGTTTTAAAAAAATAAATATCGATAGTAAATTTCCATATTTTCAGAATTGATTGGGATTTCTTTCATTCATTGGAAATATATGATTTAATTCACACATTTTTTTTTATTAATTATTAGTTTCTCAATAATCAATTAAAAAAACACAAAATTTTCTGAATATTTATTTATTTATTTTAATTTGAAAATTTTGGATTTATATTATAATGTTGTTGGTTTCTAATTTTTCAATTATAGAAATAGGAATTTTTTTACATTTATGTATTTATTGAATCTATAGATACAATATTTTATATATATTTTTTTATCATCATTTATTCAATAAGAAATTTTCTGAATATTTATTTATTTGCATTTATAAATACTGGCTTTATATACATATTTTTATTATCATTGGTTTATCATTTATTCAATAAAAGATTTTCAGAAAGTTTTATATGGTGTTTTTTATTATTGCTTGTTTCTTATTTATTCAGTAAGAGATTTTCTGAATATTTATGTATTTATTTGGATCTATAGATATTATATTTTATATACATTTTCTCATTATTGTTGGTTTCATATTTATTGAATTTAAAAAATAGTAATTTTCTGAATATTTCTGTATATATTGGATCTATAAATATTATATTTTATACACATTTTCTTATTGATTCATTTAAAAAATAAGAGATTTTCTGGATATTCGTGTATTTATTTGCATTTATAAACTCCGACTCTATATACATTTTTTTATCATTGGTTTCTTATTTATTAAATTTAAGAAATAAGAAATTTTAGAAATATTTATTTAATAAATACACGATTTACATTATATTTTTATCCATCTTCTTGGTTGTAACTATAAAGATTTAAAGAATTAAGAATTCAACATGCATATTATTAGATAAATAGATTTAAAATGAATTTTTTTTTAAAATATACATGAATTATGCTTGAATTTTATAATCTTAAATTAAAAAAAAAAGGGGGATGTAAATCAACAATATAATCTTATTGTAACCAAGAAAAATCACTTTTACTTACTAAAAATATACTATAGAAGTTATTAACTTAAGACACATTGAAAAAATAAATAGTATTAGATTCACAAATTTAAAAATATTATATCGATATTTCTAACTCAAAAAAATCTTTTCTTTTCAGTACATTTATTAAAAACAAAAAATTATTTTATCCAATTCAGTTTACATTTGTAATATGTTTTATGTATACCCGATCTTAAAAATCCACCATATGCTTTAACAAATACAAAAAAAAATATTTAAAATCAAAAAACATTATATTTTGGATATAAACAATTTCTTACTTTTACATTTTAAGTATTAGGAAATAATACTAGTTATGATATCTAATTACAATAAATAAAATAATACAAAAAATTTAAATGAAATGCAAAATGGATAAAAAATGTAAAGTCAAGGTGTAGTCAAACATCATACAAATAACAAACTGATAAATATAAAATAAAGTATATTTAAGGTTAAATTTTGATACATAAAAAAAGAAGCTCTAACTGTATTAGTATGATCAATCAAAACATATTAGTATCAAAATATGGAAAATATTGCTACCCATCTTTTATAATTATGGTACCCTTGATATCGGTATATTATAAATATTAACTAAAATATTTTTTTTGAATTGAATACTTAGAATTTATGGATCTTTTAAAAAATCCGTGAATAACTTGCAACTGAGATAACGGTACATAAAATAAAAAAAAACAGAAAATTTCTATAACTGAGTTTTATACGCATAGATTTAAATAAAATTGTCTCCATACTTACAAGATACTAATTAAAATACCGTAATCTACGATAACTGGGACCCATTATGGCTTATTTTATATACACAAGCGATGTTTCAAGCTTTGCTTGCCTAAGAACTGTTTAGATGAATTTTGTATGGGTTAATTATTTTGCAATATTACAAGGTTTTGATTCTTGATAGTATATCTCTATTTTATAAAATAAATATCAAACATAATATTTATAGAATATATTTATGTGCATAAGATATTTATCTTCTTGCATCCGTTACTTAGATGGTTTTCATAATGTGCTTTATTTATTTTAAAAATCAATCTTGATTTGGTTAGTACTACACCTATAATGCCTTTTTAAAGCCAATCACCCAGTCAAATAAGTTTCTTTTTGAAAATTTATACGAATATTTTATGTCTTATTACTGTGTTGGGAATACCAACTAAACCACATGCGCAACAAAAAAATTGTGGAAAACTGAAATTCATAGTTATTGATCAAGATCTAAAGATAATGAGACTTACAAAGACATTAAGAAAATATGTTCTATAGAATAGAATAAATTTTGCACATGCAAATTTTAAATGCTAAAAAATAAATTAGGATATAAATAAAATTTCTTGACGATATTTCATACTAATTTAGGATTTATATGCTAAATATTATAGTGCATGAAACTCAATTCCAACACATTTATATCATAATCGAAAAATATACAAAGTAACATTGGTAATAAAGTTAATTTAATATATTATATTACTTTAATTCATGTATTTTACGTATTTAAATATACAAGAAACTTAATCTTTATATGGAAATATTTTTAAAGCATTGAATATTTTGTTAAAGCAATACTTTTACTACAAATCATGAGCTCGAAAAAATAGTAACCCTATTTATTACCTGTTGATAGCTAACAAAATAAAGGTGCTCAACTTATATGGTTAAAATTCACTTGTATGCCAAATTGCAGCATTAACAAGGCAATTTATATATTTCTCAAGTTATATATTCTTTAAGTTCGTATTTTTTCCGGATCTTTCTTGCAATTTCAGTTTTAATGTATTATTTTTGGCTTTTTTTAGCCCCTAATTAATAGAAAAAGAACTAGGATACGTACTTTCCAAAAAAAAATGGAAAATGAAATAAATAATTATAAAATAACAAAATAATGTAAACAAAAAAAATTGCAAAATTAAAACTCTTTGGCTAATATTAATTTCTTTTTGGGAATATATAGGCGCATTGATAATATATGTAAATTTAAAATGCGATAAATTTTGTTTTAAGCTATAATTAGAATCACAAACTGTTGTCCAATTTTTATATTCACTTATTTGGACTATCTTGACAATATAGTTGAAATCGGGTTTTATAAAAATAGGTATAAAATGTTTTAAGGTTCTTGGAACTAAGTATTCGGAAAATATAGAATAAGGAAGCTAAGTGCGAATCTAGAAGCTTTTACAATAGAACTTGGCAAGAGAAAATACAATAGGGGCGGAGTTGAAGGTGTGTGATTTATCGTGAGTTATAAAGAACTGCCCTAAAAACTCTTTTTTTAATTGTGATTTAGGAGATGGAAATGCCATCTCTATAAAAAAAATTGTGAAAAACATATAAAAAGGTTCCATCATCTATACTGATAGCTGCAATTCACAGTAAAAGACCTATAATCAGCTCGTGCTAAAACAAAAATCATGTAAATCATAATAAAAACTTCAAATATAGCATCTCTTTTTTCTAATAAAATAGTAGAGGGGGAAATAATGATATTAACTAGAATACCTATAATAAATAGAACAAATAAAAAATATTTAAGAATATCTTTATTACATGTTCTTTATGTGGTTAAAATGTGCTTATATCTGGAGTTAAATTTTGAAAGTTTTGCGTGGTATTCAATATAAAATATATTAAAGATTTATTTTTCGGAAAAGCTCTACCAAGCTAATTCTTCAATTTTATGTCTTAGTATATCAAATACAAGTATTACTAAACCAAGTTTTGGTATTTTGAGCTTTTCTATTTGAAGGTTTAATAAGACATATTCATTTATATTTGTCTTCTAATGAATTATTTTTTATTTATGGGTCAAGTTTCCTGTCATCAATTTTGACGTGGTCAGCTCATTGGGAATATTGCACAACTCCTTGATGCACCTTTGGACACCTTCCCCTGATCTATATTCATTAACAGCTCTTCTTCTCTAAAATGATATACGTTAAAGTGTCTTGCGCAGCTGAGAGCTTGCACGTATTCTTCTACATCGACCAGGATTTTTAACACCTTAAAATATTTTTTATGGAATATGTAACCACCTTAACCCAAGTTCATTCGCCAAGATGTCATACTTTCTGTATTTTTAGATATCAAAATAATTTTTATTTATGAATAATCTTCCCGAAATCTCTTGGTCATTAAGAAACGTATACACTAATTCAAACGCTAATTTTTTTATAAAAAGAATCGCGAAACAGCCATGGATCTGGATGTATTTTATATGCCTATAAACGAGTTTTTAAATTTATAACATTATGAAACATCTACTTAATTGCGTATCATAAATTATTATATTTAAGAAAAAATATGCTGGATTAATTTATGGGTAAATTCTAATTTCAACTGTCTAAATTTGTTCAGTAAAAACATTATATTGTACATCTAATGATATTTATGTGATAATTTTATATAAAAAATATCTTTACAATCTTTCTAAATGTATCTTTTCAAAATTTAATATGTCAAGTTTTTTTCTTAGACCTGTTGTTTATGTGTATTTTTTGATTAGGCTAGATCTCCCAAATTATTCATAAATGAGTTGTGGCATTTTGTACCCCTGTTTATTACGTCTAGTACTATTCGTCTTGTAATTTGTAGATAAGAGATTTTAATCTTCTAGTTGATCACATTTTCTTGGCTTTCAATATACAACATTGGTAAGGTTGTCTATACTTATTATTCTTAATTCTATCAATGAAGTCAAGTTTCTCTATTTATCATATACAGAGTAGTCTGGTCGATCCTGCAATAATTTATATTTGTTTTTATTCCAGTATTTACTTTTATTCCAGCTGATGTTTTGAATTATTTCTTAAATAGAAAGTTAACTGATATCTTTTGATTTTTTAGAATTTAATTTTGTCACGGCATAAAGTGTATACATTTTTATATTTTTTTATGTCTTTATTTTTAGGCATGCCGAAGCATTATTTTACCTCTAATTTATAGGCGAGTTACAATTTTCATATGCGGCTTCGAGCATTAAAATTTTGATTTTTCTCCAAAGAAAATATTTCTATTTTGCATGAAACATAATCCTGCTATAAAGTTTATATTTAAATTACCAATTTCAACCATCTTTACGATTTTTCATACTATATATTGAGTTGATATGGATCATAGATGTTTTTAATGTGGTTGTTTTTCTTTTATTTTTCGCATTAGCCCTTCTTTTTTTCTGCTCAATATATTATACACGCTGATTTTCTATGACATAAATATTTATCATCTTTCTGTTTTTTGATGATTTATGGGGTTCTTTTTCTCTTCTTTTTTATATATTGGGGCTCTTCTCTGTGTTTTTCCTTTCCCAGTGGTCAGTATCTTATTAAGCCGGTACGCACGAACATATTTCACAATAAAAATTCAACATATAAAAGTTAACTAACATGTTCTTTTCTCTTAACATATAACCTTTCTTTGTTTTTTTATCATAAATATATTGATGTATCTGCCAATGTTTTTCTTGTGCGTTCACTTATTTTAACAAAGTCCTGATTCTAGTTTTAGAACGCCTATTTAGTATTTTATAGGCTTATGATATGCTTGTTAAATTATTTGAATATATTTTACTATCATGATCGGTTTTGGTTAGATTTAAAATTCTTAAAATTATTTCATAAAAAATCTTGTTAAATGTTTCTGCCTTTATTCCAGAAGTGCTATATTCCTAAATTCCAAGGCATTTAAGCCCTCTTTTTCTTCTATTAGAGTTACATGCTCGCTGCAACCAACATCATTTGATGCTGATTTTTTTTCGTTTATTTCTATTTCCTATGCAATGAAAGTAATTAATTCTTTCCATTGCCATATTTTTTTTGTTTTCTGTGTCTTCAGATACATATTTAGATCCTCAATATATATAAATGGTGCGTCATATAAGAAGATTCGTCTAATAGTGTATTTACAAAGGGAAATTTTGTGTTTAACTCTGCTAATATACACATGCACGGCACATATTAGTGGGGATAAACTTTCATGTGCAGTATTCCCCTGTTCGTGCGTTTGTTTAAAATTTCATACCTGTTAAATAATGCTGAAATCAATTATTTATGTACCATCACTCTTATAAACCTATATACCACCCCTAAAAATAAAGTTTTGCCAATTTATTCATTAATAGTCATGTTTTATCATGTAATAAGCTTCTTTACATCAATTCATGTAACACACAGCTTTTGCCATATTCCTTGTTTATTGCTGTGTTTATTATCGGTCTTTTTATTTAGCTCCTTGTACCTATCGTACAGTGCGCAGTTGATTTTCCTATATTAGGTTATGTATTTTGCCTCTAACTGGATAATTGGGATATCACCTTAGTTGTCAAATATTAAAGATTTTTTAGATTGTTATGGGCTAGAATTCACTATATTTATAACATATCTTTTTGCAATTAAGTAAAATGTTCCTTCATAGAACCTGCCGTTCTCCAATATCTTTTTATGAGCATAGCAGTGACATTAGCATGAAAGAATCGGTAAAAATAATTATTTTCTTTATACAAAAAGTTACGAATTTTGTATGATTCGGTAATTTTTTTAATAAGGCAAGTAGTTATTTTTTTCGGATTTTTAAAATACAAACAACAAACTTTATTCTCTTTCTCTCCGATACACACAAAAATAGTATGGAAATCGCAAGCTTTTTCTATTCTTTCCCACATTTTCCCCCAAAATACTACAATTGATTTTCATCGACTTTTACAAAGAAAATTTTCCCTTTGCTATCGATCGATAAAATTGTCTTTTATATAATTCAATGGTTTTTTGTTCGTTACAAATCGCATGAGCTCATTTTTTTTATTCATATTTTTGTATCGTTTCAATTCATAAATTCAAGAAAATCTGGTTTTCTAGCAATATTAAGCACTGTTGTCATATCTTTTTCCTTGTTGTTTTTATTATTTTTCATATGAGCACCATTTTTTATGCATACTCGCTTTTTTTAAAATATAATACAATAAATAAAATTTTAAGATATTTTTTTGTTATAATTTCAATAAATATTATATTTACGTTGACTTTATTATATGCAATCCCTAACATAATTTTATCTTGTTTAAATTTAGATGGATTTTTCGACAATTTATTTCTTGGCTTAAAATAAATGTAATAAATATTTTTTTATGCAATGTCTCGATTTGAAATATAGTATAATATATATTTTTCTGATATTTTTATGCAGTAATTACTGTTATTTCGGTCTACACCTTGAAAAAATATACAATAAAATCATTTTTTGGCAATATTTTCATTTGAAATATAGTATAACATATATTTTTCGGTTATTTTTATGCAGTAATTACTGTTATTCCGGTTACATCCAGAATATAAATATATAATAAAATCATTTTTTGGCAATGCCTTGATATAAATATAAAATAAAATCATTTTTAAAGTTAATTCTCTGGGAGAGATATAATACAGCAATATTTTTTTGTTTATATGGTATGGTAAATATTTTCCAGATTTAATTATATAATAATATTTTCCAGATTAAATTATATAATATAGTTTACAGATTATATTATATAATAATATTTTCTAGATTTATCATATAAATATTTTCCAGATTAAATTATATAATAATATTTTCTAGGTTAATTATATAAATATTTTCCAGATTTAATTATATAATATAGTTTACAGATTAAATTATATAATAGTATTTTCTAGATTTATCATATAAATATTTTCTAGGTTAATTATATAATAATATTTTCTAGGTTAATTATATAATAATATTTTCTAGATTAAATTATATAATAATAGTTTCTAGATTACGAATCGATCTATTCATATTATGCAAATATTAATTTTTGATGATATTATAATGAATAATGATTACTTATAGTAAAGTTTATTTAATACATATTATACTTAAAGCTCTTCTTTTATATTTTCTTCATAGCTTTCATGAATATCTTCTTCATCCATGCTTTCAACGTCGACTTCCATCTTAGATGGGTCTATTTTCCCAGTGGTCACATCAATGCCCACACTTCCATATTTCATGATAAATTCAGCTAAGTTATCGACTGTTCTGTTACCTTGATAGTAATTAACCATACCTTGAGATACAAGACAAATGGTGGGATATCCTTTTATATCGAATTCTGGGAAGTCATTATCTGTCATATCGACTGATCCAATAACAAACTTATCTTTTCCGTTCTTAGAAACAGTCTCACCGAGTTTTTCAATAATAGGTTTGAGGTCCACACAAAATCTACAGTTTGGTGAAGTAAAAACAACCAGTGTGTCTTTATGTTTTGATCCAGCCTCAAGGTTAAAATAATTTTTGTAATTACTTCTTGTTATTACTTTAACATTCCGGGTTTCATTATCGCTTGGTTCTTCACCACTCATTTCCCATGGCTCTTGCTCGCCTTTAGAAAATAAATCCACATATTGACCGAATGTTTCTCCGTTAAGATTAACTGCTCTGTATTTCTTTTTATCGAAAATACAGACCATAGCAGGAAGATTATTTTCATTTATCCGGAAATGGGTTAATGATGGTTTATCTCTTTTATAGGCAAGCATTCCTATTTTCAACACTTGTCGATGCTTTCTCGCACTCTTTTCATAAGCACTTATCTCAGCAAAAAAAGTACTATTATTTTCAGGTAACTCATCATAGAATAAAAAGAATTTAGGGAACTTAGAGTCATCATATAATTTCAAAGAATCAACTGTCAATTCTTTCAAAATGGGCGTAAGTATTGCTGAAATATCTTGAGTAAACCCACGATATGGCAACTTATAATCTGTTTTATCATAAGAATTATACCCATAAACACCTGGAAAAGGAACACCTAACAACGTGGCTTGTTCCTTATCAGAAGAAATATACAACTTGATACTATTTAACAAACTATGATCCACCAATTTACTGGGGGAATCCTTTGAAGCTGAAACATTATCAAGAAAGAATATAGCAAATGAAATATTTCCAGTCTTCAAACTATCTTCTTCACTAAGCTCATTTTTCGAAACGTTAGTAAGCGAATCTACTATCGAGATTATGGACGAAGGCGGTGCGGTATGGTTCTGAAGAAGACCAACAAGTTGTGGAAGAACATCTTTACTCTCATTCATCATTTTTATTGCACGAGTGTCTGATTCAATAAGAATGTCCTGCTCTAACGTAGTATCTTCAAGAAGAGTTGCATCTTGGATAGATAGGTTCAGAGGTACCTTGGATTTTATTGTAAGACAAATGATGTAGTTTATTATAAATAATAGTAAACAATTCATATGGGCTTTTTTTTAGTCATATTTATAGAGTAGGCGTAATTTAATTAGAGGATTTTTATTGATTTAATATTTCTATTTATGGATGTATTAAAGTAATATAGCCTATATTAAATTTAATTGTGACACTTCATGGAATATATCAATTATTAATCCTTTTCTTTTTTATCTGTTTTATGTGAAAGACAAGGATCAGAAATAACTTTTTTTAGTAATTTTAGGAAATATAATGCTTTGGATTATCTTTTTATTTTGGTTTAAAACAATATCATGACATCCCAAATCTAAATACATAAAATAATATATTTTTTATTAGTTTTAGAAAACAATATGCTTTAGATTCACTTTTATTTGGTTTAAAACAATATCATAACATCCCAAATCTAAATACATAAAATAATGTATTTTTCTCTTGATTTAGAAAAAATATTGCATGGATTCGCTTCTTATTTTGTTTTAAAACAATATCATGACATCCCAAATCTAAATACATAAAATAATGTATTATTCTTGATTTAGGAAAAATAATGCTTTGGATTCGCTTTTATTTTGTTTTAAAACAATACCATGACATCACAAATGAAAATATATAAAATAATATGTCTTCACTATATTTAGTATGTGTAAGAAAGATTCGTAGTAAAAGATCATTATAGCATATTCAAATAATAAGTAACACCGGCATCTAATTATTCAAACAAATCCTTATTTATTATGACGTGAATGATAAATTTTTTCTTATGTTGGTAGTATGTGCATTATTGTAATCGATAATACCCTTTTTGAACATTTGTTGTGAAACCAATATAAATATTGCCTCTACCTTAGGAATATGTGTATTAATAAAAAATTACTATTTATTGCTAATAAATTTAAAGTTTGCTTGAATAATGTAATAATTGTAAGACAAATACACATAAATAATCTATATTTCCTCTGGGAAAATTTAAAAGGTAAAATAAAATCCAAATATAAATATAAATTAAGTCATGTTCTCGTATTACAATACGTGAAAAATAAAAATTAAGCCATATAAAACTTTGGTTTTTCTCTGTAAATATATAAATAAAACCCATATATATAATTGGGGGTTTCCTGCGCAAATATAAGAACTAATACACATAAATAAACTAAACTTTTGCTTAATCAAATATAAACAGTAGTGAATTAAATTAACAAATAAAGAATATAAATTGATTATATTTATAACTTATCTCAATAAAAACTAAAGAATACAACTTTAGGAGTATTTGTTTTGTAAATACGTTATTCTTACAACAATAAGAATTCAATGCTTTTATTAACACAAAATACGGCGATTAAGAAGAAAGTGTTGTAATAAAAATACAAGTTCTTAGAAAATAAAAATTTTAATATTGATGTAGAACATCGTTACGATATAATTAAAGCTACGTAATTAAAAATATTGACAGAATTATAGAATTCCACTTATTACAAAAAACCTTTTTTTACATTCATGCGGTTATTTGTTTAAATTAATATTTACTTCAAGCCTTATATAAAACTTAAAAAAAAGCAAATATCCAAAAAAGCCGATATTGAACTCATATCTCGTCATTAAAAATTAAAATTTACATATTTTACGGTTTTCCTATCATTTAATTACTTATAAATTGCTACCCATAAAAAAAGGTATATTTACATTAATTTAAAATACAAATACGATCTTACATCTGTTTACTGTATGTTTCTATTAAATAATAAAAAAACAAACATCCTCTTTTTTATATATCATGTAAGTTTTTAAAAAAAATTAATTTCTGATTTCAAAATGCTTTAAATATAATTTTTACAATAAAATCATGTTCATCTAGACCTTTTATATTATTGACTAGAAACCAAAAAAACCTTCATATTACCTTTACACGTATTCTGGATTTCAATCCTTCATATTCTGAGATAAATATCTTTTTACCTAAAATATGATTTATTTTAAATTTTTTTTTGTATAGAGAAAACAAATAACAATAAAAATATTGATTTATTTGAAATATGATCAAATTTTTTTACATATATACAACGTGAATAATACAATACATTGCAATATGTGATGATCCAAGTTCGAAAATTCATAGATCTAAATTTTATTAGTGCTGAATGCCAATTTGACCGAATCAAATTCAAAGCGATATGGCGAAAAAAAACTTTAGAGCAAATATAGTATACAAAAAAAGTTAAAAAAACTTAGATTTCAATAAATGTATATAAATGGTATCTTTAAAAATCAAAATTTTACATTAGAAATATAAATAGAAAAAAAATCGCTTAAAAAAATGGTTATTAAAGATATTCGTTTTGCATGAAATACATTTTTAAATAGAAGCATATGCCTATTTACAAAGTTTTCATCGTCTAATATACTTATATCTACACTCTTTGCTTTTTTGATCACGTAGAAAAAGGTTGTACAGAGTTGTAAAGGAATACGTATGAAAGAAATACTGGTAGTGATCTAAAAATGATTTTTAAAAAAACTTAAAATAAGAGACCCAAAAAAATCTATTAATTAAACGAGACCACTTTTAAATCTGCGCTATATTTATGGAATAAAAATAAAAATACAAGATTTGAAGCTTTGGTATAATTTACCCTCGATATATTAAAAAGGCAGCAATCACATTGATAGGGTTTTAGACGAAATACAGATCCTATTTTTTTTATATTTTCAAATGGTTATAAAACTATGCCCTAAGTATCTAGAAATCTATAATAAAAATGAAAAAAATAACCTACTGTACATTCTTAGAATGTTTAGGGATATATGATATTGCATAATTACATATAAATTTCATCATCATCGTGCTCCAGAACCTTTTTTCACATTGAAATTGTTTCCCATAATTTTCAAATGAATTTGTTTATATTATGTTATATTACATGCTCTTTATATAGAAAAATCTAGAAATGGTTTGCTTAGAGAATTTAAATTTTCTATAGTTAGAAAAATCTTTATTTTGACAAATCTAAAAATAAAATCATGTTTTGTAGATTATGATAGTGTTATCATATCTAAATAAAATAATCGGCATTTAAGAACAAAAAAATTTTTATTTATAGTCCCAAAAAACAGTTCATTATAATGTGAAACTGGATTTTCACTAAAAGAATATTTTTTGGCCTATATAGTCTATTCAATAATTACAATGTTAAATATATATAATGTCTATTGTAAATACCTATTAAAACGTTTTTATCAAATAAATAGGTGCTGTTAAAATAATATTAGCGATTTTGCTGCATAAATAATAATATGTGCCAGAAATAGTTCAGTTCACAGAAAATTATATAAATTTGATATGTTTTAAACAAATATCACGATAATAGGCAGGTATATATTATTATATCATTAATTATGCATTTTTTTGACAGATGTAAGTATTCTTTCCAAGATAATAAATATTCATGCGCGCGAAATAGGCAATTATGTTCTTAAATATAACGCTGTGGTTTTATAAATGATAGCTTTGGGTTTTTTCTTAGAATAGGATCATAGGATAATCAAAACTTTATCTATAGAGAAAAATTATGAAAAATAAATTCAATTATATGATATATACTAAGCTACTAAAAGAAAAACACTAAATGTTAAAATCCGACTTATCTATTTATAGAAAATAAAAAAGCAACAATATTCATAGATATAAAATACTATAGAATGTTTAAAAGCAATATCGTTTAAATATTGGTCAATGATATATGTAATCACTAAAAAAATAAGATGATGTGAACAGTTGATGTTCGAAAAAATCCTTCCACGGTATCAGAATAACTTAGATATTTGTGGTAAAAAATAATGTAAGTCTTATAAATGTTTTTATACGATTGGGTTTATAATATCATAGCCCGATCAAAGTAAAACACCTTTTTTTATACGTACTAAATATGGTAGCATGATTTAAAATATAAAAAAATACCCAGCGTGTATATCATAAAAATATAGTACTAGAATTCTTTTGTTGAAAATTTCAACTGAAGCAGACGCATGCGTACAAACATTAGGATTGAGGAAGACACTTGAGCTAATAAGTATAGAAAGAAGATCGTGTATTGAAGTACAATATTAGATGACAATATATAAAAAAATGTCAGCTAAATCTATTCTAAAGAGCATTCTGATGTTATTCTATAATAATATCAAATAGCTAAAAATGAAAAAAATATAAGATAATTTTTGTTGCATAAAGAGACTTTAAAATTATAAATATGACATTTAAAGTGTATTTTCATCGTAAATCAAATGCCATATATATGTTTCACGGACTATTCTCCCAATAAATTTTTATTTGATCATTCAAACTTATATTTTAAATTAGTTAATGACAAAGAATGATAAATTTTAGCCATAACGGCATAATTATTTAAATAGTTTGAATTAAACTATTGTATTTTTTTAAGATCTAATTTTTCTTTTAAATTTTAATGTTGGCTCCCGCAAAACTTTGATTAGCTCTATATTACAGATTTGCTGTATACTTTTTTCTAGTACATGATCCTCACAGTATTTATTATACATATCTACACTCAAGTATTATTCTCAATACTATCTATGTGCATATTATCCAGCGTTTGAAAATCAAATAAATATTATTTTATAAAGTGGCCTTAGAACAATTATTTTTATATCCTGTAAGTAAAAATATTGCAAAATAAAATATGATAAACAATAAATAAATTATAAAAATACAAAACAATTACCATAAATTTCTTTAGTAAAAGATTATTTGTATTTTTTACGGTTATCAAAATCTATTACTATATGATGAATGGTTTTTATTCTTATTCATTGCGTTGTGTTCCTTTGTCTAAACTGTAATATTTTTGTAGTAAATATGTTTTATACTTCTCAGCATTCATTATCGAGTATATAATATTTATGTTTCAAACTCGAATTTGCATCATAGTTTATTTTTTTTACAGATTTAAAATTGTTTTCTCATTGATAAATAATTTGTATGTGCATGAATTACATATATTTTTTAAAATTATAATATGGATTCATTTGTGAGCTTTTTGATCTTATCTGAATTCGCTAATATTCTATTATTGACAAGAAGCTTGAGCATATCTCATTTTTGATAAGAAGAGCAGTTATGAAAATAAATCAGGGGAAGGTGCCAAAATATGTATCAAGAAGTTGTGCAATATTCCCAATGGTTTGACTAAGTCTCAATAGTGGAATTAATAAAAAGAAACTTAACCCAGGAAATCAAAATATTTTAAAGTTTTATTATCGACATCGATTGCAAATTTCTTGGGTATAAATTGAAACAAAAGAAAATTTAAATATCTTATAATTGATACTATTATGCTTGGTTATTACTTAAATATATTGGTGAATTTTATATGTTCAAATTAAATAAAACTTATTGATAAATAATATTAGGGTTAAACATCATTTATAATAATTCATCAATATTTTATCCTTTATATAATTATACTATAATATCGCAAATTATATTATTTCTTCTAAATTCTGCATCACAAATTGTTTTTTCTCTATTATTAAATAACAATGAAAATTATTCAGAACTTAAAGCATTTAAATATGCGATCCTTCAAATTAATTGTCGCCAAATATTTTGTATTTTTAGGATTTTTTAACATAATAAAATATTTTGTTTTTTTAATATTTTATAGTCCGGAAATTTATAATCTATTTATATGGTTTATTAATGGATTTTAGGCTTATTAGCTGATTATAAGTGAAAAGTGTTGATACAGGATAAAAACTAGGCTATTTTTCACTTTCACTGATTCTGAAAGATGAAAGCTAATCTATAATTAGGGCATAATTAATGACGAAAATCACTTATAAAAGCATAATAAGGGGTAAAGTTATACTAGAATTTGAAAGGAAATAATTCTGAACATATTAATCCATAAATTACAGTGATATTTGGGTGTTATTATATATATAACTGCCGATTGAATGTAATACCAACCATTTTCCATTATATATCATGATAAATAGCCAAATTTTGAAAATTTTAATGCTTAATGCTATTATTTTTATTTATCTTCTAGATACCTCAAGAATAAACTTTATAATGCTCGAAAAAAATTATTTTTACTCTAAATACGTGAATTTATTTTCCACTATTATAAATTTTAGATGTTTTTTTTAGATATATTAAAAATCGAAATCCCTGGGTCCCTAGGCATATAACGAAAATCATAAAGTCTGCATATTCTAAGATTTAGTCTAAGGCATTTATATACAATTTAGCAGTTAATTTTTTTTTAAATATAATTTTTATGTGAATTGATCATTCTTGATTGCTTAATTTATAATATTAAAAAAAAACTTTTACTGTGTGCAACACATGAAAGAATAAATCGTGCAATAAAACTGAAAATTTATCTAGTTACTTATCTATTAATATTAGAACACTCTAATCTGTTCAAATACTTATCTTATAACGTACTGTTTAATAAAGTAGCATAATTTTCGGCGCCTAAAAAATAATTAACATTTATTATATTTCGTTCAGAACTGTTTTCCCCTTTATCAAAAATTAATAGCGATTTTTATCTAGCCAATTAAACATAATTATGCAAGAATATATAATATTGGTAATATAGGCTATTATTTACATTTGATTTGAATAATTTGTGATTCACATTTTTTAATTGTTCTAAACAAGCTGTATGCATATAATTTATCAATATATTACTTTAATTACTTAGAAAACTTAACATCCCCCGGGCCCACATCCACCACGGGGAGGGCATCCTCTTGGGCCACATCCACCACGGGGAGGGCATCCACCTGGTCCACATTTACCACCACGGGGAGGGCATCCACCTGGCCCACATTTACCACCACGGGGAGGGCATCCACCTGGTCCGCATTTACCACCACGAGGAGGGCATCCACCTGGCCCACATTTACCACCACGAGGAGGGCATCCACCTGGCCCACATTTACCACCACGAGGAGGACATCCACCTGGTCCGCATTTCTCTTGATTTGCTTTTCTCCTACTTGCAGCCTGTTCCCTAATTGCTTTTAGTCTTTCTCTTCTTTCATTACCACTAACTTGGTTATTCTCATCAAAATTTGCCTTTGCAGCTATTAAATTCACAAAAACGAAAAATATAATTGAAATACTTTCAAAATTCATTCTTATTTTACAGATAATGATGACTTATATACCATTATTTTCTTATCGCATATAATTTCGTAATGCATTAGATAAACTTATCCATTCCACATCATTCTATTAAGTTTAGAAATGATATTTACTATCTCTAAATAAATCTAAAATTAAGCTTCTTTCTATAGCTTGAGGCTTTGAAAACTTATCAAATTTGATTATCTCTACTCTAATGATTTATTTTATATAGATAAAGTTTATTTATTAGTATACCAATAGAATAGTTAGAAAAAGGTGCTATCAAATACTCTACCAATAAAAAAGTTCCTATATCTAATTTTATATCAATCATAGATATCTTATACTTTTTTATTTAATACACATAATATTTTTTAATCTTTTAATCGGCTGTTCTGAATTTTTACAGAGCTTTGCTTATCGCTAATCGCATAAATTTCCGCAAAAATAGATCTGATGAGAATCAGATTATCGAGAAAGAGTTTATTTATATTTAATCCGTTGAGCACAGAGAAAGGATATGTATTATATGAAATACATTATAAAAGTATAGTTCTGGTTCTTCTATTAAAAAAAATAACCCGCCATTTAATCCTTAAAGGATTCTAAATAAGCTTAATTTCAAAAAAATTGTTCCGATGTCGACTTGATTTTTTAATCCCGAGGAATAATAGGCTTAACTTCTAAAATATGGGAACTAATAATCAAATTTTCAAGAAACTTTTTAAAGAGCTATCAAGATTCAATTTTTTGTATCTGGTTGTATTTTTAGTTTATATATTGTTTCTAATCACTGGGTATATAGTTGCGTCATTATACGAGTTCTAAAAAAATTAGGATAAAAAAATATATTTCTTGATCCTTATAATTATAATTATAGGGAGTATTTCATCTTGGCGAATGAACTTGGTTTAATTGACAAATGTAAAACAAGAATAATATCATATGTAATGGCATGGGATGGAGTGATTACAGAATCCATAAAAAAATATGCTAAGTATTTAAAAATCTGGACGAAAACGAAGCCTACATGCAAGCTCTCACACTTCGCAAGGCACTTGAACTATCTCATTTGAGAGAAGAAGTGCAGTTGATGAAGATAGATCAGGGGAAGGTGTCAAAAGATGCATCAAGGAGTTGTGCAATATTCCTAATTGGCTGTCTACATCTCAATAGATGAAATTTATAAAAAGAAGAAACTAACCCATAAATAAAAAATCATTATTTTAAACCATTTAATAATTAATATATGAAAAAACATTTTTAAAAAAGGTATATTCCCATCCTTTTGTTTGTAGTTTGAAATATTGAATTTATAAGAATGTATTTTATATTTAATTCCAAGTATTATAAAACATTAAATTTAACCTTTATCATGATAAGTTTCTTTTTAGACGTGATTAATTAGCAAATAAAGGAAATGTTATTTGTCTAAATTCACCCAAAATGAGAAACTGCGTCAATATATAAAAGCTAGCCTTGTGAAATATACTTTGACCCTTTAAAAATATGCATAAATGAAATTTTTTTTATAAAATACAACCATATTAAATCAGATAAAACTTTATTATACATTTTCAAATACGAGAATCATAAACGTAATACAAACTTCGTCGGAGTTTTAGTATAAATTGATAATATATATTTCTACATGAATATGTAGAAATATATATTTATACTGGCTACAAAGCTTCGCTTATTATTAAATTTTATGAAGATTTAGCTATTTCGTATCCAGTATTAAATTCATTAAACTAAAAATGAAAATTTTTAAGGGGAAGTTTGATTTTCAGCTATTTGAATTTGTTCAACAAAACCATAAATTGCTCTATAGAGCAGATTTGCTTATTACTTCTTGCAGTCGCATTATCTTTACAATCTTCACATTTAAAGACTTATTAATTCAAGTCTTTTCCTCAATCTTTTTGTTTGTGTATATGCTTCTGCTTTGGTTGCATCCCAACTCCTTAATATACGACTAATGGTATTTAGTGACCACGCCAAGCCATATAATAAGCAAGATATGTCATAGAACTGATCAATAGATTTATTTATACAGCTAAATCTATAGTTGAAATTTCTGTTTTTGTTCTCGAGCACAACTTGCTTAGTTTTCCATTCGAGCAGCGTATCTCTGCTTTCGGCTATCTTCTCCTCTTCAAAGTCTTCTATAATACTTCTCACCCTTTCGAGAGCTATTAATTCAAGGGTGTTTCTCAACCCCAAGGCTTGTATATATGCCTTGATCAGGTTTGTGACTTCGAGTTCGTCCTAGTACTTTTATGATACTGTGTCATCACTCCGTCACAGTCTATAACATATGGGATAATTTTTGTCTTTCGCTTGTATATTAGTGACAGCTCAGATGCTAGCAGATCATAATTTTGGCATAGAACTAAAAAAAAATATTTTAATCAATAAATGAAATTTAGACTGATCAAAAAATTATAGCAAAGAGCCAAAGTTTGAAATCTAGGGAAATTAAATTAATTTTAAACATTGAAAATATCTTTAATAAAAAAAAAATTGTAATCACCAATAAAATCCTAGAATATTAATAAAGCATACTATTGGTTTCTAAATAATGCTACGGATAATATATTTCCGTAATAATTGACGTATTAACTAAACAATACGCAAATATAGAAAAATAGAATAAATCCTGGAATAACAAAAATAGCGAGATTTTCAAAAAATTACAAAAATTTTCAAAATAAATGGAATAGAAAAAATAATAAAAAGCAGACTCGGATGTAATCAGGGACTATAGAAAAAATCAATAAATTTAAAATCTAAAAACAACCTAAAAGTATAAAAATAATAAAATGTGTTTTTCATATTATAATCAGAATTGCTGTTTGTCTTTTTAAAATTTCAATTGACAAATATATATTCACTTAAATACCTCCAATTAATTTCGGAATTTCAAATTGCAAAGTTTGTCTATTTTTTCTATTATTAGAGTAGATTAGAAATTATAACTTTATTTATATATTTTTATTCAAAAATATAGTCTTTCTGGTAATATAAAGAACCTCAATGTTTAATTTGAATCGTATAGCAGGATCTTTACCATTCAATGCCGTTAATTTGTTTTAATACTTAGGTATAAAAATCTTTAAAATAAGCTAGTTGTATTTAGAATTAATTTTAAAATCATTTTGTGTGTTTGAGATACCTTTTTCAATTTATTTCAATAATAAAATAACTTCATGTCTTAATATTTATCTATAAACCGTAAAGGAAACATTTTAAAACACTAGAAAAACACACATTCTATAAATTTATCATCCTCAATTATTTTTTAGGCCATGGGATAATTTTAGATCACATTTATGAGAATATATAAATGTATTTTGCGGGTTTAAAAAATAATAATTGCAGCGTAAAACATGAAATCCAATTATTTTTCTATTTGAATATGCAATCATCAATATTTTTTATATCGAAATTACTTAAATCTTTTTTGGGAAAAGAATTCTTGGCTAAATATGAATATTATTTTTTTTTGTATTTTTGCGCAGTTCGAATGTTAATATAGTTTTTAGACCACAAATAAATGCACAAAAAATGCGAATAGTTGTTTAAAAAAAAGAGACTGTAAATATTTTCATATTAAATAATATCATTTATTTATTTATAGCTGAAATACCACATATAAAGGTCTTAAATTTAATAGAATATATATACTCAATATTGCTACACAAGAAATACCATTTCAAATTGTTTTAGATGCAAATTTGAATAAAAATACTATGTTTTGGCTAAAAAATTATGTTTGATATGCACAAATAGATTATAAAATCCCGCTTAAATAAACAGGATACAATTTTCATATATAAGAAAAATTGTTTTGAAAACAGGATTTTTAAAACTTTCAGTTGAAATGACAACTAATTTTATGCACAACAGAAATTATTATAAATGTTTAGAATTCATCGATTCAAATATTATTATTTTTAGTTCGCTTGAAGAATCAAAGTTAAGTATTTCAAAGAAATAAGAAAATAGGGAGATCATGAGATAAAATTTTATCATATTAACATTTAAACTTAGTAAAAAACCTTGATAAAAATATTCTGTTTATTTATTTAAGAAAGTTATTAGACTTGTATTTTAGCATCTTATTGCAAAATGTAATTTTTTATGGCAGCAAGTACATTTCCTTGTGTATTTATTGTATAAATTAGCTCTTGTTGAGTTTTCTTATAGGGTTAATGTATTTAGATTTCACTTCGCAGAAAAAAATTCCATCACCCGAAAAAGAGTTGAAATTAGATCACTAAGGGAAAATTTATTATTTTTGTTTTGTATTTTTTATTAAAAATTTCAAGCTATCTCATTTTGAATGTATTCTTTTTGGCTTTTTTTAACCTCTAAATCAATATAGTATCAGAACTAAATGGTATATTTGTGAAGAAAGAAAGAGCAATAAGATAATTATTATCTTTAAAAGTTATTTCATTACAAATAAAGGCGGTGAAAAGTAAGTTCAATGTAGTTTAGATCAGATAATGGAATCGTATTGATATATATGGATTTATAATGACATTAAAGTGTGATGATTTTTTTAAGATAATACAATTAACATACCTTGTCCTTAATCTTATCTCTTTCAAAATAAGATACCTATGATAAGTATAGTTGAAAGTGCAGGCATTATGAAAAGTAGCCAATAGATAGTGTAGACTTCTTAAAAGAAAATGTTTTGGTAAAATAGTTATATAAAAAAATAAAATAGGAGGAACGCGAAATTTAATAGTTTTCGAGACGAAACTTAACAATATAAAATAAAAAAGTGACAGAAAGTCGAAAGGTTCGTTTATCGTGGGTATGAAAGATCTGCCATAAAGACCTTTTGGCTTATGATCACGCTAAGAAAATGCTAGTGATATATAAAAATATGATTAATTACAATTAAAAGATATCCATCATCTATTCATATGGATGAAAAGCCCATCAAAAGGTTTAAACAGAGTTTGAACTCGAAGCTAAGTTTGCGGATCATAATAAAAACTATAAATATTATAGTATTTGAGTATATAAAAACACGGTAGAAGGAGAAAATAATGATAATAAATTAGAAATATAGCAAAAAAAAATATTTTTTGGTTTTTTTGGGGCGAAACAGAGCTGTGTTATACCTGCTGTCAATTTATATAGTCTTGAGTGTTATTTTCTTATAAAAAGAAAAATTCATAGAAATTCATTATTTTTAAAAATCTCTGCCAGGCAAGTACGCAAATAACTTATAAATATATGAATAATATGCATTATTACAACATAAGATTGCCTTTTTAAGCTTTTATATTTGGGTACTATAATACACCGTAAAAGACTCTTATATAAACTCTACGATATAGGTTTTATGAATTTACATTACTTTTTGAATTTCCTTTTTGTTTTTTTCCTATAAAAACCATCCAAAGTTTTCATTGCGACTAAAAGTAGCTCAAACGTATCACGCGGGGTTTTTCATGTGATTTACAGTTCATAATTTTTATTTTCAAAGTTTAGACTGTGATGTCATAGTTTTTTTACGGTAAATTTCCGAAATTGTGGTTCCTTTCCTACACAAGATCGAATACTGTAAAAGCCATTATAATACTTAAAAAAAAATGCAGGTAATGATCTGAAATATTTATGATTCTATCTTGAAAGCACCCCTGATTAATATTTTTTTCTTAACATTATAAACTTGATTTTCAAATAAAACTATTATCTGCTTAATGTGTCGCTTTAAATTCAAAGAATTTAGTATTTATCATAATTAAACCTCTTTATTTTTTTACTTTTATTTAGAGCAAATTTTCCTTAAATATATATAATTAAAATAAATCTAAGCTATTTATTTAAATTGTCAAAATATATTTGTATTTATGGTCATCGTGTTGATAAACAAATAGAATTCAATTTGATATAAATTATGTACGAGCTTACATTAAAACTAATTTTTATGATAGAATAACCGTGTTCTTCCCACATATGCTTAAAAATTAGTTAAAAATATATCATCGAACGCGGTATTTTATTTTGCTTAAAAAAATAATAATGATCCAAAAGAACCTTTTAAATACTCTTCTTCCAATACGCGTATAAAACTAAAAACTCAACACAAAGACTGATACATTTTAACTATATTTGAGTATTTTTTAATGTCTCTACTCAATTTAGTACCATTTTTTAGTCAAAAAATAAACAAATTTTTTTCAACTAAAATACTTACTTTTTCAAGATTTTTCGGAATCTGTGGGATGATATTTATCAAAAATATTCAAAGAAATAATTAATTAACAAAATCATGATAGTAATATAAAATATTTTTGCTCAAATAAAGCGACCTGCATTTTTACTAAATTTTAAAACTAGGAATTTTATACTGTCTAAAAAATTATATAATTACATTTGGCCACTAGACTTTTGATTTATGCGTATTTATGTAAAAATACTTTATTTATAAAAGAGTAACGCAATTATTGATAGTAGTAACATTAAATGTCGTTTTAAAATGTATTAAAACATATATGGGCCTTTATATCTTTTATTTTTTCTCAAATTTCAAAAATTGAAAACTTAATAAGCGTTGAAAATTTGGCTTTAAATATAATAGATATTCTTTTAAAAATTTAGACTGATAGTTCAATATTGGTATTAAATGGGTAAATACTTAAATTATAATAAATATTTGACTTTTCAAACTTAACATAAAGGTATAAATATAATCTATATTGTTATAATACTCACTGTATTAACCATTCTCAAGACATGAATTATATTTCAGCGATAAAAATTGGCACTTTCATATAATATTAAAAACCTTTATACTTAATTTATAAGGTTTAGCAAAATTTAAATTTTTTTAAATCGTAGCATGCAATTTTAGATACAATAAGATGTATATAATGCTTGTTTTATAAATATTATACTGTCACATAAAAATTTCCATTTGATAATTGATGGTATATAAAAAGAATATGGCATTCTTTTTGTTTTATGCAATATATAAACTTTAATTTAAGGTGTAAAAACATGATAATTTTAAAGCGGGCTTATTTTTTTCTAAAAAAAACCTTGAAATAATCAAGATTTTATTAATTTATATGACCCCATAGAGATTATAGTTGAAAAATTTATTTTGGATAAAAAAAAACATCACTTCTGATGTTTAACAGCGTAAAATAGTAGTGGACGTAAATTATATATCCTCACATTGCAAAAATGTAATTCTCAATTATTTTAATTATAACTATAAGCATTTATGCGATCGGGCGATTACATAAACTACAAACATGTGGTTCATGATTATTCTGAAGATTACTTTCTTCTGAGCCGGTTTGTGCAATTGTATTTCCACATTTACCACAAACAGCGGAATTTTCTTCAGTTTTGTTATTTTCATTTTTAGAAGAATTTGGTGTTATTGCATGGCCACATCTAGCACAAACATCTGGGGGTTTTTCAGATGCATTTTTAAGATTGTTTGGGGCATTTGACTCAATAGGTGTATTTGATGGCACAGAACCCCCGCATCTTTTGCAAACAGGTGCAGCTTTTTCGGTCATTTCGTTTTCCTTTCTAGAATCCTTTGAAACTTTTGGACTTGGCTTTACAGTTTCTGGTTTGGGTTGTGCTTGCATGGAGTTTTTTGATTCATTTTTAGAATCATTCGAAGGATTTGTTTTTAGGGCCTCTGGTTTAGGTGGTGCTTGATCTTTATGACGTCCGCAATGACTACATCTATTTTCAGATTCGATTTTTGGACTTGGCTTTACAGTTTCCGGTTTAGGTGGCGCTTGCATGGGGTTTTTTGATTCATTTTTAGAATCATTCGAAGGATTTGTTTTTAGTGCGTCTGGTTTAGGTGGTGCTGGATCTTTATGACGTCCGCAACGACTACATCTATTTTCAGATTCGTTTTTTGGACTTGGCTTTATAGTTTCTGGTTTAGGTGGTGCTTGCATGGAGTTTTTTGATTCATTTTTAGAATCATTCGAAGGATTTGTTTTTAGTGCGTCTGGTTTAGGTGGTGCTGGATCTTTATGACGTCCGCAACGACTACATCTATTTTCAGATTCGTTTTTTAGACTTTGTTTTACAGTTTCTGGTTTAGGTGGTGCTTGCATGGAGTTTTTTGATTCATTTTTAGAATCATTCGAAGGATTTGTTTTTAGTGCGTCTGGTTTAGGTGGTGCTGGATCTTTATGACGTCCGCAACGACTACATCTATTTTCAGATTCGTTTTTTGGACTTGGCTTTACAGTTTCTGGTTTAGGTTGTGCTTGCATGGAGTTTTTTGATTCATTTTTAGAATCATTCGGAGGATTTGTTTTTAGTGCGTCTGGTTTAGGTGGTACTGGATCTTTATGACGTCCGCAACGACTACATCTATTTTCAGATTCGTTTTTTGGACTTGGCTTTATAGTTTCTGGTTTAGGTGGTGCTTGCATGGGGTTTTTTGATTCATTTTTAGAATCATTCGAAGGATTTGTTTTTAGTGCGTCTGGTTTAGGTGGTGCTGGATCTTTATGACGTCCGCAACGACTACATCTATTTTCAGATTCGTTTTTTGGACTTGGCTTTACAGTTTCTGGTTTAGGTTGTGCTTGCATGGAGTTTTTTGATTCATTTTTAGAATCATTCGGAGGATTTGTTTTTAGTGCGTCTGGTTTAGGTGGTACTGGATCTTTATGACGTCCGCAATAGCAGCACGTATGACCACTGTTGTTCTTTTGATTTTGTTTACGCGCAGTTGTTTTTGTTTGAGAATCAGATCTTATTGTAGTATTTTTTAAATTATCAGCCAGTGGTGTATTTGTTGCGCTATCTTGTTTTGATGTTGTTGACTTAATAGGTTTTTGGCAATGACAGCAAGTATTTTCATACGAATTTTCATATTTTTTTGCCTGTTCTTGAGTTTTATTCTGTAAACATGGTTTAGATTTAGAGTCTTTTGCAGCTTGCTCTTGTGTATTTGATTGTAGTTTCTGTCCACGTATTGGTGATGGTTCTAGTGTATCTCTAAATTTTCTGCAACTATGTCTTTTTTCACAAGAAGAAATGTCATCTTTTGATTGAGGCATTTGATCGATATTTTTATCACCGCATTTTCTACAACTATGTTTATACATGCATTGACAATTTCTTTGATCTTTACGATTAGTCTCCATTTCGGCTGATCCAGTAGAAGGCGGTTCGTCCGTATATTTTTCTCCTCTGGAATTGGTTGTTCTGTTATTATCAGAATAATTTTGATCATTGCCAGATTGCCTACTTTCCCTTGCAAAGTTAGAGGAGGCCATTTTCTGTTGATTAGATAAGCCTACTGCACTACTACTGTTGCGTTCATGATTATTTTGAAAATCATGTGTTGATTTGCTTTGCATCGCTAGAGATGTATTTTTCGCTCTGGATCCCTGATGCCTGCCATGATTAGTTCTGCTTTTTCCGTCTTTCTGCTCATCAGATGTTTCTTCAGTCGTTTCAGAATCAATATCTATATTTCCTTTTCCTGCTTTTAAAGATCTTTTCCTTCTTTTTTCTTTCCTCATTTTTTGCTTTCTTCTCTTTTCTTTTAGCCTTTTTCTTTTCTCTTCTAGCTCTTTTTTGTTCAGCTCTCGTCTCTTTTTTATTCTTTCTGCCTCTTCATCTTTTTTCTTAGACTCATTAGTCTTACTTATATTTTCGCTTTCTTTTTCATTATTCCGTTTTATTTCGTTCGGTTTTTCGTTATTAGATTTGTTTATCCCATCTTCTTCTGGCTTGGATGTGCGGGTTATTACGGCCTCAACAAACATATAAATAACAAAAATTAGTTCATTCTTCATAAGATATTATATTCACTTGCATAAATATATATTATGACGAGATATAATAAGATGATTAGAATTAAAAACACTTGACAGAATTTTTACATCATTAGAATGACGCATTATGCATTGCTTGATTTACCTAAAAGCTCAAAAAGCGTTGATACATAAAAAAATACGACAGAGCTATTCAAAGTAAAAAAATTGTTGGATCATTATAATTAGAAAGAAATTGATTTAACGAATAAATTTAACGCACAAATTATTTAATTGAAAATTTTTTTATGATCCAATACTATTTTTGGTGCTTTCATCAAAGTTATAGGCTATTTTTATGACACGTAAGCAATAAAATCATTCGATTGTAATGTTTAGTCATAATTCATAAAAATCTATGTAAATATTAATTGATCGCAGATATGGCTTTGGATTCTTCTAAAAACACGATCTTATAGTCTGAAATAATGATAAGTATGGTATTTTTTGTTTAAAAATAAAGATATACCTGCTTATTTTGCCTCAAATGTAGATTATGAAATGTTAAAATGATATAATTTATGAGCCGGCTAATATTTTAGCGTCATATAGAAAAGAAATGGCAGAGAAAATATATATGCCTCCTCATCTAGCTTTCTTTTGTTTATAATGTAATTATAATCATATGATTACTTTACCGTATCTTTATTATAGCTTTTAAAATTAATATAAAAAAATCGTGTGAGTCTTTATAAATTTAAAAAGCCGTATATGAAGATCAAAAATAAAAAATATGTATCTATAAAAATTAAACTAAAATTCATGGAATAAATGGCACATTTTCAATAAATTAGCATTAAAGAATATTGTATTCAAAATAAATTCTTACTATAGATTCAAAAACTGCATATAAATCATAATTGAATCATTAATATGTCTAAAATTTGAATAACATCATCACCAAAAACTAATTGTGTCATCTAATAATTCAAACATCAACAATAATTGCCGGCAAATTGACGGAACTATTTTTTCATATAAATATAATTGACAATAAAAATAGTGTTCTTTCATTATTTATTTCATAAATCAAAGCATTTAAAATAGATAAAGAATATATGAGCTTTTATATCAGAAAAATGTAAAGAAAAAATTTAAGATTTAGTTAATTTTTCTATTGAAGTGTTAATAAGTAACAAATAATTTAAGCTTGTAAGTGCAAACAGGCGATGACATAAATTTATCATTTCATCCCCAATAGAAAATGCTGCCCTGGGAAAGATATAAAATACATTTAATAATTAATTTATTTTTCACATGCATTCTGGATCAACAAACATCATATCTAAATTTTTAGTATGGCTTAGCCCAGTTTATGTTTTTTAGATGTTTGTTGAATATTTATAAAGTCGTAATATACAAATAAAGCACTATATTGGTTTATTTTCATAATGGGAATTCTTCCCATTTATAAATATATATGAGTAATTTCCCTAATTAATTAGCTTTATTTATTAAATCAATTTTTAATTATATTTTAAATTTAAAAAACCTTGATCGTTCATTTTATGCATGTAATATATTATATTGCATTAAAATTATTTTTTTATAATTTATAAATAACTGAATTTTTTTTGATTGAAAATATTATAGATCACATAAATAAATTCTATTATTTTGTAGAATAGTTCGCCGCCCATGACATTGAGAAATAAATTATTCTGTGAATAGTCATAGATTTGTCAATTTAATTTTGTCTACCATTCTATTTAGACACTAAAAAAAAAGATGAAATTATTAAAAGTTAAAATCTACAAATAAAACTAAATGCGATGCTAAAGGACATTAGAAATTGACATGGAAAAAAATTAAAACAGAAACAAAAACAATATTAAAAATACAATTATCAACGATTTGAAATACAAAGCATAGTATCAGTGCAAAAAAACTAAAAAATAAATTAAAAAATTTATTATTATTTTTATTAATATATTTTATGCTCTGAAAAATTATTATTTATCGAAAGTAAAATGTTTTCAGCAAGAAGAAATTTTGTTGCAGTAGGTTTGAGCCGATATTGGTTAAACGGCACATCTGTATAGTGTATGCGGATTTTCAGTCATTTATATTTTTAAAATCTATACACATCTAAGGATATGCTTATTAAACATGATTTGATTTTTCTGTATTCATAATATTCTGTTTTTTTGCAACATGTTTATTTTTATAGTAGAAACACAATAATAATTTGTCGCGCTGCTATATGCACACTATTCATATTTTCAAGCAAGTCGTAAATATGTACAATATTAGTTGATTAAAAGTATCGTTGTGTGTCTTAAAACATAAAAAAACCAAACTGTAATGCTTTAAATTATTTTATATCTTAGTTGTATCTAGAGCATTTTGTTCTGAGCTATTACACAGTAAATTTGTGCTTTTAAGCAATTAATAATTTCTCATCGCGATCAAGTTTTTACCCCATAATACATTAACATTAAAAATTAATTCGATTCTTTTTAGAAAATAAAACATAATAAGTAGGCACGATAATATGAAATATAATTTTCGTATTTTGTGTTTCAACTGTGATTTTAAAGAACTCGGCCTTTCATCTTGTAAAAAAATGGTCAAGATGATGATAAATTCGAAAAGCGAAAGAAAAATATACATAAATTTTTTTAAAAAACTGGCATTGATTTTTTTATAAATTAAATATTTATTCTTTTATTTGTCTTGATTGCAATTTCGAATCTAATTCTATACACAGATCTATAAAGCTTAATATTTTTTTGACAAATGTAAGAATTTGTGGTTATTTTTTTCGCCTTTTAATTTTCGAAAATAACTTTTTATGGATTTAAACCAGTAAAATAATTTGTAAGTATGACAAGCTAATTATAAAGTAAATTTTGGTTCAATTAATAAGATTTTATTGTATTTTTATAAACTTTATAGGTTTTTACAATCTATTTAAAGCTTATAAAGGAATTAAATAATGGAAAATCAAGTTATATTTTTTGATATTATTTATTCTACTATTATGAGTAGAAACGCTTGGTCCCTTCTAGGTCATTTCTACTTCTCTTGTTGCATATAAATCCAATCGAAAGTAGAATGTTACATATATCTCTAGGCTCTATTCAAATAGTTATTTGGTATCTGATTTTTTTATGCGTCAGATATATAGAAATTCTGAGTCTAGATGATTACTTTTATCTTTAAATTATGAAGATTAACCATCTTGAGATTGAAACACTAAAAAAAACCATGACTCAATATATTTTATTACAAATACAATAAAATATTCTAGAGAATTTTTAGTCTGCCAAAATTTTTTAAGAAAAATTTTAACGGTGGGTGACTTACTAATATTGCACAAAAATGCTATTGAAATATCTATTTTTATATATACCTAAGACAACCACTTCGCTTTTTTATTCAAAATATCACATCTAAAAAATTAAAACAAACAAACCAACTTTTGTCGTTTTTGTGTTTGAACAAAAAAAATTGCATACAATTATACATTAGGTCTTTAGATAGCATATTTGAAAAAAATTCTGCCGACTCATATAATAAAAGAATCATTAAAAATCAGATAAATGCTTTTAGTTCTACTCATTTCATTTACTTTTTTGCCTAATATTATCCAAATCATTTATATTACTTTATACTTAATAGCTATAATCTCCGTTTTTATTTCTATTGCACATATGCATAAGTGTTGAGTTTGTTTTGTAAATCGAAAAATTCATTATTGTTAAATTATTTTAAAGTTCTGTGTATTTACTAATCTAAATAATAAAAAATGAACAAGTTTCTTCGAATTTTATTTATTTTATCATATGAGTTTTTTAAATTATATTAGGAGGTGTTGGATAACCTAGTGTATTCTTTTTAATAATTTTCATAGAAAAAAATACAATTGTATCTGAAAATTATAATATTTTAATCCAGTAATATCATATTTAAATGAATTTTCAATTAATAGCCTATTAACCATCTTGTATTAGAATTCGCTGATAGGCATTTTTATGGGTTTTTTTTCATGAAAAGCATTCAAATCTTTAGGATGGATTTACATTTTTTTTCTACCTCAAACAACAAAATATCAGGATTATGATGTTTCTATTTAAAATTTCTACAAAACCACAATAAAAAACCAAAAATAATGCAAATAATGTATAGAAATTTATAAAAATCTAAATATACATGCACGATTCTTTTCTGGGTTGAAATATTTATATATTTTTTTTATCAACTAAAAGGCGGAATAGCCATGATCGCAGATTTATTACCTTGATGTTAAATCAAAATCCAGAAATATTGCCATATTTAGTTATTTGTAGCCTAAATTTAGATATAAAATACATGAATTTATTTTAATTGTAATTTTTATGATTTATAATTAGGTAATTTTCTATTGATTTGTACTTCATAGCATTTTTTTGCAAGAAAAAATTAAAAGCTTGAAAATACTTCAAGTATTTTAGTATATTTGGTATAAAAAAGAAATTATTTTATATTTCTTTGCAATTTTGGCAAATTTCAAAGATAGCAAAGCACCGTTCGTGTGATTTTAACATTTTAATCAATATAGTTGCACCCTTATGATTATAAATAAAAATCAAAGTTTCTCTTCCAAACTTACTATACTTTATATTTTTTTGTATAATTTGTATTATATGCATCTTTTCCTTGTTTTATATGGATTGATTCCCAATCACACTTTAATCCACTAAATATTTTAAAAATATCATTTAATTTAAATCCTATCTGAATTTATTTTATATAAGCTAAAGTTTCGTGAAAATTTTTCATGGAAGGGTAGCAAGAATAATAAAAAGTCCATTTAGTCAAAAAAATATAAAAAGCTGAATGAATAAAAAGATTAAGAAGGTTTATAACGTATGTGCTAAAAAAAATAAAAATACTGTAAGAATACTATAATATACTTTATTTAATTTTGATTGGTAAAAAATATATATTTAAAACTTAACTGTTAGTAAAATTCACAATTATTTATAAAGCCAAAATAATTTTAGAAAGGATTGGATTATGATCCCAGCGTAATAAACAGCGATAAATTATAATATACTTTTAGTTAAAATGGACATTATATATTTGAATTACACAATTTACAATGAATCAACACGCTAAATTTAAAGATGATAGATATACACTAGAATAATATCTTTTTATCGAGATTTATGGTGTTATTACCAATAAATTATTCTAATACACCATTAAAATAGCGAAAACCATATAAATTTAGTATATTCAATGTTGAATCAAAGTTTGCAACAAATCCACAGATGAATATACAGCTGCAATATTGGATTAAATGTTAAACAAAACATTCAAAATTGAATTAAAATGCATATAAGCAAAATATAATCCAATAAAATAATAAAACGAAAATATATTTTAAAGACCCAACAATATTTGAGAAAAATATTAATAGCTAGACTAAATTCTTGTTTATGATAGGCTAAAATGTCGGAGAAAAACTACTTTTATCCGATCCCAAAGGATTTTCTAACACCATAATTTTTTATAGGCCAAAAATTATTGACGTAATAGCTACACTTATACAATAACGAAGGTAAACATAACAATAATTAAAAAAAACTTTTTTTTGTAGAAAAGCCCTTTTGTTCAGGATCAAATTTTTTAAAAGCATTGGTCCAAATTAATTTGATGACAATATTTTTGATAAAATGATTACACAAAACACCATATATTTTCAATAGTGTTAGTGTGACGCCATTTACATGGTTTACTAACTCAACACTACAATCGACTATTTCGTAATGATAACAAGATGCATTCAGATCATTATAATTTATCTATATTTCAACATGCATTTTATAACAAAATTTATAATGTTTTAGAGAATAATCGTTATTTTTTCTTTTTTCGCAAACTAAACTTAAAAAAATATTTATTACAATCCAATTGTGCAAAACAAATTTACTATACATTCCGTGCCCTAAATTATTTTTATAAAGTCCAAATTCTATTATAGAAATATCGAATATCATGTTTAAATTGCCCATTTTATTTCTATTACGAAAAGTTTTCAATTATTTTTATTCTGATATTTGCTTTTTTTCTGCACAAGTTTTATATCTAAACAATAGTTATATCACTATTATTCTGCTAACTACTCGAAAAATATCATTTCACAGGAATTAAAAGTATCTTTAAATTCAAATTAATGTGATGCTTTGTACCTTAAAATTAGGCACATTTTCGCTATTAATTCACCCCAATTTAATCTTTAAATATAAGATCACATATAGATTTTTAATTAAAAAAATTCCCACTTTTTTTTTCGAGGAGCCTCACTTAAAATTTCATACTTGTCTTTTTTTAATTCTTTACATCGTTTGATCTGTTCTTTAAATGAACTCTTAAAAATGGGAATAAATAAAGCTAAAAAAGATTACCATCGATCTTAAATACATTTTATTTGATTTTGCTTGAGAATTCAAACAATAATCACATGTAATAATCATTTTTTTATTAATTATATACAAATTTTAAGGGGTATATAAGGTTTAAAACAACTTGTATTTTTTATGAATAAAAAAATATGAATAGTAAAAATAATTAAAATTTCAAGCCGGTAGTATTTTTTGCATTGTTTAATTGAGACATGCCAAGTCTTAAAGTGTAAATTTTTTAATTCGATTCCTTTGTTAGAGGATCTGTTTACGGTGATATCTTTGCAAAAAACTAATATATTATATAAATAGCCCAATGAACAAGTTTAAGGTATTTAGATATAGCAATAGACTAAAATAATCACAATTTTTTGAAAATTTTTTCGCTGAATAAGCCCACTACCGGACGTAATTATGATACCCAATACTGTAGCAAACAAACCAGTAATAATTTTTCTTAATTGTGGATGTGTTGAATTTAATGCGTAAAAGTGATTTGGTGCTAGATGCAATAATCTCATCTAAATGTCTATATATGACAAATTATCACTCAACTTAAATATACTGTTTCAAAAATCAATTTAAATTCTGACATCTATATTCCTATTGAACTCACTTAAAATATAAAATTTATATAAAGTGTTTCTAGCATAATAAAGCTATGATATGCATGCATAAAAAAATTCCGCGCTGAGTATTTGCATTTAAAATACCATTATTTTATTTTTCTTGGTGTATTTGTAAACATGATTGTGGGTTATTCTTGAAGGATGCTTTTTGGCAAATTAATCTTATAAAATTTAGATTTTCACGCTTAAACCAAGCCTCAATATTTATAGATAGAGCTTTATTGATAAAATCATAATTTTCAAAAGATAAGATTCGAATACCTTGCGAAAAACCACAATATTCTTTTTATAATAATAACTAAGTGAAAAAAGTAATAAATTTAATATTAAGATTAATTTATAATTGTATTTTTTATTTTCAAGTAAACCATTGGAATGCTATATAGACCAGATTGAATTTATACATAATTCAACTTAATAATATTTACGTCTTATATCAATACATCTTTCCCTTTAGAGTTAATAAATTCAAGTATTTTCTCAATTCTATTCTTTGTGAGGAGGTCCGAAAATACATTATCTTTACGATACAAACAAATAATATTTTATAGGTAATTAGATTTAAAACTATTGCATCAATATATTTAGTTTAAATATTGATTGAAATAATTTTTATTTAAAGGGAAAATAAAATAGGGGCATTTTTATTTACTACTCTAAAAGCTTTATTTAACCTCTAGTTCTAAAAAAAGATAAGATATTGGGGTCTCAATCAGATTTTATAATATAAAAAATTATTTTATTTAATATTACAGTCGCATTGGCCATCAGATCAGATAAACTCGATGTTTAGCTAAATAACTTTCATAAAAATTAAATTGAAGCTACAAGAATAATGTATTCCAACACAATTAAGAAAATTTAATCGAATTTCTTGGTAATTATAAAATGAAATAATCATATTAATACATCAAAGAAACGGTTTTTAAGCGATTTAGCGTGTTTAATGAATTTTAGAGGTTATTTAAAACTTTGTATCTTATTAGAAGGCTTTGCTTGACGACAATATAGGATTATGCCCATGTTTGGGCGTATATTTTAAATATAGAGCTACCATAGATAGGAATAACAAGTAATAAAAAGGGTTAGCGATGATTTGTCAAACACTAAGGTTATAAATATAATAAAATGGAATGAGATGATAAAAATGCAATTAATACAGTGGAATTTTATTAAAAACAAAGTAAAATCAACCATTTAATGCTTTAAAGAAACGATCTAAAAAATACCAAATTTTCCATATTTATCTTCATCTAATATTTTTTGTTCGTTGTACTAAAATAATTATTAAAATTTATATTTTAATTTGTTGTTTGTGCATTTTTTATATACACACTATATATTTTTTCAATATATACAGAGCAATGTCATTCAAAATTATGTCATCTTAGACCATTTTTATTGGTTTAATCCGTATTTATAAAAAAATATCCAATCATTAATATTACAAAAAAGAAATGTATAGAGTAATATTGTAACGTATAATGAGACGGAAAGAATAGAAAGCCAAATATGGTCCATAAAGCAAATTAAAGTTATGCTTAATATTATTTTTATTAATAGGTTAAGTTTCTATTATTCATCTATTTTTCACTAAGACGTAGTTAGCCCATTGAAATATTGATAGACTTCTTGATGAATCTTATGGGATCTTACCCTGGTCTATCCTCATGAAATGCACACTTTATTTCGCTTGATATTCGTTCTGTGCCAATAATAAATAAACTAATTTACATTCTTTTTTATTTTAATCACTTAGTTATTAGATCATTTAACAATTAAACAACTTATATTTTTTATTTATGGGCTTATAGTCGTAATTTTAGTTTTTGTTCTCAGGCACATCTTGCTAGATTCTCTGTACGCACAGAGTATTTATACTTTCGGCTATCTTCTCCTCACCAAAGTCTTCTTCAATACCCCACCTTCTTTCGAGACTTATTAATTCAAGGGGTTTTCTCCATCCCAAGGTTTGAATATATGCCTCAACCTGGTTCGTTACATCTAGTTCCTTCAGATACCTTCTATGATATCGTGTCACCACACCGTCCCATGTTATAACATATGGGATAATTAACAATTAAACAACAATAATTTAATTAATTACTTTTATTTGTTAAATTATTTCAGTGCTAATCTAAAAAAATATATTTGTTATTATTAAGACTGTAAAATGTATAAAATGATCACCGGGGGACGATAACAAAATCGGGGTCTTTTATGTATTCATTTTTATACACGTTACAAAAATTCGTGTTATACACTATGAATTATCCTATTAGATTTTTTAAGTGTATAAACAAATTTAAGTTTACATGCTGTACGCAACACGAAAAGATGTAATAGCATTTTCGACCGAAAATAATAGCTGATACTTCATTGTTTCTAATAGATGGGTATAGGCAATATATATTAATATAGAGAGATAATCTTGTAAATTGAAAAAAAATTACAAAGTTCTTTGTTTTTTCTAAAGATTATATGATATAGAATTAATCTTATATTGTCAACTGAGTTAACAGTGGCGATAGTTTATTAGTGTAAATTTTTGATCTAATCTTCAATTTTTAAGATTGAAGAGGTTCGAATCCTCCTCACGTAATAATATTGACAAATATCCGAACTGGTAATTAATTCCATCTAGCTTCAATGTATAACGCCAAAGTGTTAAGCTAATTTACAATAAAAAAACCTTTCGGCTTATATCATTCACTTGATTGTGGCGATGAAACGAAATGGTTCTATTACCGAACGCAATGGTAAGTAATATAATTCATATTGGTATGATGGGGATGTTACCCCATAGTGGTGGCCCGATTGGCGTGTTCAATGCAGTTACTTTTTTTTGAGCTAGTTTGTTTTTTTTACATTTTCTAATACTTATATGTGGAGAAGCACACAACTTTTAAACTATCTGAATTAAAAAGGCGGAAATTGAAAAGATCTATGGTATAAAAGTTTAGTTTAAATCCATCAAACTTCTAAGATGAGTGGATCAAATATTAACATAAATAAAAAAAATATTATAAAATTTTGTTTTATTAAATGCATTTTATAAGGTTTTTAAAATTAATATTCACAAAAAAATAAGCATAAAACCTTTTTACATAAAAATATTTTGTTTGCATATATATTAAAAATAGTTATATATGATGTCAAAAACGGATTCTTCTTATTATTGATTATATGTCACTGTGTTTATATAAAAGTATTTTAATTTTTTTGTTATTTCAGATAATTTATAATGGTATGTATTTATATTTTCATTGATTAATTTATTGTATGTGAATCAATAAATTCCATAATATAAAAATTGTGTGTGCTTCAAGTAACATTATATCATAATAATAAAGAATATCTGCATCATATAAAATTCTGGAAACAAAAAATTTACGTTCAATTCGAATAAAAAGAACCATCTCAACAAATGCTTAACATGTTAAAATTGTGATTATATTCGAATCTTATCATTATAAAGTATCCTAAAAATTATGATTAGAATAAATCTGATCGAATTTAAATAAATTCTAATAATAGTAATGCACGATAAATATGCCAAAAAATAAAAATATGCTCATATTAGGTATTTATATGTCATTTAACGAAAATATATTGGTCATATAATATTCAGAATTGTAAATTGTCACATCAAACAAGATAAATTATCTGATATCTATACCATACCGTATTTTTAGACGATCTCTTAGAAAATTAGAGCCTGCCAATAAAGCATCTTATCATAGGATTAAATTAAATTCCCGGATAATTGTTTTTTATAGATTTATCTTATCCAATATACAGACTTACACTAAAAATAATGTCAAAAACAAACCTTTATCGCTTGTTAAGTATACCTAAAAATCATTTACTGTCTTTATATAACTGCATATTCAGTCATCATTCTATATTTATAAAGTTAATAGTTTTCCATTAAAAATATTTGACTATATTTATATTACAATGAAATTATTTTTATATAGCATCTCTTTTTATAGCTGCGTTCTTAATCATTACATTATGAGTATAAAGTTACAAATTTGCCACCATAAATCTTCAGCTTTTTTTAATAAAAGATGATATATTCATATAAACTCGCCTGTTCTTAATTGATATCATATTTATCATCATATTACAAATCAAAGTTACAAATTTGCCATTAAAAATATTTGACCATATTATATTACACGATTATTTGTTTACATAAACTCTCCTCTTCTTAAATTGTAACTTATTTTATCATCATAGTATAAGTAAAACGTTGCACATTTGCTATTGAAATTTGTGAATATATTTATATTACACTGGTATTGTTTTTTTAGAAGCTTTATTTCCATGTGTGCGTTCTTAATCATTACGTTATAAATATAAGTTCCCAATTTAATGTCGAAAAATCTACATTGTTTGTTGAGTACTTATAAAATAGCTTTATATTATATCACATATTAGGATTTAATGAATGTAAATTTACCATTAAAACCTTTGAATATATTGGTATTAGATATGAAATGAATATATATAAACCCTCTTGACATGGCTTGTGTTTCTTAATATCATTTTGAATATAAATTTATAAATTCACACACGTACCGATAGCAACGAAATATTTACAAAACGCGCTATTATATGCTTTATTGAGCTATATTTTATCTTGTATAATCTATATCAATAGAAATGATGTTTATCAGATAACAAAACAATAAACATTTAATTACACTTCAATTCAACTAACAATGCATTAAACTCTATGACAACAAAATACTTCCAATTATTATGTCATTTCAAATTATTATAAAAAAATCAAAACGAGATAACATATATCTTTAAAAATTTCAAATTCCATATCTAGTCTAATTTCAAAAAATCTCCATATTTTCGTTTTTTAAAAAAAGATACCCATTATAAGCATCAAGAAGATAGAAATCGAGCATTTGAGACAAAAGAGTATATATTAGTAGACGACAAAAAAAAAGCAGAGAGACATCTTATCGCGACATTTTACTTTAAAAGCGGGTATATTTATAGTAGAGAGGTTAATATTATTTTATATCATTACCAGAATAGGAATTTCATAGGCGGAACTTAATTAATTTATTGGATATTTGAATTCATCATTTTTATAAAAAAATAAAGAGAAACAAGAATAAATACATACATATTAAAAAAGTAAATAGGAATAAATAAATATAAAAAGAAATATAATAACAGATAAAAAAAAGATAAAAAGAAAGAAAAAACTAAGGAATAAGAATATATAATACGAAATAGCTCAGCGGTAGACAATAAAAAGAGAAAAAATACCAAAGACGAATAAACATAGTAAAATAAAAAAAAACACCGAATAAAAAAAATATTGGTAATAATGGCCATAAAATCAGTACAGATAAAACGACACATAACCCATACATTCATCCAGAACACAACAGTACCATTTATTTCACTATCAACGGTAATATACAAAACACTAACATCATCTCTTTTGCCAGATGAGATTGTGTATATTAACAGTATGCATCGTTATGGGCGTATAGAAAAAGCGGAATCCGAGCGATCAAAGAGCACAAATAAACCTCGGTACAAAGTAATATTAATTGCCAAAAAGAGTGATATTGTACCAATCACAGATGCCCAATTTTTCATGCTAGAAGATTTAGAGCGAATCGAATCAATTTCCAAAAATGATATAATGAATTATTTGTTTACTATAACGAATGATACACCATTTGGAAAGGTATTGAAAAACAATGTTTTGAATGATTTGAAAAGGATGGAGGAAGAATTCCATTCAATAAAATTCGAAGATATTTTGTGTGATCATAGTAGTGAAGATTCACAAAATCTTCATTCTAAAAACAATAAAGGAAAGAATAATAACAGAAAAGAAAACAAAACTACATTAAAAAATAAGCCGGCAGGTATTGAATCTAAAAAAATTTCGAGAGAAGTTTTTGATAACCAGAAGCATAATGCTTATGGTCCCAAGAAAAATGATATTTGTGGAATATCAGATATAAATCAACAAAATTCGTTGGACGGGAGAAGAGGACGCGGGCCATCGATTTCTAAAAACGGGAATTTACCGCTCGTACCAGATGTAATGAAAGTTATGGGAAAGACCCGAGATGTAGTTCAAACCTTTGGAATAAAAATAAGTTTTTTGGGGTTTAATCGAAAAGAAATTGCATTACTTTTTGATTCATTCGCATTTTTAAATACCTTTTGTGGGTTTTTAAAAATTGGAGTTTCTAGTTTCGATACCTTTGTGGTTGATTTATCAAAAAAAGGATACGATAGTGATTATTTCTACGAAGTACATGCCAAGATTTTGAGTTCCTTGGCGACAGAAAGGAAAAAAATAGGCGAAGAAAGTTTTAGAAATTTATTAGGGTCCATTGCAGAGGATTTAAGAGGAACAGCACTGAGAGATTCCGAAAAGAATTCCAATGTTGTCAGTAACGAGAATGTAAACGAGAAAAATAATTTAAAGGGGGAAGAAGAAAAGAATCAACCAAAGGAAAAATCGAGTATTGAGAGTAATTGGTTCGCTATAAATATAACCAAAAATAATTTGAAGATTGTATTGAATCAGTTTATGACAATTTATCTAACAACAACTGTTAGATTAAATACAAACACTGGAAGAATCAATATACTTAAGTTTATTATCGATACGCTTGTAAATACTAGTGTTTTTAGAGGATATATTGATGATTTGATCGATAATTATAAGATAAAAGAAAAATCAAGATCAGAACTTGCTAGTTCTATAAGAAAATTAAATTCGGAAATAAGAGGTATTGATGAATCAATAAGATTGTTGGAAATACAAAGAATAAATGAAATGAAAAAAGCTAAAATTAGTATAAAAGACAGTTTAATGATCAATAAAGAAAAGGCCGGTGATAAAAATAACACAAGCACCGAAATGAATTATAATTCAAAAGAGGTAAATAAAGAAAAGGCAGGTGATGTTAATGATAAAAACGCTAATATGATCAACAAAGAAAAGGAAATTAACAATAAAAGTACTGAAATTAAACCAAAAATTGTCGATATACGAGATAAAAATACCGAATCAAACAAAAGTACAGACATAAATAATAAAGAAAAGGATGGAGATATGAAAGATAAAGAAGGAGATATGAGCGATAAAAGTGCGCCTTTAAAAGAAAATAGCAAGAAAGAAGGCGATGTTTTAAAAGATGATGTTACGACTGATAAAAATATTGAAATGAAGGGAAAAGTCGAAGAATCAAAAAAGACGGGGGTAAAAAACGGAAAGAATTCAAAAACTCAAAATATAATCCAGTTAATGCAAGAAAACAAAATTGAACAAATCCCTCTAAAAAATACTGAAAAAGATACCGGGAAAATAAAACAATTGATAAAGGAAAAAGAACAAGAAATACTTAAAATCGAAAAATGGATGTTAGAAAACAGGTACAGAACAGAAATAGGTAAAATTTGGGAAAACACTTTTCATTACCTCAACAGAAAAATTTATTGCTTCCAAGAAAAAGACATTTTGTACGTCGAAGAAAAAAATTATGATTATGTATATCGACAGGCGAGACATTCTAACACAAAAGACGGAAATTTATTGATGTTAAATCTTAAAATCCTTATGGAAGTTACTAAAGAAAAAGCTAAAATTGCTTGTTTGGAGGAGGAGAGCAAATTGATGAAAAAAGATTAAATTTAGGATTTCAACGTAAAAAATAATTATTATTACTATGATAGTAAAAAACTTTAATTTCATATGCTTTAATTATTAAGAATGCTTCCTCGAAATATTAATACTATTATTTTATTTAGTTAAAAGATTTATATTGCCAAAAAATATACGATTATGTGTATGATTTGTAAAGGGCTAGTTTTATCCTGTTCTTTTTAAGTTTTTTATCCAAAAAAAACACTAAACTGTTTATAGAGCAGAACATGTAAACTTCAGCAATCACATCTTCTTCATAACCTTAATTTATACAACATTTTTTTACAAAATTTTTAAAAGGTATTATTCAACCGTATTGACTGTGTGTATGCTTTTGCCATAATTATATTCTTAATTCATCAATTAACATTTATGGTTCTTTTACTTATATCTTATATTAATAAGAATCTTTTGATGGGTACAACAGAAAAATCTGAAGCAGAGCACTAAAAAGATAAATCATTCAAACTGCGGCTGTAGTCGAGCAAAAAGATGTAGTGGAAACAGAATATTCACAAAACACTTTAAAAACATCGACAAGATATTTAAACTTGGAATCGATATTCACTTCAATGGACACGTCTTTGTGTTAAGGTGTTTAAAATCACAGATGAAGTAGAAGTATATATGCAAGCTCTCACACTTCGAAAAACACTTGAACTCTATTCATTTGACAGAAGAGACGCACTGACGGAGACAGATCTCGGGAAGGTGACATTAAATGCATTAAGAAGTCATGCAATATTCTTAATGGGCTTTCTACATCTATTTAGAAGGAATTCCTAAAAGAATAAACTCAGCCTATAAATAAAAAGTCGAATATGAATCTTTCTATTAATGGGGCAATTTTGCTATTGTAATTTTAGATTAACCCTTCAAGCATAATATATTTGATTTCTCGTAGGCAAATCATATCTATACTCTTGGCTATATCCTCTTCCCACACATTTTCTTCGATACCTCTTTTCTATTAATACTTATTGGTTCAAAGGTTTGTCTTAATCCTATAGTTTGAATATATCTCGATTCGATTTGTGACCCTGTCAATATCAAATATTCTAAACTATTATATATTATATGCCCTATTAACCAGGTTGATGCATATATACAAGCCTTGGGATTGAGAAAAACCCTTGAATTAATAGGTCTCGAAAGAAGGAAGGTATTGAAGAAGACTTTGGAGAGGAGAAAATAGCCGGAAGTATAAATACGCTGTGTGTACAGAGAACAAAAACTAGAATTACGACTATAAATTTAGCCCATAAATAAAAAATACGTTTATATGCCCTATTTAAATTATACAATGGACGACACCATAAAATGATACTAATAGATATAAGATTCAATTTAATAGGCGATTTCGAATTGTTGACTTAGGCAACATAAATAACAATAAATTTTATTGTAAAAATATTGCTGATATCAGACATAAGATATAGACATGATGTGTCAACGGGAAATCAAAATAAATTATGCCTGAATAGAGAATATAAAATTGCAATACCAAAATTAACCCATAAATAAAAATATCATTAAAACACTCAATGATCTTAAAATTGTAAAATAAATTCAATTCTAAAACTTTCCGAGGCATTTCTACGCATATAAACAAAAAAATGGAATCGGATATCTTTGCAAGTGCATTTTCTTATCAAAAAAATACACAGGAAATTTTTGATCGCTCATTTTAGTTTAGTATACGATATAAATAGTACATCATTCTTATATATAATCATATATTCATTTAAAATTTAGCAGAAAATTATTATTTTGAGAGCATCTAAATTATATTCTTTCTGAAATTAGAGAGGTAATTTTTACACATCTTTCATAACAAGATGTTTTTTTCTAAAACCATACCAATCTTAATCTAGACTGAATCAAATATTCCCGCCACACTACGAAGAGTTATTCTTTCGTTCTGGTTATAATTACAGACAAATTTTTTAAAAAAACATTCAGCTTTCAATAAAGTACGTCTATTTATTCAATTATGCAATAAGATTGATTGAAACTTCTTTTAACACGAGTTATAAAGAAAAATTTTTAATTTATAAGAATTAGCCATCTGATCAATCCAATATATTTCATTTTGGTTTTTTCTATTATTAAATAACCAATATTTTAGATTTATGAATAGAAAAAAAAGGATGTTTGAAAATGAAAAAATTAAGAAGAAGGAATATTTAATGAGCATATAAAAGTGCTTAGTGCTTATTTTCAACAACTCGAGATTTTATTTGCTGAAATCATATCATTGAGAGTAAATTTTAGCATGTATTATTATAATTGTATATCACGCATAGATTACTAATATTTTACTTCGTGTATTTATAAATTTTGCATATTTTATTTACACACAAATAAAGTACCCCCTCAAAATATTTACTAAGGCAAAAAATGGTAAATGAAACGATATTATTTTTTCAAGAATATAAATACAAGATTAATTTAACACATTATCAGAATTTTTATTCTGTTATGAATGATGATGGATTTATTTTAACTCAAATTTTTCTAAGTCTTTTTTTAATGTGTGTTTAGGAGTGATTATATTTTTAAGATTATCCTTATTTCTTTAAAAATCTTTTCTTATTCATTTCTTTACCGATAAATTTATATTCAACGTTATCAAAAGATAAGCAAAAGGTATGCAGTTTTTTTATTAACATTCTAACACGATTTTCCGCTGAAATAATAAAGATGGAATTTACCCTCTCTTCCACAACTATTCCATCCACGATTTTACCATTCAAATTTACCATAATTTTAGCACCCGTTAAACATGATTTATATAATATTGGAAGAAATGCATCTGGTGACATTTTATCTTTTATTTTACGAAGATACTCCGTGTGCATTTGGTTTATTATTACAAAATCAGCGTATTTTAGATCGTATTTATTTACTGGTTCTATTTTGCGGTTCAAATTCTTGTTCTTTCGTTTGTTGATGGGTTTATAACCTTGGAGATAGAATACCGATGAATATGTGTTATTTGCTATTTTATTGAAATGGTCAGATGGTTTAAACGTGGTCTTCTTTAATTTAGTATAGATCATATTGGTCAAGGGGTAATAAAATTCATTAAGAATAAAATTTGAAATTAAAAGTAGAATGCTATCAAATCGTATCTTGATTTTATTTATAAATTAAGAAAATCCTCTACACCTACATTCCAATCAGTTTTTAAAAAGAAATCATGTAATATTTATATGAAAACCTAACCAATAAAAAATTTAATATAGTTTCTCAATTATAGAGCTTATAAACCGAGAAAAAAGAAATAATAAAATATTCTGCAAGTCAAATCAAATTCAAATTTTTAAAGTAAATATCATCACATGCTTCAAAAAAACATCAGTCCACTTGGGTTACTGTTTGCTTTTAAATCGTATACCATCGATAGAAAAATTTCGTTTAAATGTTTCTCTACATTCGTTTATATTTTACTAGTATTTTTATGGCTGATTCTAATGTAAACTTAGGATATAATCAATCCGAAATTTTCCAGATTTTAATGGAAGGCGATGGTTTAGTGGTGTAAATATTGATATGGAATCTTTAGTTTAAATCTTTAAAGGCTCGAATTTTCCACACGCGAGGGTATTAGTAAATTAGCAAACTGGTAATTTATGCCGTCTAGCTTAAGGGATACAACAAGCACTGTTATGTCAACCCACAGTAAAATAAGCTTTTGGCTTTAAACATACACTTTAATATGGTGCAGAAACAATTTTAATTCTTTTCCGAAGACAAGTGCAAGTAATCAAAGCCAGGATAGGTATGATGGAAATGTTTCCCAGCTTGCATGATAAAACCGTTAATCTTTCTAATTTTAGTGAAATTAAATTCAAGTCGAATTTTTTGATCAATAAAAAAAATATGACACAAGATTAATAAAGATATTACCCCGCACGATTCTTGCAATACATTTATAATTGTATATAAGAATATAATTTTATACAGAAGAAAACTTTGGAGAAGAGAAAATAGTTGAAAGTATAGATACGCTGTGAACATAGAAAAACAAGCAAGTTGTGTTTGAGAACAAAAACTATTATTATAACCATAAATTTAGTCTTATAAATAAATCTAATAATTTTTAAACTAAAATAGTTAAAGGCTGATAGAGAAAATCAGCCCGTATAAACGAGAAATACCATGATAATTTTTTCAAGATACAAATATTGCCAAGAATAATCGTAAGGGGCACATTCTTGTTAAATCTGAAATCCAAAAGAATATAACTTTAATAAATACTAAAAATAATCATAAATTAAAAAAGATGTAAAGAACGCTAAAAAAAGTACTTAGAATTGAATAGAGCATTCAATCATATCAAATATGAAAAATTCTTTCCTATAGAATCACAGCATAAAGATGGATTACGATATTTACAGCGAACTGAATGCAATTCGAAAGTAAACAATGCTGAAAATTCATTAGTTTAAATGCTTTATACCTATATATAGAGATCGTGTTGGAAAATTCAACCCTATTTATAAAGAAATATATGGACTTTGATCTAAATTTAGTGCCAGAATCTGATGGATAAAAATAAATATCATGGCTTTTGTCCATGAAAATGAAAACAATATTTTAATTTTAAAAATTTTATATCCGCAGCTTCTAAATTTAACATTTTTTTGTAAAAATACAAGCATACATTTTTTTATGAAAGGTGCTAAAAAATATTTCTTATAGCCCCAGTTTCAATTATAAATGAAATTAGGTTTAAATATGCCATTGAATTTAAAAAAACACACTAGCAAGTTCTTTATGTTTTAAACCAGAAAGATATAAAATTTACGAACTATCAAGGAAAATCTTAGCCGTTTATTTGTTAATAATAATTTTAAAAAATATATTTTACAATGTGTCTCTAACTATAATAATCGTTCTTATATTACCAAAAAAATTAGTAGTGTTTTTTTAGAATTGATTATCTTCAAATTAATTAAGATGGATTAAAATGTAACATGCAAAAATAAAAAAAAAATTAAGGAATGTAAAAACAAATATTGAAAAAAATATGTTAAATTGCTTCACCGGGAAAATTAATTTGAAGATTCTAGTGCAATTATATAATTTTATATCTTGTATAGCATATAAAAGAAACATATGAAACCCTTTATTTAAAAGTTCTCTTTTTTGTAGAAAATAAATTAAAAAGATTGGCTTTAATAAGAAAATAAATAATATATTTACTGAAAATATTTCATAGCTTATATTAAAACTTATCAATAAAAAGGTCACACATGAAAAATATACATGGAAAAAATATCAAGCTTTGGTTTTTTAAATTCGATACTTAATACCTATTGATAGAAAATAAAATATTTATGTCTGTTGAGATATATAATGATGGCTTAGAATAGATATCGATTAAATAACAATTCACATAAAACAAATTTGGCTGCTACAAGCTCTGATTTACATCAAAAAAAATTTTGATAAATTTTGGATATATTCCGTTGGATCATGAAGAGTTACATGCATTATAATAGATGATCTAAATATGTAGTGGCGTTGTATGCATGATATTTTTTCTGATGTGATATTTTTGACCATATATGAAATTTTAATAAAAAACAAAGATAATTGATCAGTTGAGCACAATTGAAAATTTTAAACATGTTCCAAAGTATAGAATTTATGTAATTTTTACGTTTTTATCACTTATAAAATTTAACAAAACTTCGATCTTTTGAATAAACCGAATAAATACATTATATGTTTTAGAAGCAATTTTTTAAAAAAAAGCGGCATTGCATTGTATATGTTTTTTTGTTCCTAATCCTATGTTGCAACATATAATCTTAATTTATTAATGCTAGAAAATATATATTTGCTTCCATCTAATATTAAAAAAAATTGTGTTGCTGAAAATATAGGTAATATCATTCATGATTATATTTTTTTGAAAACTTTTTTCCAAATGAATATAAATTTTCGCTAAAAAAATTATATGGTGACATCAGGGTTAGCTCTAAAATATCACCCACACTAAAGCCATTATATTATAGCATCTATTAGTAAGATAAGAAGTAATTTTATAATGGACGCTTTGTATAATAAATATCTGAAAAGTAAAACTATCTTCATGTTTCTATTTGATCAAATTATTGATCTAAATTTTGACTATTTTATAATATTTTAAAATATAAAAAAAAATACGCAATATTTTTAATATTATAAAACAGTTGGGAAAAGAAAATAATTAATATATAATTTTTAGATCCTTTTTCAATAAAAAAAAAAGTCAGAGATTCTAACGTTAAATTTACCCTGAAATATGCTATATCTGTTTTATAAAATTATAGTTTAGATAATTCTAAAAAAAATCGTGGTTTTTGTGCGTGAAAGACCTTTGTGCCAGCTTTTTTAGAAACACATTTTAATTTTTTTCTCTTTTTTTGACTTCGATGTAAATTTTTCTCTTAGGCTAGTCCACAAAAATATATCACCAACATAAAAACTGTGTAGTAATATATTTTTTTAAAATTGATAATAATTCACCATAAAGCTATTGATATACATGATTTTTAAAATATAGTGATCTTGCCATATAGATATATCTTTTGAAATTTGTGTAATTCTTTATTTTTCCAGCATATTTACTGTCATATTTTGTCTTGATTTATGATAGAAATACTGTCATACATATAAATAATAATATTTTTTTACACGATATTTTTGATACTTTTAGGATTGATTTTATATATCTTAACTACTTTCCAGAATTTAAACATTTATTGTTAGGTGGATAGATGATAATTTAAAACAAGCTGCATTTAGCTTCACCATAAATTTTTGCTTGTATAACACATTTTTTAGATTTATTGCTCGCTTAAAAGTTTACTTTGGCATTTTTTTATATTTTTAGAAATCGCTTAATTCCTATTTGTATATCGAAATAAGGATGCTAAATTTTCTTTGATTAATATATTATTTCAAGTCAAAAACACTGGATATAAATCCTTATGTATATCGATGCTTCTGTTTTCTTGGCTAATTTATTGTGATTTAGCCTTACTATATGTTAACATCACTATACTTTTATTCCCAGAAACCATTTACTTACATCGGAATATTGGTAATAAGCAGAAAAAATCATACTTAAAAGCTCAAGATTTTTCTTCTTTATGTTTACTATCCTTTTCCCGTCGTAATTGTATTTAATCATTATTTTCGGTCTATATAGACTTTTTGCATTCACTTTTCATAAAGTTTCATACCACGTTTTATGTATTTAATTTTTAACGACAAATATATTGAAAAGTTTCAGTGTTTTTTTTTAAATTTGAGAGTTAGATTTTTGCTGATGATTATAGTGGTGTGTAAATTATGACAACGTAAATTAAGTAAATATAAAAAACTATTTTTAGCGTAGCTTATTATTTGTATGGATCATAAGCTTTATACATTCTTTTCTTTGTTTTCTTATATTTAACACATGACCTTTTACTTATTATAGTTAATATAAGAGATTGAAACTAAATGAGGATCTTAAAACTTTATGTATAGGAGATTCAAAAATATTAGAAAGAAGAGAATCATCATATTAAATAAAAGAAGAGAAAATACATCTTTACCTAACAACCGATTACCTTGTGAATAAGTATAACTTAGGTGAGATATGTTTCGGTTCAATCTAACAAAAACAATAAGAAAGTTTAATGTGCTTAGTAGAAGATATACAATTAAATAAAAGTTTCTGGCATTCAAGGCATCTTAATGATTGACAGAGCCGAAATTTAATGATGGTCTAAAATTGGGGACATAAAGCCAAGCGGAGAAGAAATTATTCTTGATGCTGGATATAGATAGTTTTTAACGGAAAAACACATGTGCCATTGCTGTAGAGAGAAGTATAAAACTGTAAATCACTTATAAAGTAGATTCAAAAAAGGTATGGTCAGATCTAAACACGGAGACACACTGAAGAGGTAAGATACATATTCGTGTTCTCAAAAATAATTCAACTTTAAAGGATCAAGGAAAATCTGAAGACATATGAATCAAGGAATAATAGGAAACGAATAGCTGAGATAAAGGCCAATACCAGAATAAAAACTTTGATTGATTATTGCATGATCGATCACATATTTTTGTGTATTAAAAAATGAAAGTTAATCGCTCTAATGAGAATAGTTGATACGGATATGATAAGCCGACTAATATTGGACATTCTAAACATAGAAAATATGATTTTTAGCAAATTTACTTACTCTAATTTGCTAACGTAGAAAACAAGTAAATCATACGTCATAGAATAAGATGATACAATCTCGAAATTCGATAATTGTATAACAGAGTGCTGGAAATGACAGCAAAGGCATAAATGTATGCATTAACAATAGGATTGATGAGAGAAATGGAATATAGATAACTTAAAATAGGATGGTGAATTGAATAGGAATCTGAGATGATGTGACGGCTAGCTGAATTATTATATCTGTTTTATAGACCAATCATCAGTGTTTTTCTTGACCTAATTTCAATAGATAAAAATCACATTGACATATCAATAAAAAACACGTGTGTTGAACACGCAGCGTGACAAGACTAGTGTTTTAATTATAATTTTAACTATACTTTCAATCTTAGCTTATTCTATATCCGAAAAATTTTTATAGTAGGATTAATTTTGACAATTCTGTGCTTTTACCCCTATAAAGTAATACAATTAGACCGTTAACCTATATAATTTATAAAATTGATGATACAGCTTCTATGCTTTTATATAAATTGACAATTAAAAGAAATTTTTGCCATTATTCATACTTATCTTAATCGATATAAATTTACTTTCACGTTAAAAGGTGAATTAAATAAACCTTTATTGATATTAATGTTTTTTTTGTGTATAGCTCGATATAATTTTTATTAAAATCGTTGCCACAATCAATGACATTTAAAAATGAATTTTAAAAAGGTGAAAAAAATGATTTATCAATATTAAGATATCATCGATTGGGCGGTTTATATAAAAAAATATCGTGAAACTCAGCAGTATTACAAAAAGCAAATTTTATCCAAAAAATTGTATAATAATTTATAGATAATATTCGGAATGATTGGCTTTGCATAAAACTAACAAAAAAAGGGTGGATTTATATAGTAGGAATATGAAAATATAAAATGAATAGCAATATAAAGGAAATATTTTGTGGGAAGAGGATAAACAAACATGATTAGAATCGAAAACTATTATAAAAATCACATAAAAAAACGATTATCATTAGATTTCCATTTAAATCGGGATATTTTATAGAGCATTTAACTCCAAAGAAATTGACTCAAAAACAAAACAATTTAAATTGATAGCGATCTAATATGTAATAAAACTGACCCTTAATAATCATAACTCGCCTTTAGAATGTATTTATGCATTTTGAAATAGCATATTTTATAGTTTTATGATTGCCATAGAATGAAATTTTTTTGAACCCTGATACCCATATAACATATTCTTAGTAAAAAAACGCTATTGTTTATGTTTTTTTATAATCAATTAAATTATTTTTCGGCCATAAATTATATTTTTTGCGTTTAATTATACCTTACTAAAAGGGGGGCTTCTTTAATATGCCTTAATGATATCATATAATGAATTCTAGCATCAGTACAAAAAAAATTCATGTTAGTTACATAATATGAAAATATGTGCTGTATTCAATTCATATGATTGTTCTAGTTATACTTTCATAAAATAGAAACTTTAAAACTAAAAATCCATTTAAATATTTGTGGGGATTTATAATATAATTTGTAAAAGACAGAAAATGTAGATAAAAGCTCAAGTAGGTTTTGGTTTAAACTCCTCCACTGTCAAAAAAATATTTATGAAAATGTTTTAAAATGGTTTTTTTGCGTTTGAAGTGGTTGGTTTAAATAATAAAGCACAAATTAGAACATCCTAGATAGATTAATTACGATCTTAATTTAGGTTGAGAAAATCATACTGCTATATAATAAATTTGCTTTTTTCTATAATTAAAAAAAACAGAATTTACGTAGGTCGGATTGTCTTTGAAATTATATTAAATTCCCTTTATTAGATCAATTAACAGGCTGTGCTGTAAAAAAAATCAAATGGTATTTTTCAATTCTTAGTTCATTATTTTTTTTAACTTCTTGGCATAAAGCTTGTATTTTTAGACTATTTTGGGGTATTTCAGGTGTTTTACCTACCTTTACGGCTATAATACTTATTGATGATATTAATTGCAATAATATTATAAAAAGATCTCAAATAAAAAAAGAAGTCAAAAGATAGCAACATGTAAATATATAATATTTTTTTATTCAAATACATTTTAAACTAGAAATCCTGAACAACAAAATTTATACAGAGCTGAATCAATCTTAACAAATAAATAACAGTTATTTTTGCTCCAAAACTGGATTTTATAAACATCTTGATTTTAAATACGCTAAAATAGTTGTTTCTAGAATTAATTTTTTGATACACATTTTTTATCTATAGACCAGACCTGGGCCGATTTCATGTTACTTTTAAAAGTGCGCCTTTATGAACTTTTGTTTTTGTTCGTTCATTAAAGAGTTTATAAAACTACAAAAACTACAAAAATCAATAAAAATACATATTTAATGCGAAAAGGCATCTTTTTTATGGTTACCATATTTTTTTTTAAAAAGTAATGTTCCGTTGTGATTTTTATATCATGAATAGTTTTTCTTCATAATGCCATCATGCATTGTATTTTTTTATTGGAGAAAGTGATAGATAGTATATGCTTTTTTGAGATTAAAATCCGTGCTTGTGCTACAAAATATTGACTTGATGGATAATAATACAGTTCAGCAATGTTAATCAATTTTTAAAAGTGCTCACATACGATCATAAATTAATCTTGGTGGTCGGATTTATATATTTTAAATTCCATGTGCATAAAAACTTCAACACTTTATATTCTGTTCCCTCCCTTTTTAAACATCTAGGGTGAAAAATTGACGATAAGCATTTCGCTATCGATTAACAAAAATGAAAAAATGCAATATATAAAGTTTTAAAGAATTTATTAGGTGAATAAGTTTTTTGTGTTCTATAAAATTTGCTTCGAATTATAAAAAATATACACATTATATAATTTTTTTAATAAATTGTTATTCTGGCTTTTAGACCTCTAAAAAACATTTATGTGATAAAAATCTGGTATCAGAGTATATGATGTACAATAACTTATTAAAATATCAACAAATTATAGCTATAAATACATTTATACACAATCGGATCATAACAGAAAAATTATTATAGGATTAAACAAATAAGAATAATTATTTGTGATATTAAATTTGAATGAAGTTCTTTTTCCACAACTAAAGATTACACAATACAATTTACATACTTATTTTAAATTTTTATTCTATTTTAGAGTGTAAATGTTTGTGAGAAAATTTGTCTTCAAAAGAAATTTGGTTCTATGTATTGTATGCCATTTTTGTTAAAAAAACCAGGTACAGAATGCAATAGATATTATCTTTTAATTTCGAATGTTATGAAGCTTACTAAATAAAAGAAGAGAATTTGTGTATAATTTTTTAATTTCGAACGTACCATGGAATACTAAAATTTTATTTTTTTCACCAATTAAGCCCATTTTAAGCTATAAAGATGCATAAAATGGCGTCTAAAATTACGAAACATTTATAACTATTTAATAAGATAGATAAATCAAGTTTTTAAGCGGAAAAAATGTATATATAATCTAATTGTATATACTTTAGTCGTTTCAATTTATAAAAAGCTGACCGAATTAATTAAAGATATAGTTAATATTTACAAGCATCTTTGTAGGTAAATTAATATGATAAGTGTTATTTTTGAATTTTATTTGTTATATACGCTATTGGTGGGGTTTCCGGAACTGTGAGCTGCATAATATACCAGTTTATCTATTTTATAATTTGTAAATTTTTCAAAACTTCCTAAATACCCCAAGTTTTAATATATTTAACTTGTAAATCTATTCTTTTTGCCAAAATTCTTTGTCCCGATAATTTTGTTTCAATTTATTTTGTTGTATCATAATTTTGATGGATATGCATTTTAAGCAAAATAGTAAGCGGGGAGGGGCTTTATATGATGCAAATTTTGTCTTAAAAGCGAAATTGTTTTTTTTAAAGATTCTTATGATAATCTAGTCATAATAGAGGATATTTGTAATAAAACAAATTAGATTTTAAATTATTCTATGTTTATAACCAACAAATTTTAATTTAGTTAAATTTAAATGATTCATGTACCCCAAAATATTAAAGGATATATTATAGATAATTGCATGAATCTTCTTTCATTATCAAGGTTTTCTAGACATAAATTGAATTTTCGCCAACCAAATACACGAACAGAAATCAGATAATTTAAAATGAATTTATTTTTTTTGTTATATTAGTGATTACAGAATAAATGATCAATTTATCAAATTAGCCATAAAAATATAGTGAAGAGCACAGATGTTTTTCAAAAATTTTATCACCTAGAAACATCAAATATTTATTGAAAAAACAAATGAAATATTCAATAATCCTTCCACAAAAAAAAAGTGATTCAAGCAATTATTTTTTTAATTTTTTAAAGTTTCTTGCATGAGTTTATCATAGTTATATATATTTTACATCATTATTCTTCACAATGAGTTAAAATTTTATCATGCTAATCGAAATATAATAATATTTACTATAGCCCCTGAATATAGTTTTTGAAAGAAAAGTAACTAAAAGTTCAATCATAAATTTAAGTAGCAAAACAAATTATCACATAAATAAACCAAATATAAAATTAGAAAGCCAAAAAAACCAACAAAAAAAATATTGAGAAAAAAAAACCAACATTATATAATAAAAAAATAAAATGCAATGTTATAAATTAGAAAAATAAATAAGCTAATATTATGAATTCAAAAATAAGTAATATGGTCATACGTATGAGATTTTCTCATTTTATATAATTTGATCAATAAAATTAGTAGGGATTTTTTCCTCAAAATAATATTATATTTGAGTTTTTTTGTGTTTAACAAAGTTATCTCTATGAATATCACCAAGAAAATAAAATATACAAATAAAGTTTAATGATACACAATTTATAACAAAAAAAACAAAAGATATTAATTTATAAAATTTGAATAGTGATTTTTATGGCATCATATTTGAATTATCAAAAAATTAAGATTTCACAATGTAGCAATTATAGTAGTATTCAATCATTCCATAAATATAATTTGACAGAAGTCAAATCATGTCCATTCTTAGAAAACGATATTTTAAATTTAAGGGACATTTGAGCTATGCATACGATGTTCTTTTTGGTGGTTTAAACAATTAAAAATATTATAAAATTAATAGTGGTTTTTTTGTGTAACGAATACTTAAATAAATAATTTAGTTCAGTAAATTTTCAAGAAAATTGATTATATTTTTATTAATCGAAAAAATCGATTTTAAACAGAAAAAAAGTTAGTTCAACAACAACAATAGTTACTAGAATAACGTAACGATGAGGATTTTATATTTTAATAAAAACAAAAACATAAATTAAAAAACAAATCCTTCATGTATAATATAATGTGATACAAATATACAAGGATTTTGTTAAGAGTTTTTAGTATATAGAAACAAAAAATCTTTTCTATAACTAAATAAAATACCATAGTATACAGAGATTATAACCAATTATACATAAATCCAAGATACTCACGAATAAACATGATATAAATGATAACATTATTTTAACTTTGGTGTAAATAAACATTAGACTCGACCATTTCATAGAAAATATAATTAGTCTAAAAAAAATTGTAAAAATGAAATCTAATTTTTGGTATAAAGTTTTTTGAATATACATCTATAGATTTTAACATGTCCTTTTGGTTGGATTTCATTTATTATTGAGGATTAAAAAATTTAAATTTATGTTTAATGTATCTTTTTAAGTCATATTATCTTTCATCTGTATATGAACTTGTTTTTTGTGATTTTTTTAAGCATACGATATCGATATAAAAACAATCTTGGGATTTTAAATATATATTCGTGATGTCTATTACATCATAAGAATTCAAATAAAAATTGCATATTCTTTGTAAATTAGTTCTAAATTATTGAATTTCAGTTTTCCAATTTAAAATTATTGTCAGTTTAATTATACAGAGAATTTTTAATGCTATGTTATATTTTAAAAAATTTGATGAAGAAATTTCAATAAGAACATAATAGAACTTAAAAAAAAATTACATTTATATACAAAATTATCAACTAAAAATTTAAAATATAAGAAGTTTTTTTTATAAAATAGGAAACCACACTTATATTTTCCAATTTATGATTTTATTAAGAATACAGTTTGTGTTTATATTTTTAAAATAGTGTTATGTCTATTAAGAAAAATAATTAATTTTCAAAATCTATTGGGTTGTATAATTTAGCCGTAAAGAACTCTTTTTGCTATAGAAATAAAATTTAATGTTGGACTAAAATAAAATATAGAGGCTTGTATTTTTTTATTTATGGGTTAAGTTTCTTTTTATCAATTTTATCTATTTAAACGTGGTCAGCCTATCGGGAACATTGGACAACTCTTTGATGCATCTTTTGACACCTTACCCTAATCTAACTTCATCTGATGCTTTTCTTTTCTCAAATGATCGAGTTTAAGTGTCTTGTATAGAGGCGTGTATATGATTTCTTAATTATAATGCTTCTATATATATTTTCATTAATCATATGATCCAAACAAATATTGTATTAATTATATTTTAGTCTTATCAAGTGATTCTCGAATTTCAAAATTGATTTTTTTATAATTTTATATTTGATGGAAGCTTTTTGATTATACATGAAACATTTCTTTGAATTTCAAGCCGATTTCAGAAATTAAAATTGTAATAAAGGTTCAAAATCAGTATGTCCCGATGTTTTTTTAGTAGGTGAATACATCTTATATTTTATATCGTGAAATATTATGTTTTGACATATGATTGTTGATTTTATGTATTTCTATATTTTCCTTTCGAATATACTTCAATTATTTTGATCAAAAAACTAAAAAAATAGAATAAATTTTCTTTTTATCAAATCATATATATGTAATTTAGATTGGAATTATTCAATGGAAAAATCTCGTTCTACATAATGAGCAAGAAATATAATTGTTTCAATCAATTAATTTTGTTATATGCCAAGTAAATTTTTGTTTTTTTGACAGAAAGGGATTTTATTCGTTCATTTAAAAAATAATTGATTTTTAAATATGGTAAATATGATTATTTTTAAAAAAATATAGATGAGAAACACGTATTTATTAAAATACCCATTTCTTAATCTGGATCTTTTTAAGCAAGAAAACATCAATTTGAATTTATAAAGTAATCAAAAAATTAAGGAGTATTAAAAAGGGTACATATTTAGAAGAAAAAGAAAAAAATAAGATAGAGATACGAAATGTTTAAAGAATGGTATTTAGAAGTAACAGGTCCATATTTAAAGACTGTTCTCAATAGTATACACCGATTTCCGATAATATCGCTACTTTCCAGTACAATACTGATACTTATGGGATTGTTCTTTATTATCTTACCGAAGAAATCAGTCAATTTTATAGTTTATAATCATACGTCAATTCTAGTAACAATAATCGGATGGATGATATTAGAAAAATATGTGGAAACACCCGAGTCATCGTCGTACTTTTTTATCGGTTCATCGTGTGCACAGATCACTTATATTTTAAATAGTAGACAGTTGATGTCAAGAAGAAAGAAGATAACACTTGTACTGATTTTATTTTACTTTCCAATAATTGATATTTCTTATAATTTGGGTGATTATTTCTTTGCTATTACGTCTGTAATAATTTTAATTCTGTACTTTCAAATGGCAAAAAAGCTTTTTGTTATGTTTGTGGTAACATTTATAGGAAGCTGCGTTTTAAGTGGCACTTCAACATTTCTTTTACTGCACTATGCAACGAACAAAGATTTTATTGCCGAAACTTTAAGAAAATTTTTTGAGACTTGGGATTGGAAACTTCTTTTTTCTGCGCCAGACGCGAGTTTAATCAATTATAATATCGACTTTATTAATGAATATGCATTTATTTGTCTTATCGTTATTTGGTTTGCGGGAATAGTGTTTAATTACTATGCTTTGGGAATGAATAGAAAAAAACTCAAGATTAAGGATAAAATAGTTGAAAATAGTAATAACTTGATTCAACAAACAAATCATCAGATACCACCATGTAAAATATCCAATAATAATTAAATGGGTAAATTATCTTCCGAAAATACTCTATGATTTTCAATATAATGCTTTAAATGGTATCTTCTAATTAAAAATAATGACATAAAACATTTATAAAATTTCGAATTTGCATAAATTTTCTATGAATTTTTCAATATTTTGCTGTAAATGGTTACTTCTAATTAAAAATCAATGAAATAAAACATTAATAAAATTTCGAATGAGCATAAATTTTCTTTGAATTTTTTCTAACACTTTCCCTCATAAAATTATATTTGATAGAACAACGCTAACTTATTTTATTCAACTAAAAATAATAATAAATATGGTTAAAGATCCTTAAGCTATCAATTTAGGGATAAATATATATAGCCCCAGTAAATGAAGGTCTTTAGCTATCAATTGTATAAATAAATACTTATAGCCTCACCAACCGAAGACATTAACCTATCATTTTAGGGATAAACACATATAGCCTTACTAAAATAAGGTCCTTAGCCATAATTTAGGGATAAATGCATATAGCCCCAGTAAAGGAAGGTCTGTAACCCATCAATTGTATAAATAAATACATATATCCTCAGTAGATAAAGGTCTGTAACCCATCAATTATGGAATAAATACTTATAGCCTTTGTAAACAAAGGTCCTTAGCAAACAATTATATAAATAAATGCATATAGCCCCATCTAAGGAAGGTCTTTAAACCATAAAAATAATTAGTCAATCAATATAATTTTAAATATTTGGTTTCTGCTCGTAAAATTTACACTTAAAAAGATTTACTTTCTTGGACAAAATCTATAGTGCAATGTAATTTTTTAAACAAGATTAAATAGAAAGAAAAAGGAAGCAACATTCATAATGAAATTTTAAATAAAATTAAATATTATCTTGAAAGAAGGCGATGCATTGAGAAAGATTGTAAAGATTATGTGTCTAAGAAGCATTAAGCAAATATAGTCTATAAAACAATATAAATTTTGAGAACAAATTTAAATGGCTAAAAATTTAACTAACCATAAATAGAATTAAATTAACACAAAAATAATGTGAATATTTAATGATTTGTGATATTTAAATATTTTCATACACATAGCATTTAATCAAAGAAAAATTGATTTTAAAATCAGTATTTAGAACCAAAAATCTAAATTGCTAATTCTTCTATATTTATAAACAATAAATATTAATCTATAAATAATACATCGATTGCTTCATCGTAAAAGCTAGTCGATACGCTGATTGGCTATAAATTTCACCAATTCTATTAAAAAAACGATTGGGACCATTATTAGGAATGTAATTATATATAATTGAACGAATCTTTTCTAATTTAAAATAAAAAAATTTGAAAGGTTTTGTATTAGACCACAATATGTTCACAATAATCATGTATTGATTTCTAATCAAGATTTTTATTACATTTTATCTGATTAAAGAAGTATATTGATTAGATTTTTAAAAATTGAAAAATTTTACATCAGTGAAGAAAAAATCTGAAATTACAATACTAAATCAAACCATGAGTAAAAAGTTTATAATTTACATCTGTATATAATAAAATAGAAATCAATTTCTGACACCTTCTAAATTGAACTAAGTTCTAATGTTTAAAATATTCTTAAATTAAATTCGATTAAAGATATTTTTTTATGGTTCCGAAGGTATTATTTTAATATATTATGCCAAACAATGCAAATAATATGCAGTAATTGTGTAAAAAACCATATTTCTGCGACTTATCAATATTTAATACAAATTATTATTTTCAACTAGTATTTTAGGGTTAATTTGAGAAAGTAAAAAACCAAAACCTTATTATAATCCAAGAAATCATTATTTTAATGTTATTTCTTAATAAATAACAGCTGGTTTTATAACACAAATTTTTTTCTTAATATAAATTTGATATTTTATCTTCCTAGATAATTATTCAAGTATTTCAAAAACATATAATTATTTAATAAATCAAAATTCAATCATTCAAGTTGATTAAATTTGCTAACAGCAGTTTCTACTAGCATTCTAAAAACATCTAACCAAACCAAATAAACATAATTCACATTCTTTAATACTCTTTGTTATACATTCCCAAAATATCTCAAATATTCAGATCCCAATTGGATATAATATTTTGGGATTTTGCCTAAAATAGATAACATTATGGAATTTCCTATATCAAACAATATTTTTACAATTTATATGTTAATTTATCTTTTTCGTATAATACGATAATATTTAAAGGTCTTTTAAATTCTTAATTCATCGAATTTTCGAGATCGTAAATAATCTGAAATTAAAAACTTTGGCTTAAAAATATAATAGAGAGTATTTATATTTATGGGTTAATGTGATTTTTAGCTTTTAATAGGTGTTCAAGCAAAACTTTTTGAGGCAAGGGTGCCCCACATCTCCTCTAATCTTCAATATATACTACAACAGTATATTAGAGGAACAAGAAAAAATACCTGTAGAAGGTATACAAGGTGGTCTAAGCGGGCTTATGTTCGCCGATGACACAGTAATAGTTGCCTCGACAAGAGACGAACTAACAAAAAAATTGCAACAGATAAAACTCTGGTGCAGTGAAAACCACATGGAATTAAATCCAAGTAAATGTGGAACAATGGAAATAAACTCCGATGAAAATTGGCCAATGATGGAACCAATTAAATATGCGAATGAAATCATTCCTACAGTAGACAAATATGTCTATCTAGGAATTGAAATCAACAATAAACTCGACTTGCAAGAGATGGCAAGCTTCCGAGTTAATAAAGGAAAAGGGACTCTGGAAACTATCCGGAGCACTCTATCCAACATCAGAGTACCGTTAGCGTATAAAAGCATGCTTATTAAAAATGTGCTTATACCAAGACTAACATTTGGTACAGAAATATTTGGGATGAGTCTAGAAAGAACTCGACCAATGAAACGAGTACTTGACAATGCCCTCAAGTGTATCGTAAAAAAATCAAACTTTAGCAGACTGCGAGTCTATGAAGAAATGGATATCTTACCACTGTATGTGAAAAGTGCAGTGGCAAGAGCAAGAGGTTTCCTGAAATGGAAAACATCAAGAGGAAAAATGGCAGAACTGATTGACTCAGCCAATAACTTCAAGTCTAGAAAATCAACCTGGACAAAAGAAACAAAACGATGGCTAAGATCCAGGCATATTGACACAAATATGACCAGTGACTTAATTCTAGACCAAGTTAAGATAGAAAGGATGAGGGAGATATCCCGACAAGACACATCCATAGCCGGTAGAAATGCCGACTTGTACAACATTACAAGCGGTAAAAAGCTACGAACAAGCGAAATAATATTTGCACTAGATCCAATAGCTGTAAATGCACTGTTTAAGCTAAGTACAGGAACGTTCAAGTTTACGAACGAATTAGTAATTACACAAGCACTGCCACCAGAACTATATAATAGATGTGTCTGCTGCAACAAGCTAGTGAAAGAAGACATTTGGCATTTTTTGTGTCAGTGCCAATGTTTTGAAGATGCAAGGAAAAAGCATCAAATAATGAAATACCCTTTTGAGCAAGGCTGTTCAGAAGGGTTTAAAAGAAATGTAATTGAAATACTCCTTGAGGGGGAGTCGGTAGCTTCCCACATGAAGCTTCCTGAGGAGGTACTTGATACAATCAAGTATCTCTCTCTAACAATACCCCGCCGAAATGCACTTGTTGCAGAACGTCGGGGGCCCACTCTCACCTAGTATCTGCTAGGTGAACCCTCAGTAATCGAAGCCGCAAGGTATGATGGGAGTGTAACACCCGAGTACTTTAATGAGAAAGATCGTGCAGGTGGTGGTTTTTTCCGCTTTCCACCGATCTCTAGGGAGCCTAGAGCCTGTTAGGTATGATTGCAATTAAAAGTACTGTTGTTTTTTTTTTTTTTTTTTTTTTCAAGCAAAACTTTAGATTGCTCTATAGAACAGATTCGTTTGATCTTCTTTACACCTCATCATATTTACAATCTTCTTTTATCAAGACCTATTAGTTCAAGTGTCTTTCTCAATCTTATTGTTTGTGCGTAAGCTTCTGCTTCCGTTGACATTCCCAACCCCTTAATATACGAGTTATGGTATTTTGTAACCAACCTATCATAATTTATTAAGTATGGCAATATTCGAGTTCTACATTTTTAAATAAGAGAGTATTAATTTTCTAATATATCGTATTTTATAAGCTTCAAATTTTGTAAAAGTATAATATATGGGGTTTTTACTATGCTTCTTGTTTTAATAATAGTTTAGTTTGTTCTATATTATTTAGTATTTATGGATAAATTTGATTTTTGATTATTAATTTTGTTCATGAAAAACTATGGTTTTCCTTTTAAACCTTTTTCCAATAATAATGATTAATTACCCTCATCTTTTAAAAATTATTTTTTTCATCTTATATAAATTGGTAAAAAACATTTTTAATCTGCAAATGATTCAGAAATGAAATCTCAACATATTAAAAATTCATTAAGATATATGGTTAAATGTCTTATATAAAATATGTGGAGCAGACCACGTCTAAATAGATAAAATTGATAAAAAGAAACTTAACCCATAAATTAATAAATTGTAAAAAATATTTGGATTTACTTCATTAGATATATTTTAGAAAAATAAGCACAAAATATCATTCGAATAACACTAATAAAATGGAGGAAGGAAATTAGAAATGTATTTTAACTTAAAAACCTCGAGAGAGGCATTCCCAATCATTTTAAAGAATATTTTGATATTTATATTATAGTATTTAACGAAAATTACAAGCTATTTGCTGAAATTAAATGTATTCAAGGATAATTATAAATTTTTATGGTATTTAACAAATATTAGTATATGCCCCATGCTTAATCATATATAGCCAAAACCCATCAAATAGTAGGAAAGCATCAGCCAATAAAAAAAGAATACCGTATGTTTACACAAAAACTATATAAACCTATATTTAATATCTACCAATATGTGTTTCTTATATTAATGATATTTATCTTTTAAGATAAGACACAAAGAAATATTAGCGTCACCTCGAAAGTAAAATATATTCATAAAATCAAAAAAAAATGGTTTTAGATTTATTTTTTAAGTCAAATATTTTGATTTTTCGATGTGTGTCATTAATATAATTCATGCACGCCGATAAATTTATTTCGCATGTGCACAAAAATCACTATGCATATAATTTCTGTAATTTAAAAGCTTATTTTGGCAATTATATATGTTTCCGATCAATTTATGTGTAAATTTTGTATTTAATAAAATGTGAAAAGACAAATGGGCTCTTAGTATTAATAATTATAAAAAATTTGATATAAGAATATAGCCCAATTGCGGGTTTCAAAATCATGGAAATTTATGTGGATAAACATATCTATTTTCTTTTGAATTCAGTCTCAAAACTTCTTTTTGACGAACGCACTGATACCGGTATGAATGTGAAAAAAAATTGGAGTCGCTAATACCAGAAACATAACATTCGATTTTTAAGCGATGAATGTTCAATAGCATTCATTTTGTATTATATGTAAGATAGAAATATGAATATAAAGTATTTAAAAATGCACTTTAGAAAAACATTATTTCGCTATAAATCACTTTTTTTAATTATTTATTGGACTGAGAAATGTGATAGTAGTGTAGTTAAAAAAATACTTTAGAAAAAACATTGTAGCGCTATAAATCACTTTTTTTAATTATTTTATTGGATTGAGAAATGCAAACAAGAAATGTGATAGTAGTGTAGTTAAAAAAATAATTTAGAAAGACATTTCTTTGCAGTAAAATACGTTTCTAAAAACTTTTGATTTGATATGAGTTTTCTTTTTATTTTAAGAAATACATTTTTGGATCTTCTTTTAATATAAAATTTTATGGAATCCAAAATAGATTAAGCCTCTATCAAATATATTTATCTTAGTATTCATTTAAATTTGTAATTTTAGAGATATGTTTTTGGCTATTTATTGGTTTTTTAAAACAACAACGGTTTTTACCGATATAGTATGTTTATTGATTTACCGCAATTTTATTTATTGTTTTTTGGTACTTTTATAAATGTTAGGATGCGTAAATTATTATTTAACTTTAATGTTTTGGCAAGTAATATTACCTTCTAATGTATTTTCTGATTGTATTACCATGTATTTTTACTTATTAGTATGATTTAAATTCGGCGGTCTGCCTTTTAAATTATTTATGGATTTTATAAGTATTAATATTTTTATAATATTAATTTTTATAAATATATATAAGTAATTGTTAAGGTAATTGTGGATGAAAAGATATTTATTAAAATTTTCGATCTTGTAATATTTTAAAGTACTTTTAAGTATATTATTGGAGAAAATCTATTGATTTGGCTTGATCTATTTATTATTTTTTTAACTTTATTGTATCTCTTAATTTTTTTTCATATTTTATCCGACAAAGTAAACATTTCCCTAGCTTTTTGCAATTTAGCTAAGAATAAAACATCATATAGTAGTATTAAACTATAAAGGCATTATTATTCAAATATATCGATAAACATCATAAAAATGTAGCGTTGACAAGTTATTTACATCAAATGGAAAACCCGCCTTAAATTTATATCAAGGGGGTTTAAAGATTCTATATTATCAAATAAATACGTTTAAGATACGTTCTAAATTTATTGTTAAGACAGAATTATAATCATCTGCTATAAAATGCTTTAAAGCCTATTTAGATATAGTCAGAATATTACGCCTAAGATGAAATTTTTTTGAAGATTAAAGATATGATATTTATTAGTACCAGTCATAATATGAAAACATAAGTGTGCTTTTCGAATCGATTGATCGATATATACGATTAAGAAGGTAAAATGTCAATCTTTCAGTGTTTAAGTCTAATCTATGACTGATTGAGTCAGTGTTTTGATTTATAGATCGAGAAAATTGATAAATTTACAGATATACGAGAGTACTATGACCTAATAATGCGGATTTATTATAAGAATTATTAAATAGCAAATATAAATCTGCAGTTTGTAATTTTTATCGTTTAAAAATTGTATAAGATGCAGTAAAATTCGTTTTTTTTTCTATGTTTTTTATATTTTAAAAACCATTAACATAATTAATATCATGCCTATGTCAAAAAAAATCACCTTTTTTTAATTCTCAATATAAGCTCAAATTAACACATTTAAATACATTGCATTCTTTGAAATTATAATTTTACCTATAAAAATTAGATTAAAAAAAAACTACAATTTAGAAGCATTTCTACATAAATAATATTTATATTATCCAAATGTATATTTTGATTCATGTTATATAAATCCTATAAATAACTGCTTTATAGTCATTTAAGTTGTATTTTATAAAATTCAAAATAATTATACGATCATGATTTCTATAACCCCTGACTTTTATAAATTAGCATATTTTTTGAATAAATATGAATCTAATTCCAATTTATTATCTGGATTTCATCAAAATATAACGTTAAAGGTACTTTAAGGTGGGTTTGATCAACAAAATTATGATTTATTCAAAATTTCATAGCAAAAAATAGATTTTTAGATTCATGTACATAATAAATTCTTATATTATATATATAAGTATTTAATAATGAAAACCATAAAGATTTACTTAAATAATATGATTTGTCTCACAAAAAAATTATATTTGAAAATATAGTGTGCGGCGGAAAACTAATAAGCAGAAGCAATGTCAAAGGAATGATAACACATATAAGATGTACAAAAATAAAAATTTATTTCGAGGATAATATAACTTAAAATTCAGATTTTCTCTTATATTTTAGATTATTAAATCAAGATGTAATTTGCATACTTAATCACCAAAGTTAATGATTATAAATCGTTTATAAAGAAAATTAGATAAAAATATTTATTGTCTAAATAAGATTCTAAAAGGTTTGCATGTTAATTTTATTTATTTTCACATATATTCAAATATCAAATCCTCTTTTAAACTAGAAGTACAAAAATTTGTTGTAGAGGTACCTAGAATAAAAATTTTCATGAACTTAAGATTTATGAATTTACAAAAAAAAGGTATTTTTTTCTTAATATAGGTTTATCAAAACACCCAAGTGTTGTAGAAATAAAATACATCAAATAAATTTACAAAAAAAATAATTATAAATGGCATAAATGAGTATTGATTTTTCGCTCTCACATATCGAGTGAAAAAACTTCACTTAAATAGAATCATTAAAAAATCATAGTTGGCATATTTTTAAAAAAAAATATTCATCCATATACATATGAAATTATGTTGCTCGTTTTAGGATGGAAAAACTTATAAAATACATTTTTTATTTTATTTTTCGCATTGTATTCAAATTATAGCAATGATAAATGAAAAAAATATTTTGTTTTAGATCTTTGTAGTTTCTAAAAATTAGAAACATTTATACCTATCTGTATTTTTTAAAAATTCTGGAAAATATTAGAAGCAGTTTAATGCGTTAGGGTATTATTTCTCATTAATTTTTTACGGATAAATACATTTATATGCAAATTTTAATGCAATATATCACCAAAATAAAGTTTAAAGACATTTTAATAGTGGTAAAGTTTAAAACTATTTAATGGAGGCAAAATATATGAGGTAAATAATTCAACCATTAAACAAATAGTTACCAGAAAGAAACATAATAAATGGTAACATGAACAGTATTAATAAAATTACAAAAAAATCGGAAAAATTGCATTATATAGATTTTTAATATTTCAGATATACTCCTATTATAAATATAATATTAATTCTATGGGTATTACATTGTAAATAAATATATCTATGACAAAGATTTAGGAAAATAGCTGCAATAAATATGATTTAAAAATATGTATAGCCAAAAAAGGTGGTAATTCTTTAAATAAAGAAATAATAAACTTTAATCAGTGTATTTGCGCGTCAATGTACTGGTTTTTGTGAAAAAAAGTCCCCTTTTAATGGTTACAATATGTCTTAAAGCATTGTTATATATATTTTACTTATATTAGTTTTCAATACGTGTAGTAAATACATTTTTTTTGGATATATTTTCTTTATATATACGTATAGTAAAAGTTAAGTAATTCCGAATTTATGTTTATAATATTGAAGAAAGCCTTTAATTTTTTTATATAGGTTTAGTTATATGTTTTGTTTGTCTTTTCGATATAACTATTCATTTATAGCCCATAGTAACTATGATTTGGTTGTTTTCTGAGTATTTTGTAATGAATAGCATAGTAACTATATCGATATATCAGCACATTAAAAATGCTTACACATTATTAGAATGTATTACACTTTCGCACATTTTTTTCAAGTATAAGTTTATAAAATTTCAATTCCATTAATCAATAAATAATTTCCATGTAATATTTTAGATTTAAATTTTAACTTACTAGCTTGCATTGTGTTTTTTATACATCCATATTTTCAGGCCAACATCTTTGAAGATTATGAAAAACTTTATATTACTAAAACAGAAAATTGTATTTTTTTGGATATAACCTTAATAAATTACTTGTATTCAAATACACGGCTTTTTTTATCAAAAAATAAATCAATAATGTAATTTGTATGCTAAAAGATTTTTATATAGGGACATTATCCAACAACCAAGACACTCTACAAAAAATAAACATAGTAAAATACCATTTTTAATAGATCAAAATAGGATAGTATGTATATATAAAGATGCAAAGACGTTATATTGAAAGAATTACAAAGACACTCTGGTTAAAATACAGTATAAGTTTCTTCAATTATAAATGTTAACAGTAAGGATTTCAAAAAAACCATGAATAAAATTCTATGTTTAAATAGGCCAAAACGCCTTATTCATTTTGTTTGCTTTTTTTTTGCTTGTGAATTAGACGAAAACTAAATATATAATACTTTAGCATTACATATTTGTGGTTCTAATATGAATAACTTGTGCTATCTCAGCTTTTATTTTTTATATAAATTTAAAGTTATGAAATTGTATATAAAATAAAATAAATCAGATAAGTTTTTAATGGATAAAATATTACAACCAGAAATAAAAAAAATATTTAAAATAAAGGCGGGATGAAATAATTTTGATCTTTTCTGTGATTTTTACATATCTAGGAAGAAATAAACCCATGGAATTATTTTTACAATAAAATATTTTTATTAAATTTATCAACAAAATGTGATTTTTTGACAGAATAATTCATAAAAAAGAAGTTTGAATATAAAGAAATTTCATTTATTATTTCTAAACTTTTCGGGATTCAATTTTTCTTTTTGCTGAGTTTTTATTTCTATGATTATAGCTTTTTTAATTTATAGAAATGACAACTTTCATAAAATTTTCATTCTTGTTTAGGAGTACGTCTAGATTTATCATTTAAAAAATTACAGCTATAGCAGTAAAATTTCAAATCATTCAAATCATCTGGATGTTTTAATCCATTATGAGTATGGCAATTTTCACAGATCAATGCATACTTAGTTTCAGAATCCTTTCCCAAAACAACATCAGAAACAATATCAAACAATCCTTTTTGTCTAGAATCGCAATCCTCGGTGTTTAGCGTTAATGAATCAATCATTTCATTACCTCCAGATTTCTTTTTAACTCTTCTCGATTTCTCGTATTTATCAAAAATATCTTTTGTTTCTAGAAATGATTTATCATTCTTAAGCTCTTCGATATTCTTTTTTTGTAGCACTTGTAATTTTTCAAGTACTTTTTGTTTCCTATTTATAAATATTTTTGAAATTAACGAAGTGGTGTAAATAACCAAGACTTGTATTACAAATATAATAAATATGCTGGATTTTGAAGATAGTTCGTTCATAACATAATTATATAATAGACTGGCCAGTATTATTACAATACTGATTGCGTATAACTTTTTTTTGAATGCGTTTGTTCTTTTATTGGATGTTTCTATACTCTGTTCTGTTTTGGAAATCTTTTCTTCAAGTGAAAATAAGACGTCTCGTATGTTCTTCTTTTTGCTAAATATTGCACCCATTTGAACGTGGGCTGAATGTTTTTGAAATTTTATATCCCTTTACTGAACCATAATAAGTGAATGTGATTGAAAGAAATATTAACCAAATCTTTTCTATATAGCAATCTAAATTTTTATTTAACAAATTTTATATTCCTTCACCGAACCATAATAAGTGAATGTGATTGAAAGAAATATTAACCAAATCTTTTCTATATAGCAATATAAAGTATTATTTAATAAATATAAAATGTAAAGATATTATAATTTTTGAATAATACATTTCTAACTAAAAACTATTCCAAAGATGTATTTTAGTAGATATAAACTAAAAAATACATATGTTTAGTCTAAGGTATGAAACACATAAAATCTTTAATTAGCTTAGCTATGAATAATAATAATTATTTTTTATTTATGGGCCATATTTATAGCGTAATTTCAGTTTTTGTTCTCAGGCACAACTTGTTTGATTCTCTGTACTCACAGCGTATTTATACTTTCGGCTATCTTCTCCTCTCCAAAGTCTTCTTCAATATCCCTCTTTTTTTCGAGACCTATAAATGAAATTGTTTTTCTCAATCCCAAAGTTTATATATATATATGCCTCAACCTGGTTCGTGACATCTAGTTCCTTCAGGTACCTTCTATGATATCGTGTCTCCACGCCGTCCCATGTTATAACATATGGGATAATTTTTGTCTTGCATGTGTATATTAATGACAGTTCAGATGCTAGCAGGTCATATTTTCTCAATTTTTCGTTTTCAACTATGTTTATATTATCAATACTTGTCACGCCAATTTCGATCAGAGTGATGCAGTTCTTCTTTTAGATATATACAAAAATATCAGGTCTGTCATTCGATAACTTGATGTCTGTTTTAATTCTTGTATCTACTTTGATCTCCGCGAATTCGTTTTCCATTATTTCTTGTATAGAGTGTCTGCGGATTTTCTTGGTTTTTTTGAAATTGTATTTTTTTGCCAACATAAAGTAAAGACATCTTACAATCTCGTTGTGCCTTTTTGTATAGTCATGACCAAGCATTTTTTTACATCGGCTTGCTAAGTGGTCGAAATAATAATAATATTATTATTTTTTCTTATAGAGCATAATTCATGATATTATTTATAAACAGTGTTTTTTTAATATTTTTAGAGGGAATAATTTTCGCACATTTCTAAAATAAATTAAATCTGTTTTTTTTTATCTTAAGGAATGATTATATTGTTATTTCTACAATTCCAAATTATTGTTAACGAATTGAAAATTATTTTCGAATCATGCTAGTCTATATGATTTATAAATATTTGCACCTTTTCCATAAAAAGATTGAATTGCACATTACAGTACGATTCATATGTATAGAAATATCTTATATATTTTATCATTTCATATTAATTTTAATATTTAAATGCCAGGCACGTAAATTTTTTTCCCTTCAAAATATCATTAATTTTGCTAAAGCGTGCAAAACTTAAAGATACAATAAAAACTACGCATATTTTAACATTAATATCCATTTATAACTTTATAAAAGAAATTTTCTATTTTTCTAGTAATTTTCTTTTTTAAAAAATGAAACAATTTATGATTAAGAAACTAATTATTATTTTAATATAAATTAAAATGATATGTGTAATTTCGGTCGAAAATATTTTACATAGATGTATAAAACCTTTGTTTTTTTAAATCCTCAAACATAGATTCAAAAATAATGAAATTAATAGAATATACTGTTACTTTGTATACTATTTTACAAGTATCATGTTTTTAGTGTACGTTTTATTTTAAACAGCATGTTTTCATAATTTATTGGGGTGTCTAAGTATTTTTCTTAGGTCAATAACAAATTATTCTTTTATTTAGGGGTTGTTTTTAAAATTAATTTTTAGATTTTCTCTTCAAGCATACGTGATCGCTTTACTATGGCACAAAATATCTATAATATTGACTATCTTCACTTTTCTTACACCTTCCTTGATACCTCCGGTCTTTTCAAGCCCTATATGTTCAAGGTTTTTCCTCATCTTACAGTTTGAATATATACTTAAAGAATTAATAGCTATTTAATAAATAAAAGATCATAATTTCAAATATATGTACAAATTGGTACATAATATGCAAATATAAGCTTTATATGAACGAAAATCAGAAATTTAGATTGATACTATCATGTAAAAGAATATATTTAGAATTAACATGGCATAAAAAAGATTTGTTTTCTATAATTATGTACCTTAAGAAGTTATAATTGCGTAAATAAATTCCATCGGAAACTAAAAATACCTATATGCACAATTATAGATATTATTGGAATGATAATACCATATGTAATGACTTTGGGAGGCAGCGACTATTAAATTATATAAAACATATGTTAAGGAGTTAAAAATCCCGTACGAAATAGAAGCATTACATGTAAGCTCACACACTCCAAAAGACACTTGAAACAAACTCGTTTGAGAGAAGAAGAGCAGTTGATGAAGATAGATTAGGGAAGGTGTCAAAAGATGCGTCAAAGAGTTGTGCAATGTTCCTAATAGGCTGACCACGTTTAAATAGATAAAATTGATAAAAAGAAACTTAATACATAAATAAAAAATATATTATTGGAATATAAAAGTGAGACTTAAAATGAATTGAACCGGTTTAAACCCTTAAATATAATTTTCACGAATACCCAAAAAACTAAACATATCAAGCCATTTTTTCCTGTTATATGGAAGAATGTCAAATGATATTTTATAAACTTTCGTTTTATTTTCATTATTTATATAAAGAACATTGGAATATTGAAGCATAATTTAATGGTAAACTAAACATATGTATTAATTTAATCTCAAGCTATAAGTATTAAAAGATTTATTCTCATCGATGTAATTTTAAATAAATTCATAACTTTTGGTGAGAATTAGGCATTAAAAACAATATATTTGGATTGCTTTTTAAACTATATAATTTTACAAATAGTGTTTATAAATATTAATCGAAAGTAAAAAAGCACAGAAAATGGTACTTGGAGCTCATTAAGCTTATAAGTCTATGTCGAAAAAATATACTGGCTTGGACCACGAGACGCATTTTTACTGTCTGTTCTTTTGAGCCATTCAAAAATTTTCTTTAGACCGGCATTAAAAGTGTAAATAATAAAATAACCATAAATAAACTACTTCTAGATGTAAAATTACCGAAACGGTGTAATTAAACCAATAATATCATAATTTGAACCATTTTTTCTGCTACCAGACATGTGATATATTAAATATTTAAAGAAAAATAAACTTTATTTGATTTCGTATTTCAACAATAAAAACCTTTCAATATATATTTTTAAAATTTATAATTTGAATCGTTAAAAATAAATTATATTTAGAATAAAATTCCATCTACATCCTCTATGATCAAAATCGTATATTTTTTCTAATCACAAATATTCTATTAAATAAAAATCACTGTTCCCTCTTAAAATGAAATTCGAAATCGAAATTAAAATAAAGTGTAATAATCCACAAATAGTAAAAGACAGTGTAGAAATAGACATAGAAAAACCAAATGTTGTACTTGATTTCGAAGTTGAAAAGACGTATGTGATATGTAAGCTATTGTCTGACGATCAAAGAGGAGTCAAAAAGACCCTAAGCAGTATTGTTGATCGAATGTGTTTAAGTGTAGAAACGATTGAATTTTGCGAAAAAAACGATGAGTTATAATTTTTATATTAATTTTTTTTGAAATCATGACCATAAACATTTCATGTAAAAATAAATTCATATATGAAAATTAAATAATGTTTATCAAAGTTCATCATTCCTATCATTTTATAAATAAAACAATGCAAATTCTTCTTGCTTATATTTTCACATAATTATTTTCTAGACGAGTGATTAATCATGGTACAGACAAATTAATTATATTATAAAAAATAAAATTGATAATATACTAAAATATATAGAAATTTATCAACGATATTTGCATTAAGTATTGATGAAATTTAATTTTTAATGTATTTTTTCTTTTATGCTATCAGATTTCTTGATTAGATTAATAATTTTATATTTTAAATAAGCTTTATTTCCAATACCAAATATACTCCTAATATAGGCTTTTAAAAACCAAGTTTTTATATAGGATTGTTAAAGCTGAATTCTAAATTCAATTTACACCCAGAATATATTGTATGCTTAGAATTAAAATATGATTGCTTTTATGGTCTAAAATATATATACGGCTCGCTTTTAAAAAATAGTGATATTAATAATCAAGAATGAATTTATATAGGGCAAAACAAGAAGTACATTTATAGTGAATAAAATATTTTAGAGAGTTATCCATGTAAATTTAAAAAATACAGTAAAGATTTTATGCTTCGATTATTTGCCTATATTACTTTCAATGATAAAAAAATGGTCTCAATGGCTGTAAAAAGACGTTGATAATATCAAACGAGCTTTAGAATATTTGTATATAATGTAAAAAACTACGGTACTCCATATAGCAAAATATGATTAAACAAAATTAATACACAGAGGAAATAGAAAAAACACCCTTAAATGTATGATTAATCGAAAAAAACACCTTCTCTACATGATTAGTTAAAAAACACCCTTAAATGTATGATTAAAAGAAAAAAATGCCCTTAACTATATTGTCCATCGAAAATTTTTTAAGATCGATCATGATGATATTCAAAATTAACAAAATTTAAGAAAACGGCTATAAAATTATAAATCCTATAAATACTGATACATAATGATAAATTTTTTATAAATAAATCTATTTCAAGTTGTGAAAACTCGATTCTAATGACGTATCATGAGTTAGAAATCTATGAATTTGATAATAGAAGCCGTAGAAGGAAATAGAAGTGTGGCAATCTAGAAACATATAAAGGAAGCTTCGCAATTAGTAATTTGTATCCCTTTCGGCAACCACTAAAATTCCTATAACCTGTTAATAAAAAAAATAATATTTAAAGTACCATTATTTTTTTAATAAATTTTATTCCGAGAAAAAACCTTAAAAAATATAATATAAATGTAAATTTCAATATAAAGCTTATATGTGGTTATTTTATAATTAGAATCGGTTTTTTAGGAATAATTTTAGTTTTAGGAATTACTTTTTTTTTGCAACTATCTATTACATAATTATATTGATCTTAAATTCTAAGATTCACTAATTATATGTAGCTAATTATATTTTTTTGATAAAACATAATCAATTTGGTCTATTATTTACCTTTTTTTTAAAAAATCGGTATTTACGTGGTAAAGGCAAAAAATCATAAAAATCTTGTAATACGATATAAGCAATATGTAAATAAATATATTTATATTCTTTTTGATTATCATCGCATTTTAAATAACTAAGGTAGCCATAAGGGAGGGGGCCCTTATTTAGGGAAGGCGTGTGCACATAGCGAAATCGTACATAAAGCTTAAATATTATATAACCCGTAGTACCGCAGCCCATAAAAAAATCGACTATTTTTTTATGTTATTTTTTTACGCGTATTTTTTGAAAAAAAAATCCATAAATTTCAATCTAATGCTTTTTAACCAAAAATCTTAAATTACCGCTATAAAAAGGTTACATTATATCTTATATTTTCAAAAAAACTATAGTAAAATATTAAGTATCATTATTAAAATAGCTATTTTTTGCAATATAAAATATTCAAGTGTGCACTATTATGGGCGGGAAATATATGTTAGCATAAAAAAACCTTACCTATATATTTTAAAAGGAAAATTTCCTTATTTATGCATAAAGATAGATTCTTTACATCGTTTTTCTGGATATTTTAAAGGTTTTTAATTATGAGATCTTTATTTCTTGTGCCGAAATAGTAAAGACATAGCATTTATATTATTGAAAGATAATAAAAAATATCAAGACAATACTTATAAACTTGAAAAAAGAGACATCGTGCTTTTTTTATGCTTTATTATATCACATGGAGCTTCGTCACTGCTTTAAATGTGAAATACTGTACTTAAAATGATAGGATGTATAATTAGATCTATATTTCTAAAAGTATAAATCATTCGTAATTAATATTTTTAGGCATAAATTCAATCACCTTGAGATATAGTTAGATTAAATTTGCATCAATAAAAATAAGAAATTTTAATTTGTTAATTTGCTCTGATACGTGATAATTTTTTTAAAAAATATCTTTTATTGATAAAATATGCTAAATAATATTCATACAATATTAATGTATCATAAATATATTAGTGCGATAAAGATTTAGAAAAAACATTAGTGTATATCTCAGAATGGTTCTAAAAAAAATATAGATACTGCATATAAAATCAGAAAAAACTGTCTTATACCAAATAACGTAATTTTTTTGGTTTAATTCTATCATTTCGACACGATTTTTTTTTTAGAAATGAAAAAATAGTCAAGACAATCCGCATATTTACGGAAATTTATAAATTGCTATATTTGGTTTCAAACACATTACATTCAAAAAAGATCGATGTCTTATAATTTTATGATAATAAATTTTAACTTTGTCTAAACTATCTATATAAATATTCAATTTATTACAGACCAATATTGTAAACTTAAAGCCACTATACTAAATTTTTTTTGAGGTGTTAATTTTATGGATATAATTACTGATTTTAAACAATGACCTTTGCGATATGTTACTATATATCAAAAATTGCACAGAAAACACCTTTGCTATAATCCGAATCATTATTATATATAAATGGGCATTATGTAGTATAAGTTTTTATAATATTTAGAAAGGAAGATTTCATTACAATATTGTGGATTTTCTTCCCCGCTTATATGATGCATTTTCTTTTTATAACACACAGAGCTTCATTGATACATATTTGCAAAGTATGCACATGAAATTAAGATAAAACTACAAAGTGAAATATGAATCCAGAATCTAGAAATTGTTTGAAGCAAGAAAACTACGTATTTTAAAATGGGAATAAAAATTTGTATGATAGAACCCCAGTAAATAATATTAGTGCTAATATTTCATATTTTTATTGTGAATAAAATCAGTCATAATTTACCATTTAAAATCCAAATAAATCTATTACAAGTGTAATATAAAAAAACTGATAAATTATTTTTCTGTGGTTTAATCCATGCTTTTTTTCAATTTTTTATATTTTCGTTGCGAATCATTTTTCGAGGATAAAAAATAAGAAAATTTAAGGTACAGTTTCTTTATCATTTATTTTTCAAACATGATCGTCATTTTAATCTTATTCAGCAGTAAAAAATTCAAGAAACTCATTTATGAATATGAAAATATGTTTTTTAAATTAAGTTTCTTTTTTTTATAAATTTTTTTTTTAAAAATCATAAAAAACACGACAAAAAAAAATTGCTGATCGTAATATGGTATATAAAAAATAGTATAAATTGATTGCCGTCTTTAAATATATAGATCCCAAAATTTGAATTTAAAACTCAAAATAATATATGTTTATGTTGTCAAAAATTTTATAAATAAAAAACCTATATAAAAATTTTATAATTATTGGATTTAATGATCTCACAATTAGTATGATGGCATGGGTTTAGATGATTAAAATCCATATAATATGATATGAAAAAGCATGCACTATTGTGGAAATAAATTATTCATTTGATTTATAGCGAAGTTTATCGATAATTAGATAATAGCTATATATCAACAAAGAAAAATGCCGATTTATATTTGTGATTACATTTTTATATATAGAATCAACTTATTCGCATAAAATACAACATTTTATATAGAAAAACAAATAAAATATAATGGCATAAATAAATTTTTAAAATATATCAAGATTCACACAATATGAAATACTCACCAGGATTCAAAAGATATTTCAAAACAATTTTTTTTTTTGCACATAAAAAACTGGATTTAAAAATATAGATAATAAATAGATTTTTATAAACTTTACAATTGAATTGAATCAGGGTAAATTAAACAAAAAAGTTATTCTACAGTTGATATAAAAAACCATTAATTACCCCATAGTGGTTATAATATCTGTTAACTAGCAATATTTGATTTTAAAATATTTTTAGAGACTCGATTATAGGTTTTACTTTCTTTTAAGTTAAAAGTTTTTTACTATCATAAAAAAAAATAAAAAATACGACTAAATATAGCTACAAGAATATATAATAAGCATAATTTGAAATGAAATAGTCGCGGCATGTTATATCAAGGTATTCTTTTCTATTTTAGGTTCTAGAAACACCATTTTATTTTTGAATATATAAACTAAAATGGTATTATTACCAAGTCGTTTCTATTTTATAAAGTAAATAAAGGTAAAATTTGTATTATTATCATGATTTATGATCTTTTCGTTTATTAGAGCTTTATAAAAATCTTTTAATTTTTGATATCGTATGCGTTAGAATTTTTTTCTTCCTTTGATGGTATATTGTAAATGAATCATGAAATTCAACTCTTAAAACGTAATTTTTTTTTGCAAATTACTTAATTAAAAATTATATTTTTCTTTCAAGGTATATAATGTTGAGTATAACGCAGAAACACAATTTATAATCCTAATCATAGCATATTATATTTTGAATTGATCTTTTATATAATACAATGATAAATAATCTATAGATTTTCTATTTACAAAATATAAATTATATTCTTACTCGAAAAAAAGGTTTTTTCAGACATTTATATATGATATTGAATGTGTATTAAGAAACCACGCATTGAAGTTTGTAAACATACATGCTTAAATATAAAATTATTTTGGGGTAAAAACCAACACCTTGCATCTTTTGTATATAAAATCGAAAAGTAATCTTGAAAAAAGAATTTGGAAAATATGTGTTTTAAAAAGAAGTTAAGATAAGAGCTGTATGATATATTCTCTAGCAAGCGATTCTACTCGTTGATTATATTCAAAAGGAGAAACAATTTCTCTAATTTTTTATTGTCCTTTTTTTTACGATACTATTTTTAGTTCAACGAAACACGGTCAAAGAGTTATCTTAGAGAATATCTAATAAAAATAAATTGATCAATAGTTTTATAGGCGCACATTTAGTTTTATTTACTAAAATAGGCTTGATGAATCTAATATTTTCATGGCTTACATAGTGTTCGTAAAATTATATGTTATTACATCCCTATTGTATAATATGGTTCTCAACACATTCTGTTTCTAGATTTAAATTTATTTATAGGCTTGTTTGATTTTTTGGAGCTTAAATGCGTTCAGACTAAACTTGTTTTGCTTTTTAGAACATGTTTCTTAATATATAACAAACATCCCATCTTTAAAACATCAAACTATTTATACTCTTCTTTAAAACCCTTTAATTCGTTTTTTTTACAATCCTGAAATTTCTATTAACATAAGCTTAATTAGTATTTCCAACTCTTTAATATACGACATATAGTGTCTAAAATAACACTAAAATACGTCATTCAGTGTAGTACTATTGTTTAAAATGATATTTTTATTTATGGTTATAGATAATTTTAAACTATTTAATATTGTTTAGAAAAAAATTCAGAATGCTCTTTAGAACAGATTTAGCTAATACACATTTTTACTTTCTCATCTTCACAATATTATTCAATGCACCTTCTTCTTTCCAGAATTATTATTTCCTTTGTCCTGTCTTAATTCCATTTTTTGTGCGCATGCTTCTGCTTCAGTTAGAATTCCCAACACCTTCGTATACGACTCATGGTATTTTATAAACTCACCAACCCAAACTATGACGCATGGTACTATCACAAAATATTAATTTAATTGATTTAGAATTTTATATAGACAATAAAAACCTTATATTTACGTAGTCCACACATAAAAATATAGAATGATTAATAATTATTTCTTAGGACGATAAAATGTTATATTGACTTAGTTGACACTTAGAAATGAAATATCTTTTAAAATTATGATTAAAATGATCCAACCTCATATTTACTTAGTCCAGACATAAAAATTCGAGACTAATTTAGTTAATTACCTTTTACTCGAGTTTACTTCTTTAAAGAAGTTAGATTCTGATTATTAGGTTCTTTTCCTATCTGATGCACCCCGCATGTGGACCTTCACATTTCCTGTTACCAGTTTGATCTACGTAGATTTTAACTATTTGGCCCGGCGATAGTCGATAGGAAGGATCAATGAGATTCCATCTACTTACCGTTGCAGGCTAATTATGCTAACACTACCACAAATCCACACTTACCCGTATTATTATTGAACGGAGGAAGCTTCATTCAATGTTCGGGTATATTTTCGGATTTTTAAACAACAATCTCCGAATTTTTCCTTTGTAAATCTTTTTATGTTTTTAATTTCTAGTTTTGACAGTTCGCCCTACTTGCGGGTATTTCTAATTTTGAATAAATTCATATAAATCTTGGCGGGGCGTTTCGGTTGGAACTCAGGCCACCTATTTAAATGTTTCTAAACCAGATGCATCGCCGCAACCGTCTACATATATGAGAAGAATTTATTTTTAGATTATCTTTTACGGTATTATATCCTTATATTAATTTGGCCTAAACATAAAAGAATAATTTTCTTTTTTTAGGACTAAATTATCCTTTAGAATTTTAATTATGTTCAAGCACAACTTGCTGAATCTCACGTTCGCACAGCATATTCCTTACTTTCGGCTATTTTCTATTCTCTGAAGTCTTCTAGAAAACCTCTCCTCCGTTCAAGAATTATTAATTCGAGGGTTTTCACATCCCTAGGCTTGTATAAATGCCTTAATCAGGTTATTTGCCGCGAGTTCTTTCAGATACCATTTATGATATTGTGTTACCACACCGTCCTAAGTTATAATATATGCAATGATTTTCATCTCGCCCTTGTATATTAATGACAGCTCGGATGCTAGCAGATCATACTTTCTTAATTTTTCGTTTTCAACTATGTTTATGTTTTCAAAACTAGTCACACCAATTTATAAGGGTGATACAGTTTTTTGTATCATACATGAAATTTTAGGTCTATCGTTTGATAATTGTATAACGGATATAATTCTTGTATCTATTTTGATCACCGCGAAATTTATTTTAAATATTTTCTATTACTGTGTGTCTACGGATTTTTTTGAAATTATATTTCCTTGCTATCATAAAATGAAGACACCGCACTATTTCGTTATTTATTCTTGTATAGTCATGCCCAAGCATTTTTTTACATCTGTTTACCAAGTGATAGACAGTTTTAAAAGAGTCGTTAAGTGCAGGCATCTTTCTCGTCCACCTCAGAAAATATTTCTATACTGAATGAAACAGAACCTAAAATCTTCTGAAGATCTTGTATTTTCGTACAGCAGCCACTTTGATGATCCTAGTATTTCTAGCGTTAAATTATTACGCACATTGAAGAGTTTATGGTCTAGTGTTTTTATTTTACACAATAAACTCTCTTTTTACTTTAACTCGAGCTCTGAAAGATCAGGTTTACTATTCCGTATTTTTTCTGCAAGAAATGATTCATTAAGACCAGGAACATTGCGATGTCCTTTTAAATTTTAGCATAAACATAAAAATAGAATATGATTTAATATTATAGCATAAACACAAAATTACAATATGATTTAATATTATAGCATAAACATAAAAATAGAATATGATTAAATATTATAGCATAAACATAAAAATAGAATATGATTTAATATTATAGCATAAACATAAAAATAGAATATGATTTAATATTATAGCATAAAGATAAAATTACAATATGATTAAATATTATAGCATAAAGATAAAAATACAATATGATTTAATATTATAGCATAAACATAAAAATAGAATATGATTTAATATTATAGCATAAACATAAAAATAGAATATGATTTAATATTATAGCATAAACATAAAAATAGAATATGATCTAATATTATAGCACGAACATAAAAATAGAATATGATTTAATATTATAGCATAGGATAATACAGCAATTGATAAATAATAAAAGATCAAAAATGATAAAATAAATTTATTGACCTCTACTCTATGTATTGTATACTTCGATATTAATAAGACATTTATTGATATTATAGTCTAGAAGCTATTTATCATGATAGCCCCAACATTTTGACTTATTTACTCCACAAAAAAATCATTACATTGTTAATTATAGGTATACTAATATATATGAATATACTAATAAAATTAGGGATAATAGAATTGGCTCACCTACATCTTTTTCTAAAGCTTATAAACTCGTCTATAGATGAAAATTTTTCATTTTTATACACCAAATAATTTCCAACTTTGAGATACTCTTTACCTTGTCTTTCTCCGTACATAGTCATGAAAGTGATGTATCCCGGATATTCTCTTGACAAAAAGAATCCATAAACAGTTTTTCCCACCCCGCTGTTTATTTCCAAAAAATCCATTAGTAACTTTTCAGATTCAAAGAATCTTTTATGAGTCTTTATACTTTTGATAATTTTAAGGGTATTCTTTATAAATACACTAAGAATTTCGTCAATTTTTTCGAATTCAGTTGTGTGATCTTTTAATAAGTACTTAGTTACGCCATTTTCCTCATTTTCTTCGAAATTGTAATGCCAAAAACCGTTTTCGTTATTTCCCAATGATATTTTCACAGTAATTACGCCATTTTCTGACGAACCGCTGCTTCTTACCAATACAGTTTTATTATTTGTTTCCAAATATCTTTCAGCGTCTTTTCGATTTAAGTTTTTGTATAGAGAGTGTGAGATGAACTTTATTTTATGTTTTTTTGCAGGGGTTTCTGTTTCATGAACCGATCCATTATACGATAATGATCCATATTGGGGTTCATCGATAACAATTTTCACCAACTGGTTATTATGGATTTCAGTAAGGTATTTTTTAACAAAAACATCAACAAAGAATATTTCAGGATTATTGGAGTCTTGGTTTGTGCTGTTATCAATTTTAGTAGACACGACATAACAAGTTTTGAATATGCGCGATATTCTTCCTTCATATGGTTTTCCGAAAATGATATTGGAGTTTCCTTTGATGCATTCGTTGAAAATGATTTTGTCAGGTATGCCATCAAATCTTTTACGATTTCCATATAAAATTTGTTTTTGGATATTTTTTATTATGTTTTGTTTGTTTTCTTCCAATCCAGTTGTTGTTACATCGAGGATTTTAGTTGGTTGAGTGAGAATTAAGTATATTTCTTCGTTTTCGTTTTTAGTTTTTTGGTCGGGATCGAGAGTTTCTGATGTTAAAGCAGTATTACATATTATTTTTGTATAAGGGTAGTTTTTTGGGTGTATCATTGTAGAATCAAGAAGATCGTAATTTGGATCGAAATAAACTTCATTAGCAGCGCAGGGATTTTCCTTTATTATTTTATTATTGTCTTTATCATTTTCATTATCACTATTCCATCCCTCATCGTCATCATTATTATCCGTTTTATTATTAATGTAATTTCTATTATGACGTGTGAGATCCCTTTTGATTCTAAGAAAAACAGCAGCATTATCAAAGTCGACAATTTCAGATTCAACGTATTCATTTTCAGATATTTTAATTTTACCGGCGTCCATATGTTTTAATAGGTTACTCAATTTAGAGACATTACCTTGTCCCGCCAAAAAGACTGAAAAGTCGTCATCGAGATTAGCAGCCCTAAGTAGAACACCGTTCCATGCATATTTATTTGAAATATCGATTCCGCAAAGAGCAAGTGCTATTTTTACGCCTATCTTCATTGTTTCTACGATTTCGCTGCAAGTAAGGAGCTTATTATATTTTTTATAAGATACAGGGTGTTTATTTTTTTCAATTATTAAGCTGAATAGGAATTCTGGACACAGAAGTCTGTGACATATTGTTGAGCAATACTTTTTTGATTCCGTGTTGCTGTATAATGTGTCTATAAGATCAGATTCTACTAAAACTATAGATGTTTTTGTGTTTATTTTCGTAACAACATCGGTAATTCTTTTAAGATTGTTTTTTAGTGATTTGTCATTTCCTACATATCCAATAAATACTGGTTCGTATTTTAAAATGTTTTTTTCGAGTTCAGGTGCAATATGAACAGTGATGTCTTCTTGTTCTTGTTTTTTTATCATTGTGAATGTGAAATATGTCACTAAATGGCCTAAGTTGTTGATCACAGAACAATGAAATACATTCTTTTTGCAAAATATACCGAAACAGTTGTCGTTTTCTTGAAGCTGTATACTTCCATTCAAGATTCTATCAACCGTTTCGTTTACTAGCAACTTTTTTTGTTCATTTTTTTGTTTTTCGCGTGTACAACCAATAAAACAAGACCTAAAAGAAGGTGTTTTTATACTACGAGATACACATTTCTTGATAAAAACTTCACGAAAATCGTTAAATTTCGAGTTTCGCGAAGATCTAAATAACGAAATTATGTTATTAATATCAAATTCACAGTCTAAACAGTCCAAAGGATCGATTATTTGATCAAAATCTAGTGTTTTGATCATTTCTTGTGATACCATTTTGTGGAAAAGAGGATGATCAATATAAAAATCAAGGGCTTGATAAGTTAATTTCTCGTAATCCGTAATTTGTAAATCCCCTTCAGGAGGATCGTTTATTTTTTGGGATAAAATATAATTTTCATATAACTCAATCGGAGTAAGAAATATTTCTATTTTTGTTGGTTGTGGTAATCTTGATATCTGATGGAGCCCATCTGGGCGTATATATAGGCGGAAAGCCCTTCCTAACTCTTCACAAATCCATCTTGAATATGCTTCATCACCATGATCATTTTTAGATTTATTATTATAATCAGCACTGTTATTACAGTCTAAAGTAGTTTGGTTATTTTGCATGCTAACTTTTTTTGCTTTTATATTCTTCTTGATATTTTCAAGAACAGCCAAGGTCTTTTTAAATTCCTTTACCCTTAAACTAATTTCCAAAAGTTCCCAAAACTCAAAACAACAATCTCTATGCAAAAAAATATACAAAACAGATTTTCCACTAAAAATATCAATAACACACTCCCGTTCACTTTCAGTAAGAACACTTCTCCCACACACGAAATGTAAAATATCATCACCAACATAAGAATATAACTTCGGTACATAATTTAACGGCACATTTATATCAGCAACAACTTTTGGATTTTCTGTATCTTCATATATGTAATTATACTCCGTGCCATCTCCAAATATTTCTAGAAGAAGCTGAGTATGCTCGTTCGCCACCACTTTTGTTTCATATAAATTTGTTTCGCTCTCGGAAATTGATGAATCATCGTAGGATGACGAAAATAAATGTTCAAGATTCTTTTTTTGCGATTTTGGAGTTGTGTCTGATCGGATTTTTCTACGGGTAAGGATTTCCGATTCTTCGGATGAGGATGCCATTTTCTTGGGGCTTCTTTATTCAAATCTAATTACTAGAAATATTGCTTGTGAGCATTGTTGAAGATTTAAATAAGTGAAATCGAATTCGACTATATATTATTTAAGCTTATAAAAAAATATTTGAGTTTATTTATTAAGTAGAAACAAAATAAATATTTAGTCACTCGGTTATATTAAGGAGTTAGAAATACTACCGAAACGGAGGGATAAGTATTTATAGCTAGATGGATAAAAAGCCTTAAAAAAACAATAAGATAATAAATGTAACACAAGTATATATGATCAAACTATCACATAGAAGAATATAAAGTTTTATTTAGTTTAAAAAGAGTATTATGATAAAGCTAACTCTGATATTTATTAAACAATATAGAAACAATATGATCAAACCACCTCATAGGACCATCTAAAGTTTTATTTAGTTAAAAAGAGTATTATTATAAAGCTAACTCTGATCTTAATTAAATTATTTACAAACAATATTATTTTATACATAGGAACATCTAAAGTTTTATTTGGGCTTTTAAAACAATAGAATTGACCAACCCACGAATAAATTGTATAGTAATACGGATATATCGCAACAATGTATTGTGTAATAAAATTTAATGGAACTGTTTTATTATGCATAAAAAATAGAATAATTTAAGCCACGTAGCTTCTTTTTTGTTTTTTAAATAATATACAATACAATACAAAATAAAATATTTATTATATATTTTATGGGTTAATTTGATTTTAGGATATTCAAATTTATTCAAGCTATACTTAAGAAATTCCTTTAAAAAATATAGACAGATAAATATTTTGACCTCATCATCTTTACAATATTCTTAAAGTAAAATTCTTCTTTCTAGACTTATTAGTTCATGTGTCTTATGCAATCATATTGATTAGGCGATAAAAGATTCGTATTTATATTAAAATATTCGTAAAACAGTGAATATAAAAGAAATATCTTTTTACTGTATACTAAAATAATTAAATATTCGCTTTTTTATGATATGTTTTAATATGTATAAAATCAAAGTACATTCGCGGATAATTTCTTTTTAAAGATTTATTTGGAAGAATCGATTTTTATTCATAGTTTTCAGTATGTTAAAACCACACAAAATGTAAAATACCAACGAATTAGTCAGTATAAATTTTTTTATATGATACCTGATATTATTATTATTATTCCAATATCTGTTTCATTATTGTCAGGATGTTAAAACTATACAGAATTCAAAATATCAATGAATTATCCAGTATGCATTTTTTCTATATGAAAACAGCCAGTTATACCATACCAATATCTGTTTCATAATTATCAAAATTTGTAGTTGCAAAATTCATAATATTAATAATTTATTCAGCATGGTTTTTTTCTATAATCAAACCAGCTAGTTCACATTACCAAAATTATTTTCATTATTATCCTAATGTTGAAACTATACAAAATACCAATGGATTGTACATAAATGGATTTTTTCTAGGATAAAATTAATTCAATCTGCCATATAAAAATTATTAGTTTAATATTTAAAAACATTTTAATATACGAATTAATAGTTTAATCATTTAAATAAATCATGTAAGTCATTTCTAAAATACTGTTTTTTAAGTTAAATTAATAAATAAATGTTCACAGATAGTAATTACACATTTTTTTAAATTACTTAACTTATTTATAACATTTCTGCGTTCAAAAAAAATATATTTTTTAAATATCAAACTTTATTTCTTTTTCCAAAAAAGAAGCCATCCAAAGTATCTAGAAAAAAATCCCTTTTTCTCTTCTTTTTTGTCAGATTCACTAACGGACTTTGTATATTTTTGTGGATCTTTGTTTTCCGAATCAGTTTTATCTTTATTTTTTATCGGAGCAGCTGAAGATCCCTTTGCATCGGGGGAAGAACCAGATTTTGGTTGATCGGGTGAAGAACCAGAGTTATCACCAGATGGTACTCCTTTATCTGGGTTGGGTTCTTTACCTACATCTTGTTTATCTTCATTTTTTTCCAACACATCACCGACTTCTCCACTTGCTAAAGAAAAACCACCATAAATATATAATACACTAAATAAATCAAAAGCTATCATACTTAAAGATCGAAACTTCATGTTAAAAAAAATTGCTTTACTATTTATATTAATATACTGATGAAATCATAATTAAAAATATTTTATTGGTTACTACCATAAAAAAATAAATAATTTGTACAAAAATATCAAGCATCCACTCAATATTGTACAAATTTAAATCAACTTAGTTTTGAATTTTTGTTGGCTAGTTTTTTGTTATCAATAATTTACATCAATCACTTTATGTATTTTTGTCCAATTAGGTCTTATTGCGTTAATAAACATCAAAAATGTTTATAATCAATGGACATTTCTATTTGTTCTGATTCAATTCACGTTTTTTTTGTGCGGGTTTGGGGCTTTTTTTGTTCGAGTAAACATAAATTATTATTTTTCAAAAATTTTAAAGGGTGAAACGCTTTTTAGAATCTACTAGAAGAATGATACTTTACATTTTTATTTATACTATCAAATCTAATTTTAACATAAAAATCAATAATATAGAACGAATATAAGTTTTTCTTCATAGTATCACATTTTCTTTCAACTCACATTAGAATCTTCTAGAATGACAATATAAATTTCTTATCTATACCATCTAATTTGTTTAATCCATATTAGAATCTTTTGACATGACATACTTTTTTTTTGCTGTTAATGTATTTTCTTTTAACCAAATACACGCTTTTTAAACGCAAGAATCTTTTTTAATGCAAAACTGCGCTGCAATTTTGTTATTTTGATTTTAAATCATAAGCAATTTTTATATTTCATCAAAATAATTTTTAATATCAATAAAGCATATAATATTTCTATAATTCTTTAAAATACGCTTTATAACTTTTTACTATCTAATAGATCCTAGTGTCTATCTTATTTAAAACCAATATTTTTTCTTAAAAGCGTCTTAGATTGTATTAAGGGTGATCCTCTGTTTTAATTTATTACATACAAAACACTAAATTGTCTTTATTTCTAATTTACGAAAGATTTTTTTTATTGTATGACATTGTATCTTTGTTATCTTCTGTCCAAATTAACTATCTTTGTATAAATAATTCTCGTTAATAAAAAAACTTGATGATATGAAATAAAACACTGTGATTTTTTACAACTGTTGCATTTACATATCCCAAAACTTATATACATATTCAAAATGAGATCGAGCAATATTTTTTTTTATTGCAAAAAATTAAATATGAAATACTTATACATAAGTAGAATTGACTAATAAGTCTAGAAAAAAGAAGGTGAATTGAGAAAGATAGTAAAAATGACGAAGTATATAGAATCAGCAATAAAATCTATCCCGAAGTTCAGCTTGAAAATGATTAAATAGCTGAAAGCCAAATTAACCTATTTAAATAAAAGTAGATTTACCATATTCATAACATATTTCTAACGAAAGTAAAATATTATTAGATTTAATTCATCTATAAGATATAAAAATCAAAGTTGTTTTAAATGATTGAAGAATATAAGCTATACGCATCAGGACGTCTGATTTTTTTATATTTTCATACATAGATATGCCCTTTTCACTCCATAAATCCAAATCATAAATTATTCCAAAAAAAATTTCGCAAAATATAATTTAAATATTATTTTCCATGGTACAAAAAAATTATGTACTTTAAGAATTTTGATTATGTTTTAAAATATTTTCTTTGTATATATAATGCAGATTTTTCTGCAAATTTTGTTATTTATATATATGTAAATTGCTAAATATTAAAAAAACATTTCTGATTTCAGATCACTTCACGGTGCAAGATATTTTTTTTCATAAGAAAGAATACTTTTTTTCTAAAATCTGCTAGTGAATCTCAAATGGTATGGCTTCAAACATAATCATTATCCAAACATTTTTTTACCGTATTAAGGGGATTAAATCATATCGAAAGAGCAATAAATCAAGCAGCTATTAGAACATCGCACAAGGAACATATATATAAGAAAGTAATGTATCCAGGGGCCAAAATTTTTGTATTTTCTTTCAAAATTAGTTATACACTTTTATTATCGCTCTATCAGCAATTACCATATTTCTATCCTCATTAATAATGCTGATATGACCTTCATATTTTCATGCTAGAAAATAAAAATTGTTAAATCCACTAACGATTTACATTTATTTCGTATAGAGAAAACCCAGTGAGATCGCATTCGTATGATAAATTGATAAATTCCGCAGAATCTGCCAGAAATATTCAACACAGGCAAAAATAAGTTCGAAAAACACCCTTTAATTATGATTTATCATTAAATTACACATATTTGGGCGTTCCGTCGTAAATATCAACTAATCAAAAGGACATATTTCTTATAGCTTTAAATTGACTTTTGTTAAAAATTTGTATATTAAATGTTTAGTCCTAAAATTTAACTTAACGGTATTTTTTACAATATTTAAATTCCTTATGGCACAGGTTGTATAATTCTAGATATATAATACTTATAGAATTGGCAATAAAACGACCATAAACTTGTTAAATCAAAAAATAATGGTTTGCATGTATAGAATAGCGATTCTAGTATTTTTGTTTGAAAAAGCAATTTTATTTCCATTGTGTTATTGAGAAAAGTTTAGAATGCATAAAACTAAAAAAGGCATTATTAATAAATAATTTTTTTATTTAATTAAATAAACATGTAATTTAAGCTATATTTTCAAATATTATTTCATAATGATACCATATATTTTTATATCAGATCCAAAATATAGAGAAAAAGTTATATATAACCGATTTCTATTTATAAATATGTAAAAAAATAAAAATAAAGTTTGAAAAAAAGTACAATTACTTAATATTTTATTTCTGAATTTGTAAAAAGATAAAATTTACATATAAAAAATAAATATTTTGCTTTTCTATTGAAATTTTGTTAGAAAATTTAGCAAAAATTCATATTTTTCACATATTAATCTTTCTTCATTTAGAACATTTAAAAATATATTATTTTATATTTCGTATCGAAAATTAGAAGATGCATTGAAAAAATAAGAGAAAATGATTCAATTTTCTTGTCCGTAAAGTATGTAAACAAAAAAATTTACAATTAAAATATTTATTTACATAAGCTGCATGCAAAATGATAAAAAACGTATTTTGTAATTACTTATGTTTACATGCATTGTAAAACTATTATGATAATTATAAAGATCTAAAAATATAGTAAATTATGTAAAATGCCACATTATATTTATTTACCTCAATACTTATTGTTAATTTATTGCGTGTAAAAGTAACTGCAAGACATAAAATTATAAAACTTTGTAAAAATATCAAAAAGTCATACAAAATTCTAAAAAAAATAAATGATTAGTTCTTCACATAATTAAATATCATTTTTTCGTTTTAAAGAATTAGGTAAAAAAATATAGGAATTGCCAAAATAAAAATTTCTTCTAAAGAAAGAATAAAATTTTTTTATCTTTATTGGATTTAAAGTCTATTAACTGCTTTTTAATTTTATAAAGCTCATATTTTTCATATTATTACAATTTATGATCAGCACATAAATTTAAAAATTTGACGATCCGTAGATTTATGGAGCAGCTTTAGAAATATTTTATGTTTTATTATGAAAAAACAATTGAAAGACGGATTGGCAACAAATTTCTATGAAAAATTACTTTTCGCTTTTTTATTTTTTTTAGGATAACTAAATGAATCATAGCAAACCTGCAACTTTCTTGTTAATGATAGCTTTTAAGTTGCAAAAAAACATTTTATAGATGGTCTAATATTAATTCTTCCGTAAAATTCTTTCTATTTTTATTAGATTAACCGAAAATTTCTTCAAATAAGCAATATTAAAAAAAGATTTAAGAATATAAAATTAAATAACAGATCAAATATAAGGGTATATATGTCCTTAAAACGTCCATAAACATAAATTTTACTCAAAAAAAAGTTCCTCAAGTTCGTGAAAATACAATTGAACGACATATCGTGTATTTTGAAATCTATTATTGCAGGAACAAAATTTATTTACCTCAAACAGACACAGATTATACAAAATGTACTTTGATATTTCTCTTCAAAAAAAAATAGTTCCAACTGCAAATAATCAATCAGCCGTATCCCAGACCTGCTTTTCTTGAAAAATATAAAGCTACTATATACAAAATCTACTAAATACAATGTTCCTCTTATAATTTAATGTACAAATTAAGTTATATTTATGAATTTTTTTTAGATATTAACGAATATAGTAGTTAACAAAATGTATGGCTTCTATTGGATATATTTAGTACCAAATCCATGCGAAACTATTTTATAACCATATAATATGATTTTAATAGTATATATGATTGCAAGTGAGTTCTATTGCTTCATGTGGATTATAATTCGTGATGATATATATTGTTTATAAATTAATCAGCGATCCGAATTTAAAATTACCAAATAGATTGAATTAAGAACTTCTTCTAGAAACTATAATCATTTAAAGCTAATAAATAGTACTTGGCTACTTATAACAAAAACATAATGACCATTGGACCATCTCGCTCTACATGAAAGTCTTAAATAATATTTATAGTCATTAAAATGCAATATATACTACCCCACTCCGATAATTTTTATGATTTATTGTTTTAGGCTATCAATTTAGATTCGACTTTTGTATTTTTTGCATGTTTTTTTTGGCTGAATTTTTTATCACAGTATCATTTGAATCATAAATTTACAGATGATGCCATAACACTTCAATATATATAAATCATAATAATTTACCAATTAGAATAATTTCTTAAATTGCCCAACAATTTATTTTATTGATAATTTATGGCTTTAAATACCAATTAAAAATTCTTTTTTTATGTGAATTTGGTTAAATCGTATAAAAGTATATAAATTTGATCTATTTCGACGTTTTTTATGATCTTTTGGTTCATCTATAAGAATTATTATTATATGAAAATAAAAAGACGTATTTACAGAATCTTAGAAAGTTAGTGACAATAAATAAAGTTTTTTAAAGCAATAGTATGAAGATATTTTCTAAAGAGAAAGCACTAAAGTGAATGATTTAATATGTCCTTTAATATTATATATAATTTCATAACGTTAATATCTTTAAGATAATTGAAATCGTTTTGACTTTGATTGTATAGTTTTTTATATAAGCTGTAATATTTTTATTTGATAAAATAAAATTGTTTGTGTCTTTAATTTAACATCGCTTATCCTAAAACATGATTTCTTGAAGAAAACCTTTAGCAAATTGAAGCATAATTCGACATGAGAAGGTTTTTTTACATTTTTAACGTCGTAAAAAACATTTTTTTTATTTCGTTATAATTTTTGCGCTTTTGTTTAAATAATGAATTTTTTTTGTATGATTAAAATTTACATTAGCGAATTTTACTTTTAATTATCTTTAAATATTTCTGTTTACCCCAAGTTATTATAATTCTTGTCTTAATATCATAAACAATGTTATATTTATATTATTAGCTTTTAAAACACTTGAATAATATACATCAGCATATTTTATTATCGTGTCAAAACAGTACCATAATTGAAATTTTATTATATTACACAGTAAATATAAAAAAATATCTAACCTATTTAAACTGTTATATATTTTAAAAAAAAATTCATTTTTTTTGGGACTTACTAAGCATTAAAACGAGGTCTTTCCAATAATATGATAGAATATGCTAACTTATTTAGGAAATTTTTAATGTATAGAGATTGTAATTTTTACGGTGAAAGGGATCATTTTATATTATTTTCATTCGTTTTTTTGGTATTGCAAATTAAATTTAGAAATTTAGCTGAATTTGAGCACAAGAAATCTATTCTTATAATAATGATGGGATAAAATAGACTTTATTCGTTTTTTTTGTTATTTTACATATAATATCATAATTTTTGTGCATGAAATACATATTTATAGGGAGTGATGCAATGAAATATAAATTCCGTTATTTTGAGTTGTTATTTACCATGGAAAAATGAAATTTTTGTCATACTTTTTATGCTACACTTAGACAAAAAAATAATAAATTTGCATAAATATCGAATCTAAAAAATAATAAACACACGTATTCTTTTTTTTTTGATAAAAAAACTTGAGCCTTATTTATCCACGCTTCTTTTTTTATTCCTTATTTTTATTCTGATACGGATTGTAAAATAAAAAATGCTTTCTTTTTACTAGCTTTCCATTCTAGAAAAATAAAACAGACAAGTTTAAATCGCATATAATTTCATATAAATAAGTCTAAAAGTCCATCATTGAATATATTTTTTGCATTGATTAGAGATTGTCAAATTTAATTTATAACATACCGTTAGTTTCAGGGATAACCATGCCGAATTTTAGATTCTTCAATATTTTTAATTTGAATTAATAGAATACATATAGATACTACTCTTTTTAAGCGTTCATATTTTTTTAGCCATTTAAATATATGGACAAAACCAAAAAGAATTTCCGGTTTGACTTATATTTTAAATGATAACCAACAAAATATATTATAATTTATATAGGAATACTTCTCTTTGGTAGCAAATCACAATCATAAATATACTTCAACATTGATCATAGAGTTGAGGTCATATAATTTCCTATTTTATCTTAAAAAGCGGATACTAAATGTATTGTTTGTAGTTAATAAAATACCATTTCTATTAATATTAAATGTGCTATGGCTTTAATTTGCCTTAGAAAATAGTAGATTTACATATATTTAAAAAATTATCAACAATATACGCTTTTTTTGGAATATGCAATAAACCGCCCATAAATTTTACGAATAGATTATGTATATTAGATTTAGACAGAGTCATTTCGTGGTGTAGTAATAACATATAGGGTGTTTCAAAGGAACAATATTTTCATATATTCAAATTTAAAAAATGAACCTAAATACATTATAAACTATACTAAAATTATATTATTTTACAATAAAATGATATTTATGTCAAATATTTTGTCATTACATGCGACATTTATGTTTTAGAAACTACAAAGACATTTTTTTAATACATTTACATAAGCGCAAGAAATAAACTTAGAAGAACTTATTTGCTTGAGCTCTTATTTTTCTTATAGAACCTATGTGTTTAGTGTTCTATTTGGTTACATGATGTTGATTGTATTATAATATAATGCTTCAAATATATTTGTATGCATATTTAGATTTTTTTTAGAGATATGTCAAATTTTTATGCTTATCAATATACAGTTAATTAAATAAAAGAGTTACTAAAGTTGCTTTTATACTTCAACTTAGTCACAAAAATGAGCATCAATTAAAAAATCGCAATTTCACATAAAATATATGATAAAAAAAGAATATTTCTAAAAATGAACCAAAAAATAATATACGAATATAAATAATCAAAAATATTTAAAAAACGCTAAGGCGTTTCTGTCTTAATTTGATAATTTCAGATTCCTTTTTTACACTTTATACATATTATCTTGTTTGCAGGCACAATCTACACGATTACATTAAAATAAGTTATAGATTTACAGCCGGAAAGAAATGAAAAATAACCACAATATCTTGAAATTTTATTTTATAAAAGAACTAAAAACATACCTTTGAATTATGTTTTTGTTTTCAAATATAATTTTTTTGTGATTTCGTTTTTTACCGTACTTAACTAAAATTTTCAATAACAAATATGCTTCGATTTTGGACTTAATTTATCAAAATAAGACATACAATATAAAAAATCGCATATTTTTATTATCTATTAAAAGGGTCCTTCGAGATAAAATTGTCGATGAATAAGGCAAATTTTATCTTAAACATATTAATTATTAAAATAATCTTTAAAAATCTTTTTTTTTGAAAAAAAGAATAAAAATTGTTTTTTACTTTATAATGCTAATTTAAAAATATTTTTTTGATTGGCGATGTAGCTACAAACATCCATGGAAAAATGATTATAAGACAATAATAATTATTTATAAAGTATGATTATGATTGAAGTTTGTATATTTATTCCATTACAAAAAATTTCAGCGTTTTCTGAAAATTTACAAAGGATGCATATTTCTTATACTTATCACTAAAATAATAAAGTTGTTTTCATATCAATTTTTTATGTATTAGTTATGAAAAACTGTTCTATGTTGCTTAAATGTATTATTCTACAAAATAAAAACAAATATAGAAGATAATATATGGTTTTCTAAATCAGTCATACTATAATTTCTTCTCATGCCTAACACCATATGTTAAAACATAACAGTATTACATAAATAATATATTTTTAAATGAGCAATAAAAAAACGTAATAAAACCAATTTATCAATAATATATATTGGTCTTTTAAAACCTTTTTTATGGGTTTTCCTCTTATAAAAAATCAATAAAATACATTTTATGACTTAGCAGAGTACAGACACATAGTATTCATTATTATTACGTTTGTTGACTATGATGTCAGTAAATTACGGCGGTTTATCATAAATATTTCTTAATAGTAGATTTGTTGCAATTTCATTCTAGTCATTAAAATTATATTTAGAAAACACAAAATATTGCAAAAGATTCTAGTTGAAGTGCAAAATAGTATATAAAAGATTGCAATTTTTGCAACAAAATACACAATTTCAAGTATGAAAATTGATTCTCACTTAGAAAACACAATTTAAAAAGTTGGAACATATATTAAATATCTTTTTAATATTCTTTAAATATTTATTATGCTTTTAATCTAATGCACATTAAAAGAACCAAATTTATATGCACAAAATCATTTATTTATATTTTAATAAGGTATTAAATCATCATCCACAATATTTTTAGAGAGCAAAAAGAAAACCTTAAGATAAACCAGAAGAAAACATTTATTTGGCAAAAAAAGTACCATTTTGGATTTCTCTTCATAATAAAATGAGACACGTTTATGTTTTATAATATTAATATTTAAAAATAAATTTTTTAAAGATGAAAATTATCAGGTTTGCTATATTTTCTATAGAAAAAAGAGAAACCTTGTGAAAAATCATTCTTGACCCAATAAAAATATAATAAAAACCTTTACCTATTTATTTGGGGTTTCCGCATACACTATATTACATAATACATATTATATAAATTAATTTTAGGAAGATTTCAAAACCCGCAAAGGAATAAATATATCGTGTTTTAATTTGAAAAGGTCACTTATATTTAACTAGTTCCTTGGTTTCATGTTTTTTGCAGTATATTTTTTATTTATTTATATGCGTCTCTTATTATATTTATTTGAATCATTGTATTGTATATTTTGATAAACACCATATATTTTTATCTTATTTAAATTTGCCGTGTCTGTAAAAACCATACAACTTATTTCTAGAAAAATAAATTGGTCTATTATAGTATCTGAGTACACTTGAAACTACATTTAATTCTTCTGGTTTAATCTCAATTAATTATAATGAGCAGATTTCAAAAAAACCAAGAAGAACACAATATTAGTTTAATTTTTATATATTTATCAGTCTTTATACAGTAAATTAATTTTATATAAAATATTTGGTTGATTAAAAATAAAAAGTAATTCATTTTTGATTACAAATCTAATGTATACATCGATCAATCAACCCCATTATTAGAATTACATGCAAGTTTCAATTTTGAAATCATAAAGCATCACATTTAAACATAAAAAGAAACTAATCTATGTAAAATCATGCTTTTATAACTAAAAATGTGATTTATTCAGCTTAAATTAGCAAATGATATTCGTGTTAAATAAATGAAGAAAAATATAATTTAAGTTCATAAATTGAATATTGCGAAATCTATACTAACAGCGCAACTAAAAATAAATGTAATAACTTTTTAAACATGAAAATAAATAAAAAAGCACAAACGAACATTGTTAAACAATATAAAATTTCCTTTATCTGTGTTTATGTGGGCTTCATACATCACATGCGAATCATGTTGTGTTAGAAGACGCATTCCCATAAAAAGATACCTTTTTTGCAAAAACTCGTAATCTAATGGGTTATAAAGAAAAGTTGGAACTGAAATTAATATTATGAACTTATAGATTTTATATTTTTCAGCTTCGATTATTTTTTATATACATTTACATAGAGGTTTCTAGCGAGAGATAGATTTTCAGAGAAAATACATATTATAGCAATTTGTGTATGATAAACAGCATGGTACGTGTACAATTTTTTTATAGCGATATTCCGGCGGTTAAACGGTCTATAACAATGAAAAATTATAATAAAATACGTCACTCGTCATATGCTAGCTGTAGCAAATTGTTATTTTTATGGATTTAATGGTTAGTTTCTATAGTATTTAGCCATTTATAATAGAATTTTGCTTTATTGTAAATCTAAAATAAAAACACTGCAAGTTATATTAAACGATTTCAAATTAAAAAAAAATTACATCTTTTAATAAAAAAAAATGTACGAATAAATTATGATGTGTTTCATAATAATAATATTGCTTATGAAAAAATCTAGAAGCTACGATTGTGTTTGTACATTCTTTAATTAATGCTTTAAATCAAAATTTTCCCAAGACATAAAGATCACACCATTTAAAACTTATGATGGATTTAAATATTCAGTTTCCCTATTTTTTTGACAAAGCGTAATAAAAGACATATTTCGATCTTACAGACTAGTTTCATAAAGAATATTTAGTCACAAACATTTTTACAGAGACTGCTAAGGTTATAGACTGAAATTATTTATTTTATGTTATTTTCTTAGACGAGAAATCATCAAATCATATTTTTTTTGTAAACCGAAGTTTTTTGTTGATTAGACAGAGTTTTATCTTCTTTTAACGTGAAACTAAATGCAAATATAAAAGCAATTATGATTTTGACCAGAATCCAATCCACTTCAAATATGATGAGAATCTCTACCGGTATACACCACACATGAAGCTCTGTCTAATAATAAATAATTGTGGATTAAATAATAAAAATGCATACAAGAAACTATTTATATAGAATAAATGCATTTTATATAGCAAATTTACATGTCAGTCACATTTTTACACCATGAATAAATTTTTCATAATTAATCAACTTCATATAATCGTTAGAATTACGGTATTATTAAAATCAGAAAATAAAAGATACAAAAACAAAAATATTTTCCGATGGTAGATATATTCTGTTCATACAAGAGATGATTGTGTATCATCTTTATCTATAAATATGTAGTAAATAAAATCTACAAGAAGAAAGTCACCTATGGGCATATTTTTCAACAATAAATCATAATTGCATTTCTAAACGTACGTATTTTTTGATTATTGTATTTAAACGCTATATTGATTTTCATTTATAAGATATTGACCATATTAAAATTATCATGTGGTTTATTCGTAACTTATCATCGAATACCTATAATTAAGGCAATATATTAGATGCCATTTACTATTACTAGTCATTTGTATTGTTTTCTTTAAATTTGATTGAAAAGGCAAATTTTTTACCAAAAAATATTGAATAGTATAAAGCATTGATTAAAGATAAATAACAAGTATAAATACAATGATAAAATCGATAATAGTCTTAAACCTACATACATTAACTTAGTGTCTTCAAGAGGTATGTATCTTTTATATATCATTATTTATGATCACTAAATAAGAAATGACGATAGAAAATTATTTTAAAAATAAAGCTATTTTAAATGCGTAAAACCTTTATCTTATTGGCATTAAATGTAATTTAGAACAGTATTAATGGTTTTTTATGTTATAAAGACAATATTAGGCAAAAATAATATAAAAAAATATTCCAAGCGTTTTTATTAAAAAACAAAATATGTTCAAGTTAAATCTATAACGAACAAATTGTGTTTATACACTCGAATTACAAGCTTTTATACAAACTTACATATAAAAATTAGTAATTTATAGCATCATGTATTTTCTTAGAACGTAATTAGCTAATTTTAAGTCGTTTCTTCATTTGTATTTACCTTTACAAGCATCTTTTAAATGTATAAAATTTAATGAATTATCAAATGCCAACCATTTTATTATAATCATCGACGTATCACAACTGCTTTTTTATTATAATATATTAGATTTATAAAAGAATTGAAAAAATACATTTTTTTTTAGAAAAGATTGCATATATATGCAGTAATAAAATTTGGAAAACAAATAATTAATGATAATATTCAAAATAAATGTATCCATATATTAGATTGATGTTTGTAAATATCAATATATCTATTTCTTATTCATTTAATCATATAAATATAGTTTAAATTATTGGATTTTTTACGCATTATATTATTGGATTGAAAACAGGAAAAAAATGATAACTGTACAATAAAAAGGTATAGAATATACAAAAATAGTAAGACCTGTTGTATATTTAGCATACTTGATTTTCTTATGTTAAAAACTTATATATTTATGCTTAAATGTGACTGAAGGCAAAATATATAAATTTTTACATTTATTTATATAATTAATGAATCTAGAAATTAGTATTTTCTGTTTGAAAATAAGATTCCTATATAGTGTGATAATTTAAAATTTAAAACTATTTGAATGTATATTTTATTGTTATTGTAGATAATATACTATCATTGCTTTAATCACAGATCTGATAAGATTTATTATTTTCTATAAATGTTTACGTATAGATACATTTAGGTTTTAGTATCTATGCATTAAAAAAACACAATCATCTAAATAGAACAGATTTTATAAAACCCATTATATTTCTTATATTTTTAATGTGTCTTCTTCGATTAAATTCAAATCATATTTATTAACACCATCATATTATTTGCCGCATACTTTAGCTCTAGTTGCAAAAATACACCTTAGTGAGATATTAAAGTGTCATCTTTTGACCACGGTATCCGATTTTATGGCTTAATTTTCAAAGAACATTCCTTTTATAGACTAAGCTCTTTCTATATAATAATTAAATCTACAGAGACAAGTTTAGAAGTTTTGAAATCGTATAACACCATAACACATCTTTTGACAGCTTTCTCTTGAAAAAACTTCGAACTTAATTTTTTTTTGGTATTAAATTAAGCGATATGTGTTTGATTATTTGTAAAAAGTATTGCAGGAAAATATTTTAAAATGCTAGATTTAGATATAAGTCGTCTTATTTCACCACAAAAATACTTTTTTTCCAACACGGACTCTAGGCCTGGCGCTTATTATTAATATTTTTGCAATAAAAATACAATGAAGAGAAAAAATAAATAGAAATCGTAATAATCTACACATTTGAATACTAAATGTAGTTTAAAAAACAAAATAAAGAAATTTACATCGAATCGAAAACAGAATCGATAACCAAAAAGAACTTATCATATGAAAAATATAAATTGACCAGATTGCACTAGAATAAAATATTTTTGAATGCAATATTTTTTATAATCTATATCAATCAACTTAATTTGAGTATTCAGCACATTTATAGCCTTTACGTTCTTAGAAAATTTATTTTTAGCTTTGAAGGCTTAAGTGTCTCAAAATTAACACCTTTTTAATTTTAGGTAAATATTTTTAAAATATAAAATATAGCAATATAACAATTTTTCATTATACAGCGAGTAAAAATCCACTTTACCGGGGTTTAAAATCGAAAATAAATATATTTATAAAATTTTTAAAATAGTACATTGTAAAAAAAATCATCCAAATAATACTAGAGGAGATTCAATAGTGTAAATATTATATTTATATGCTTTTATGGAGAGGAATATATTTTTTATAGTATCAAGATGTGTCTACTTAGATAATATCAACCATGTATATGGCACATAATGTTAAGTTTATTTTGATATGAAAACTATAGTAGCGACTTGTTACTATTCGCATAAAGCTCTTATGTCTATAAATTTTTGAAGAGGAAATGAGCAGCAATTATTTTCTTAGAGTATTGTATCAAGATAAATTTTTCCTATCAACATTTTCTCTAATTTTTGTGATTATAATGAAAAAAAACCACGTATCAGATCAGATCACATCTTATCATTTTTAAATTTTGAAAATTTTATCAAAATTTACCAAAAAAAACAAAGATTCACCAATACCAATAAATTAATGAACGAAATAAACTAAAATCGATTTATTTATCTAAAAAAAATTGTTTGCATATACAAAATTCTTTTATTGTTTTAAAACAAAACTAACCGGAAATAATTTCAAAAATATCATATTTTAGCCATACAAAAATATGCATTTAATATTTTGAGATTAAAAAAAGTTTTAAAAGATTGATTTCAAAAAATTACAAAAGTCAAAAAGATTTTATACACGTTTTTGTACACCTCAAAACCCCCAAAATCAATCCTGAAACTCTCGAAGATATGTAAGGAACATGCTAAATATTTTATTAGAAGCATAAATATATAAATTTTTTTTTGACAAAAATACCATTTCAAAGGTATTATGCAGAATAACATAATAAAAGATAAGCGTTTTAAATTTAATTCTCAATTATGATATATAAATAAATATGAAGTTGAAGATATATAAGAAAATCTATAAAATGGGAATTAAAACACAAAATCATGTTGAAAAGACACCTAGTCATTAAAAAATAACACTTACTATATTCATTTGTATAAAAAACGTTTTAAATCAACTTTTTTATTTTTTTGGTGTTTTAATGGTTTTTATGTCTTCTAGGTCGATGTAAGTAAACGATTTTGATATCTCTGATCCATCACGGCGACTATTTTTAAAATTTTCTGTTTTGGACTTGAAAATGGCAGAATACCATTTTTTTGTAGCTTTGGATTCATAAAAGCTGTAAGAATTTCTATCATGTAAACTTTGAGCACATCTATTTTGAAACCGACTTTCCTCGCTTTCAGGAATCGCTGATCGAAGTGTAAGAGAAAAAAAAAGCAAAAAATTCATTGTTATTCTTATATCTAAAATAAATTCGTTTTATATTGTTTTTGAAAATGAAATAAATCAAGATTATTATATGACAAAATAGTCCTATATGGGAAATAATAAGAAAAATATCAGATGACACTTTGAGATTTTTGACATAAATATTGATGGTTATTGGGTCGCCTCGACGATTAATGAATGTATTTATATCTAAAATACAAAAAATAGCTCTGATATTTGTTAAAAAGGTAAAATATATTATTTTATTGCTAGTTTTATATTTTATTCTTTATATTTTGTTATTAGGAAAAATTCTTAACTTAGTATATTAAATTTGCATATTTCAAGTGCAAATAATTAATAGAATTCGGTTAAATCATAAATATCATCTTTTGACAATATTTTTGTTGTAGTATATTTTTTGTATTGAGCTTAAAAAAGAATCTAAAATAGTCATTTTGTATGATATATGGCTAATTATTGGAAATTTTTAAATCCAAATAGATAAATATAAAAAAAATCATGATCACTAGATGTAATTACGGAAGGGATATAAGTCTTTTTTTTCATAGAAGAAAAAAATAAGCGGCATAATACACAAAATTTTCAAGATTTTCTAAGCCAGTAAACTTGAATATTTTGGCAATCAAAAATATATGGATTTTCATTAGTGTTTAGAAGTCTTACTACATCATATTTCAAACAATGTTAATTCATAAGAGTGATTATTTTATTCTTTCATATAACCGCTTAATTCAGTAAGATGTTTTTTCTAACAAAAAAAGTATATTTGTTATAAATTAAAAATACTGTCCGAAAAGTTTTCGTATTTTTTCTTTATAAAGTAGATATTATGATAATCGATGTGCTAAATAAAGTCACTTTTATGCAGGTAAATATCATTACTTCAAAGAATATCGTAAATTAAAGCATAAATCACATTATTAATTGTAGCCTATGCTTTTAATGTATATTTTATGATTTAAAAAATAGATTCTTTTTATTTATTACAAGTTTTATACATATTTTTGCTTTCTAGAAATAGTAAACAATGCTTCGATAATAAAAATTTTATATTTTCGCATACGGCTCTAAAAAGAAACTATTATTTTAGCATATTTTTGCGTTGATATATTTTTCAGTGAATTATGTAAAGTCTACCTACATTTTTACTATCTTTATCATACAATGTTTCTATTTACGCAAACAAAAATGTATATTTTCTCATAAAAAAATATAAGATAGAATTAAATTAAAAGCCTTTTTAGTATATCTTTATGATAAATAAACAAGATTTATAGGATAGTAAACTTTTTTCTTTTTTATTTTTTTGGAAAAAAAAGAATGAAGCTAAATTCAAAAAATATAATATATATGGCAAGAAAAAACTAGGGTCAAAAATTCAACTATTTTTAAGTGGCATATAAAAACCAAAAGATACAGTATCAATGTTAAAACTACGAAAATTTATTTTTTAGAGCTAATTATACCGTAAAATATAATTTAATTAAGTCTATACCTATTCTATCATACGACTTTAAGTACAATTTTACACGGGAAGACCACATTAAAAAAATATTTTTTCATATGTTTTGCCTATGAAATTTGAATAAATATATCTTTTATCGATTAAGGATATAGTTCAATATTTCCCTAAAGAACACAAGGAATATATTACTATAAAAAATAATACTAGTATTATTAAAGGATGAAGCAAAAATTTATGACTTTCTAGCAATAAATGATGTAAAATAAAGGAATTAGTGACGAATTTTTCATAACTAAACGTATTATGATCACATTATATCTTAATGAATAAAACTTCTATTAACAGACAAGTGTAATGTAGGGAATGGGGGCGAAATTCGTCTAATGGTAAAAATATAAAAATTCAACTGTTAATATTGTTCAATTAGGATAGTCTCTTTTTAAAAGACGTATTTTAAGTACAAAACATCCTATTCAGTGTAAATTAATTTTTTCTTCGAAAACCTCTTTACTAGATCAATACTTCCCTCTCGATCAGTAAAATACAATTTTTGAATCAAAAAATCGTCACATTATATTTATTCACTTAAAAAACCTTTTAAAAATCAAATGATAAGACCATTATTATTAGTTTAAGTAAATTAAAGCATGCTCGATTATAAGTCAAAATCGAATCAAAGACGTTCACTGAAAAAATTGGATTATTTATTTATTAATTTTTAATATTTGTGCACATATTATGCTACTTTACAATTACCATTCCCGAAAAAAAAGATTTTACCATAGTAACAATTATTTGCACCAAAAGGTAGCCAGAAAATATCATCCATAAATTAGCATGAGTTTATCGCGACTTGATAGCTTATATTATACAAACAGGATTGTATGTCACATTATTATGTAAAATGTATAATACAAATTAATAAAAGGGTCATGTAATCATTTTTAAACAATTTAAAGCTTATGATTAAAAGTACCAAAGGTATAAGAACAGATAAGAGAAATAAGTTCCTAAGGCTTTTGTTTATGGTAAAATCGCATAAATAACTCGTTCATCATCTTAAACATAAATAAATGTAGATCTTTATTCATTTATAAAAGAGGAATTTTGTCTTTAATTTTAGTTTAGAAGTAAAATTATCAAGTTATGAATTAAAAATGATCAATACCATCCATCATATCTTAATATGGGACGATTGTAAATGCCAAAAGTTGCATATTAAGGTGTCAGAAAAGCCAACTAAGCATACGATAAATAATAGGATTGAGAAGACCACTTTAACTGATCAGTCCTAGAATTAAAAAGATATATAGATGAAGTTTGATAGATGACGAGGTAACAAGTGTTAGCTAGATCTGTTGTATAATGAAACTCTTTAATTTTGCTTGAACAATATTAAATAGCCGAAAAAATTTGCAAATATCAATAAAAACATTAAGTAAATTTTTTTCATGTTATATTTTTAATTTTAAACCCGGAAAATGGATGCCATTGTTTTAGCATAGACAAATTTCAAATAAAACCAAACTTTCTATGATATACTTTAACATCTACTACTGTTTTAATTCAAAGTTATAGACCTTGTTTTGTGAATTACAGGTTATATTTTTTTCTGTTTTTTTTTGCTTAAAATTCGGAATTGTCAGTTCGATAGACTAAAGCAAAAAATAACAGCATCATTTTTTTAGTTATAATTTATGCCACTTTAGTTAATATCGTTTGATTGTTTAACAATAAGGATAAATAAAATGTTTTCATCAAGTTTTGGCAAGCGAATTTGAAGTTATTTTTTCCCGTTATTAGATAGTTTTGTAACTTATAATTTCCCCGATAAATACTCAAACGACTTAATTTTTATCTTATTCGTATTTTTTTGGCGTTTTTTAAGATTAGATTGAAGGTGATATAAAATGCTAAATTTATTTTTGACTTATTTATGATATCAGAATAAAATTTATAAAAACATAAAAGTGGATTTTGACCCACAATCAATCAGAGCCCAATACATATACGAAAACACTAAAACAAGCAGAAAGAACCTTTTAAAGAAAATTCATTTTTTTTAGAATTCACAGATACTTATGCGAAAAGAAATACCAATTGATATTATATGAAAGACAGGATAATATAAAAACACCAGAATCTTCTTCTTATATCCAGTTTTTTATACTTTTTGGCAAATTAATTACTAAATTATTTCAATTTTTATCTAAAAGCCAAGAGATAGTCTAATACCAAAAAAAAACTTATAAATTAATAATATAAAATTACCTTGCATCCTTTCAGCAAACAAAACCACTTTCATAAAAACCTTTCAGAAACTTCTGTAAGTAAAACGATGCTTTATCTGGTTATTTACACGATAATGTATATTATTTCCGAAAAATCAACTATTAACACGCATAAACATTCGCCTTTACAAAATATTCATAACACATTCCGCAGACGGCTTTAAGGACAGAACATACTATTTATAGTTTTAATGCACATTTTACGTGCTTGAAACAAAATCAAATTTTTTAGATGAACCATTATATACATTCTTTTATTTTCTACATGGATACACAATATTAATCGTTTTCAGCCATTTTTAGATGATTTTTAATTTAAAAAATTCATCGGAATTTTTAAAGATTTATAATCGACATTACCTGTTTTAGTTTCAACAAATATTTTTAAGAAAAACTATTGAGCCAATTTAAACTTAAAATAAAATTTTCGCAGGAACCAATTTACTGAATTTTAGTCAGCTTTTTGGGCATTCTGTGTGAAATACATAAATCAGAGAAAATCCAGTTTTTATACATGTAGAAAAAAAGAATTACTTAGCGTCACAAAACATTTTTTTTTCGCATCATCTGCGCCAGTTTAGGCGCCTTTGACTATTTCAAATTTAAAAGACGATTTTATATACGCCCTTAAAAAACCACACCAAATGTCAATCCTGAGAAAATAGATTACCCCTCTATTCTACGTTTTATGTCATTCAAACCCCTTAAACATAATTATAACATAAAACTTATAAGATAGCTGTGTTGAAGTTCTTTTTTTTAGATAAAAAAGATTTATTTTTTATACATGTCTGATACATTCTATAAAACATTGGTGTGATTTTTAGATATAATATTATATATTGAAGATCAGAGGCGATCTTCATTTAGTGATTTTAGAAAGACATAGAGAAATCAAGAAATTAAATGTTTAATATAATAAAGATAAAAAATATTTGAGAGAAGAGTAAATTGCCGAAAGTTAAAATCAAATATATACATGAGAAAAAAATAAATACCCCAAAGAAAACCTTTAAATAAAAAAATTGAAATTTAAACATCTGTAAAATATAATTTTAAAAAAATTATCGTATTTTACTACATTTAAATCGCATTTTTAATGGTCAAGACAACTACAATTTATATACTTTTTATAAATTTTTTTGGCACTGGTTTTTTATATTTATATAATATGCTATTATTTTCGCTAGATTTGAAATATATAAAAATTTTTTGGTAGAACCTATTAGGTAATTTTTAAAATATATAAAGTTTTATTTTTTGGCCATATTCAAAAGATTTCGCATTTGTAATGCGCATTTAGGGAATTATTCTGATATAAAAAAGACATTTCTAATAATAAGTGATCAAATTATGAAGAATTTATAAACAGCATATTTAAAAGAAAGGGCTCACCCTAATATATAAATTCAGATAATGTTAAGTATTATGCGAAATGAAATATGATGGAGTTATCAAAAACACCATAAATATTTTAATAAATAGTTGGCGATGTATAACTGAGGCAGTAGCATACATAAAATCAGATTGACTAAATTTGTAGATTTATATGTCTAAAAAGATGTGGATGCACAGAGAAAAATTGAAATACAGTGAAATCGAAGGATAATCGTAAACCATTCTACAGAGAATTCGATTTCGTTACTTAGAAAATAAAATGTGACAAAAATCAATTTAACAAAGAATTAAAAAAATATTAAAAATGAATTTATGCTTATTTTGAAGATTAATCTGTTAATGTGTGTTTGTAATTAAATTAATGATATTTTTTCTCGATTTAATATTTATGTGTGGTCGAAGAGTGGAATGCGTGGGTGTAAAGAAATATATACATGCCCTTAAAAATAAAAATATAACTTGTAAGGTAAAAAATTGTAGATCTGTTATAAAAATTATTAAAAGGATTAGATATCAATTAAACCATATTTAAAAACAAAAAAACCATGGTATTTGGATCATAGTCATAGAATTTCGTGATGAAAAAATTAATAAAAATAATAAATTAAGACTTCATCTACAATTCATTTTAAAATGTTTTCAATATACAGAAAGTGCATTTTAAGAACTAATTTTTTTGAATATGATGATAAAAAATCTTCTATACTTATATTTTTAGATTTCTGAAAAAATTGTGCATATGTTTTTAGAAATAATTTATCATGGTTTATTAATGATACTATATATGGGTTGTACAGTAATTTTGATGAGCATTCAAAGATTCAATTTTATTATCAAAAAAGCAGAATTTATAAAAATAAAATAAGAATACAAAACTCAAGTCAACTATGAACAATACTTGCGAAAAAGTTATTTATGAAACTTGATATTTACCAAATTACACATAATTTTTTTTTAATGATGTAAGTTTAAAATGAAAATGTTATAAAAAAAGCTTTTTCCCCAATGATAATCACACGTTAAATTGCTGATATTTATTGATTTGTATTGAAATTTATAAATTAAATCTTCTAAAACACCATATCATGATGGCAAAACAAAACATGATAAAGTAAACTATTATTAATTTATTTAAAAAAACATCAATTTTAATGCCCGAATATATATTATTTCGCCTTTTAATGATTTATATTGGTCAAAGACTGAACATACAGCCGACCTGTACAAAAATTTGAACAGATGATTTAATCTAATTTGAAACTTTAAATTTTTTTTGGATATGTAAGATATTGAAAACATTGTTTTTTATATATTAGTAATATTTTTTTTGTCCATAAATGTGTATACAAGCTTATTTGTTCGGGCTCAGATTTTTTTTTTATAGAGGTTATTGTAATTTAAAATATAAAAGAAAAGTAATGGTATATGGCTTCTTATATAGAACTTATTCTTATGTGTAATTTATTTGAAAAGCGACTATTAAGAACAAAAAAAAATTTAATAATTCAAGAGAAAAATAAATTTGACATCTGGCTCTTTATAATTTATGTAAAAACTTTACATTAATACAATTGCGCGAAAGGTTTGAAGTTTAAGGAATTTACTTAAAATTTACATATCCATTACACGAATAAACTAATAAATTTCTATATTTTTTATTTTTCTAAATAGACAAAACTCCAGTATTTTATTATTTCCGATTAATTTTTTTGTGATCTTAGAAAAGAAATGCACAAATTTATACTTTAAAAGGTAGTTCTTAATGATGTATTAGAACACCTTTTTTTTTTAAACAGATTAAATATAAACAATATATTTTTTTGTATTATTTATTTGCTCATAGGAATACAAAACCTTTGAAATTTTTTATAAACCAACATCAGCCGTATACCAGACTACATCAACGGGATGCAAATCATGGGTATGATTTATAAATAGTTATTATTAAAGAGAAACACAAAAAAACTTGTAAAATTCTTTTATAAATTTTTATAATCATGATATTAAATTTTTTTCAAATATTATTTTCTGGATTATACAGCAATTTTCAAATACATATAAACGACTGGATATAAAATTCTTATGGTTTTTTTGCTCAAAAATTTTGGCAGAGTTTTATTTCAATCCATAGAAATCATAACGTCTTATAAATATTGAATATTTCATAAATTGTAAAATTATTCTTGCTTGGAGCTTTCATATCTGGCTTTAGTGGCGATAGCCGAGTAGTGTAAATATTCGACCTAGAATTTTAAATGTAAAGGATTTAAGGTACGAATACTTGTTTCACAAGACATTGATATACTACCAAATCAGTCTTACTGAGATCTTAGATAAAAGGACTATAGCAAAACTGTCGGGTCGACCCTCGGTCAAAAAGATAATATTCGGCTCAATAAACTCATTGAATTCTGCACATAAACAATTTTCTTCGATATTCAACGCAAGGTCAAGTGATTAAAGCCTTATTGATATAATGGATATTTTTACAATTAGAAGAGATCTATAAAGCGTGATTCATACCGTTAATCAGTATTATTTGGCTTTGAGTATGCAATATTTTTGTTTTAATGACTTTTTAAATATGGTTTGTATAAATAATTTTTTTGAAATAGTTAAAAATTTTTTCAATGAAAATAATAGGAATATTTTATTCTTAAACAAAAAAAACCACCTTTATCAAAAAATCGAATGAAAACCTACATTGCTATAGAAACAAAAATAATAAACGATGCTGTCTGATAAGTTCTTTATATAATTTTCCACTGCATGTTCACATATCGTATAAATGTTCACATCACCTTTAATTCTTTATAAGAGAAAAGATAAAGTCGTAAAACAAAAAAAACAAAATAAAAACATGATTAGTTGCAAAGAACCCCAATTTTTTTGTACGAATATGCTGTTATGAGGTATAAAAAATTAGACACAATCACAAAGAAATAGAAATATGAAAACATAAATTACAATCGGAATTTTAAGATGGATATTATCTATGCGGAATAACATAAAATACCGTGTATAATTTTCAAACAGAAATTTGCCACCTAAAACTTTCATTTTAAAGAATCAGCACCAGTCTTAAATATATTATAATTTGACCTTATATATCTTCTTAAATCCATTTCTGCACATGGGCTGATAGAATTAATTTTTTTTTAAATTCTGCAGAATTGAATGATATATTATTAAAAATAACGATTTTATGACATTAAGTTGTTTATTCTTTTTTAAAATATTTTGCTCTTTGAGCAACTTTATAATTTTTTTTTGGTGAAAATTAACGTTTTATTTGTTTTGCAATTTTGTCTAGTTTGATTTTTAGATATTGAATGTTAAAAATTTTTCCTGAATATTATTGGAAAGAATACCTAATCAAAACCATTCTTAATAGAATAAGATTTATCGTATTTTCCTATTCAAAAATTACTAAATTGCGCGCTAAATACACGGAAAGTTGAAAATCTTTGCAATTTCATATCCGTATTTTTTCTTTATGTTGAATATTCTTTAGTTTATAACTTTAACAATAATTGTTGTGCATATAAAAACATATAATATTACTATTTTATACATTCTTTTGATCACCAATATCGAGTCTACTTTATGTTTTTTTTTATTTTACAATTACTGATGTCTGCCTATATAATGTAATTTTTTTGGAATAGTTGGCTTGTTTTTGATATATCGAAGAAAAATCAATCTTTCTTATATCTAAGATTATTGAAAATATATTTCCAGTGAATTAGTAATGTGTTTATTAGCCCAAATGATGAATCAAATTTTTAAAAAAAAAAACAAATTTTTAATGCATAGAAATAATAAACATGGCATTATATAATATGCAACATAGAAAGAATAAACATGTTATCATATAATATGCAACATAGAAAAAAATAAACATGTTATTATTCAATATGCAACATAGAAAAAGTATATATTTTAAAATTTTATGATTTTTTCCACACAGGCTAACAATAACTGAAGTATGGTATTATCTTCAGAATATCTCTGTATGCTTACATACACAATTAATATAAGCATATAATAATATCATAATATATTTTACACTTGAATTATAAATTTTTTTTTCGATTTCCAATATTTGAAAACTAATTTTATAGCAAACTAAACGAATATAAATACTGATGTTAAATATTTTATTTTCTAACAGAATAAGCGCTTACAAAAGTATTAAAAATATAATTGTGTTTTCTATAATATATTGCTAGGTTTTACTTTTATAAAAATAAATATGTTATGTGTATGATCTATGTTTTAAATTGGGTATTTAATAAGATAAGATTTTTAAGAGATTATTGGATTTATTTTTATCATTAAAGCGTAACAACCACAATAAATGGATTAAAATTATAGGCTTTATGTATTAAAATAAATTTAAATTGATTTGAGCCTATATTTCATAATTTTATTATCGAAATTAGATAATTTTGAGTTTTATTGAGTATAAAGAGATTAAAGAACACCAAAAGCCGTTCTTTAGATAAATAAACTCACATTGTAAATTCTATAACTGTTTTCACCATAAAACTAATTTAAAATCTTTGAATGATATTTTTTATAGTCAAGAATTAATAAGAGAACCGTATATACGCTATTCACATAAAATTTATGAAAAAAACATCATAATAAAAATAATACAATTTTTTTTTCTATGGTAATATAACTTTTGTTATTCGAACATTTTTAGGTAATAGGATTTTTATACTCTATCTAATTTATATTAAGAAGGAAAAAGATGTATTTTTTTTCAGCAAATACGATAAATGAAAAAATATTTCGAGTATCGTATATAATTCAAGCCTAAAGGATCATGATTTCTGATTTTTTTTGTTTTAAGAAAACACAAACACTTCTGGAAAATGTAGCCATACTTTGTACACCATATATTTGAAAATTATTGTTAAAACATCTATAAGAATAGAATAAAAAAATATAATTTATTGCTGATATTTTAAAATTGTTCATTTTAATATCCTTTTAAAACAAATATATTTTTTAATTTTTTGTTTTGATATTTAGTTATTTTCTTTGCTGTGTGGTGTGTATGTGATTTTTTTAATTTCTTTTATCAGTGAGATGCCATTTACGCCAATATAAATTACATGTATTTCAAATTTTTTTTTTAATAGAGAAAAATCTGTTTATTTTTTTTTATGTTGTGTGATGTTTTGGGTATTTTGAAGGCGGAAGAGGTAATAAATCATTTGAAAAAAAATGAATTTTTATTATATATACGTATTGATCATGCAATAAAAATCTATATTGGTGTAAATATAATAAAATTGAATATATATAAAAGGTATTTTTTTGATTTTTAACATATCAAATTACATATATTTTATTATTAAGACACTTGAGCTCATCACATTTGAGAGAAGGCGAGCAGTGATGGATATATATCAGGAAAAGGTGTCAAAAAAAGTATCAAGGAGTTGTGGAATGGTCCCGATACGCTGACTACATCAAAATAGATGGAATTAATAAAAAGAAACTTAATCCCACAAATAAATAAAAATTATTAATATGAGCAGCAAAACTTCATTTACATCAAAAAATTGGCATATATGACAATTGTAAACAAAATTTATATATTGGTTTCAGTATTGTATTTCTGGTTTAATTAGATTTTCTTGTTAAATAATACTATAGAAATTTTATTAAATCACAAATGAAATTCATAAACCATAATATAAATTTCAAATTATAATATATGCCAATAAATTTTGAAAGTAAATTTAGTGTCATGATTCTAATAGATTTAAGTAAATTAAATAGTCAGAGAAATGAAATTAATTAAAATAGAATATCACAAATTATGTGGTGTATATGATTTAAAAATCAAATCGGTGATCAAAAAAAAATACAAGAGCGTATCATAATAATAATTTTATCATGAACAAATGGCTTAAAATAAATAAAAAACCTAGTAGAGTATGTTATCAACCAGAAAAAAATCAAGAAAAAATATAGAAATTCAATACAACTTACAGTTTTTACAAAATAAAAATTATTGATCCAATATTTTTCTAAAATTAATAAGAAACTAGCGTTTTATCACTGAATAATGTACATAAATCACAATAAATGTTGTATATAAATTCACATTACCTTTTAAATATATGCTCCTATGTTCGGTAAAGAATTGCCTCTAAATTCTGTTTATTTTAATTGTACAAATTGGTGTGATTCAGTCTTACAAGTATTGTGATTGTCAATAAACTCAGTTTTCATAATATTTTTCACTCTTTATACATAAATCTATCCTTTTGCAATATATTATCTTCTATTTAACTTTTAAAATGGGCATCTGGATCAGTACACTCACACAAAATTGTTTACAGACCGCACATTTCTAATTGTCGTCTATTTAATTTGCGAAAACATTTTTATAATTTCAATATTTAATATATTGATATAACTTTGTATTTAAAAGATCTATACATTTCAAGCATTAAAATCTTTCTTTAGATCTAATTTAATTTAGAGCCTCTTAAATTAGCTGGAAATTCATATAATATTGTCTTATGTCTATCAATATCCCAAACAGAATATTAATTACATCACACACTTGATTTTTTTGTAATAATGTTAAAGATATACTATATTTTAATGAAATAATTTACAAATAAATGACAGTTGTGAATTTCAAATTTGCTAGAATTTATATTAAAAAGCACAGTTTATCTATTATCTTCGTATTAACAAAGATATTAGGAAAAAATTCATGTGTTTTTTTCCAATATGTTTCATCTTCTATCAATATATTTTTAATTACAATTACTCGATATTATTGTATCACATAAAATCCCAACATAAATGACATATTATATATCCAGCAATGCTTCTTTATTTACATACACATTTATAATTTATATATGATAGGCGCACTTTATTTTTGAATATCCTTTTTTTATGAAAAAATGTGTAGACTTTTCAAAAAAAAGAAATTCAAAATAAGTAGGCTTAAAATAAATTTATCAAAGTTTGAAATGAAAAAAAATTATATACATTTAATATTTGATTATTCATATGCAGATGTTCCTTAATAATTTATTAGCTCTGAAGTATTGCTATTTGAACATTTTTTATATAATTATTCAAAATTTCTGATTTTATACATCATCTAAAAATCTTATTGTGAAATAAGCTGGCGCAATCAAATTAATTTAAAAATAAAAATGAATCGCTTGACATGACTTTATTTTTTTATTTACTTCAAAAATAAGAAAATAAATAATGAGTTGATTACGGTTTTTTTATATTTACTTCAAAAATAAATGTAAGTTCACTGAATTATGAGTCTATTAAGGTTTTTTTCATATTTACTTCAAAATAAATGTAAGTTCACTGAATTATGAGCCTATTAAGGTTTTTTTTATATTTACTTCGAAATAAATGTTCATTCGAAAATAAATTATGAATCGATTAGGTTTTTTTATATTTACTTCAAAAATAGGGGATGGGTTGAAAAACAATAAATATAGTTTAATTGATTTACGATTGTAAAGTTGAATTTCGAAGGCTTGCGAAAATAAAAAAGCAAGGTTTTAACAAAATTATTATATTGTTTCTGATCCGAACGAACGATCAAATTCATTTTCAGCCTCGATATAGTCGTATGATTTAGCACCATCAATATAAACAGAAATTACATCTTGCATTTCCGTATAACTTATCAGAAACTTTCCCCATCGTACAATCAAATTATTATTATTTTGAGCAAACCTTTCGAATTCGATTGATTCGATTTTCTTAGGACTCAAAAAGTTAATTTTATTGACAATATTTTTAAGCCTGAGTTCTTCACTATATTTTTTTGGATCAGCAATAATTTGAGCAAAATCAGTAAGAAGGGGATTACAATTTTCTTCTCTATCATAAATAAAAATACCTTTCCCACTAAAAAGGTAAATAAATCGATTACTCATGGTGAAAGATTCTATTGGTTTATCATCAAACCATTTTTTAAGATTAATAATATAGTTATCAGATGTTATTTTATTTGAGCTTAATATTACTATTTGATTGGTCTTTTCTTGGTACCAAAAATCTATATTCTTCCTGCCAAAAGACTCTATTCGTTTTTCACAAACAATCTTTCCATCGCTATTAAATATAGAAACAAGGTCGTTCATTAATATTCCAATATACTCGCAATTGAATATTTTGAATTTCTCGAAATTATATGATGTTTCTATTTGATTATATTCATTAAAAAAACACATTCTATCATCTTCATTAATGCATAACATTTTTCTGGTTTTTAAAATACAGGCAGATCTACATTTATATACTAAAATATTGAATTCCATTTCTGTAGTAAAAATATTATAGCTTATACAAAATGTGTCTGATACCACCATAATAAAATTTGTATCATAAGAAAATTCTACAGATTTTATGTTTGACTCTATGTTCAGCCTATTTATAAAAGCTAGATTATTTAAATTGTGAATGTTTATAATTCTTTCGTCTGTCGTGTAAAATGCTATATACTGTGATTTTCTATCTATAATGAATTCCTCGAAGTCTGTTTTGACTATAGCTAGTTGCTCCATATTAAAATGGGGCCTTCTGATTAAATAAATTCAAGTATATTTTTAATTAAAAAATCTTGATATCATCTATGAATTCAAAAAGGTGCTGACAGAACTCGAATCACGAACCAAATCGGTGCATATATCAAAACTATATTATTGAGAAGAAGCATTTAACAGAAAAGAGGATATAGCCAAGAGTATAGATACGGTGTACCTACGGAAATTAAATCAAGTGTAGTCAGTCGAAAAAGTCTAAAATTCCAAATCAACCTATTTTCAAAATTACTTATGACTTCAAAGATACATTATGAAATATTTTAAGATGATGAGGGTGAAATAAGATACAAATACAACATTTTTATATAGTATTTCAAAGTTTTACTTGAAAAAACCAAATGCCATATAGCTTATTTGACCAGCTCGAAGTCACGGACCAGATTGATGCATATATCCAAACTATATGATTTAGAAGAAGCCTTGAACAGAAAAGAGGGTATATCCAAGAGTATAGATACGATGTACTCATGGAAAATCAATAAAGCATAGTCAAAAGAGAAAATCAAAATGAACCCATGATAAAAAGATATAGTGCTAAAAATTTTAGATCTTTATACTAAGTTAATGAACAAAGAAAATAAAAATTATTTGATGAAAGATCTTTTAAATGATTCGAAATTTAAGTAATTTTATAAAATCAGAGTTTTCGAGGATGATTTAGTTTCTTCGAAACATAAGATTTGCACGAATCTCAACCTTTCAATTTTTTAGAATGTAGGGTACATAATTTCATTAAAGTTAAAATAAAATTATAATAAATTAATAACATGGTATAATCACAAAACACCAAAAGATGTATTTAAAAGGTCGAAATTTCAGTAAAAGAAGTTCAGGCACAAACAAAGAATAATATTTTGGAAAACAATTAGGCTAAAGTCTTGAAAGAAGAAGATGCTTTACGGGTTATAAACGATGATGAGATTGAAAGAAGTATCAAGCAAACATACCATAAATAAATCCAAAGTTCTGCTATAATAAATTTGTATAGGTAAAAATCAAATTTAAAACAATAAATAAAGAATTATTAAAATCCATGTTAATATTTTCCAAAGAGCAATCTAAATAGCTTAAAAAAGTATTTTTTATTTATGGGCTTTATTTATAGTCGTAATTTTAGTTTTTGTTCTCTGACACAGCTTGCTTGATTCTCTGTACGCACAACGTATTTATACTTTTGGCCATCTTCTTCCATATCCCACCTTCTAAATAGCTTAAAAAAATTAATAAATAAAAAAATTGTAAATTGAATATAAAAAACAACGATGTCATTCCCAAATAAACTTAAAGATAAATAACAATATTAATTAACTGCAATTTATAAAATCTTGGATCAATTTCAATTTCATATCCAAACATTGTAGAGAGTTTATCCATTATGTTTTTATCATCTCTTTATTCTTATACAAAAAATACATATTTATGGTCGTTTTAAATTATTGAAATCACAAATTATGTATGATAATGCACTAAAACTGTTCAATTTTAATAAATTTATCATATAACGATATTTATAAACGTATTGCTGACCAGAACATATCGCATATTTTTTTACAATATTTATTATGGCCCTAGTACTCATTTTATTGACTTGCATATAAAATATTAATGATTATCAAGTTTAAAAAATCAAATACCCTAAACAAAAGTATATTAAAGTATTTAATTTATTAATATATTTCTTCCTAGAAATAAGACATATATAAATGATATTCTAATAGAAAAAAAGTTCTATGTTTAGTTTTATTAAATTTTGAAAAGAAAACCGTAATTAATAAAAAAAAATACACCGAGATATTTTCAAGAGATAAGTGTTTTGGGACTGTTGTAAATTAAAGGATTTGTAATTATTAAAGCCATTTTATTATAACCAAATAAAAGAATTTATAGAAAATCAATTTTTTTCGCTATATACGTTTAATAATAAAAACTAATCAAAGTTTTAATATTGATTTTAGATTTGTGTTTTAATTACTTGAATTTTTTTTTCAGAATAAACTTTGAATATCCAAAATACATTATACATATCGTGTCATATTTTTTTATTTGCAGTAATTTATCTTTCACAAAAATAAATCTATCATCTTTTATAAATATTAACAATATAGGCACATTTTTTTCATTTGAACAGCTTATATAAGATAAAGACATTATGTATGCAATCATATGTTAGTATTACTTCCTCGATGAAATCTATTTTCCTAATTTATTCGGCGATTCTGTGCCTTTAATGGATCATATTTGCTGGTCAAATTAGTAACAAAATCTTATAAATCATAAGCATATCAAATTTATGCTACCTATAAGTAGATTAAATGAAAATAAAAAAGCCTTTTTCTTATTTTATTCAAAAATTATAACATATAGAAGAAAAAAAGGCTAGATAAATAATTAAATAACAATAAATTCGGTTAAAAGATATTAACGAGCCTTCAAACAATAACCCAACCGATCTATTATTTATAGTACTTCTGTATAAATATAAATTTTTTATTGGCTCTTATTATATGTTTTTCGCCCCTTTGAATTTTAATGAAATCATGTCTATAAAAATTTAAAATTTGCGTATCTTAAAAAAGATTTAATGCCAAAAGTATTAAAAATGTAATATGAACCATATAAAATTACAAAGAAACTATAAATTTTTATGATACTGTCGGAATTAGTTTTGCTTAAAAACATACCCAAATTTATAAAAAAAATGTGATCTTAACCATGGAAAATTAGCGAATTTTTGTCAATAAGTATTTCTTTGTCAAAAATATCGATTTTAATATAACTTTAGACATCCAAATCAAAGAAATATGAACATAAAACATTTTAATAAAGTTTACATAAATATAAGCCATTAAACTAAATTGTATCAGAATCACAGAACAATTTTACTTCTTCCAGTACAAAAATAAATAAATTTTCTTTCTCTTAAAATGCTATTATTTGTAATATAAGTTACGCTGATTGAAATAGGTATAACTAGCCTTGATAACTTGACTGAAGTTGAGAATGAAAAATATAGGAAGTATGACATCTTGGCGAATGAACTTGGTTTAATTTACAAATGCAAAACAAGAATAATACCATATGTGATATTTTGGGATGGGGTTGTCACAAAATATCATAAAAAATATGTTAAGAAGAAAAATCCCGGACGAAGTAGAAGCATACATGCAAGCTCTCACACTCCACAAGACACTTGAACTCATCTCATTTGAGAGAAGAAGAGCAGTTGATGAAGATAGATCAGAGGAAGGTGTCAAAAGATGCATCAAGGAGTTGTGCAATATTCCTAACACGCTGAACACGTCTAAATAGATAAAATCGATAAAAAGAAAATTAACCCATAAATAAATAAGAATTTTATAATATAAGTATGATAAACATTTTTTTTTATGCAAGCGGATTAATACCCTGATAATCCACAAAATACAGAATCAAATATCCAAAGAAATATAAATTTAAAATATAACAGAGAAGAAACAAAAAAAATGTACACATTTTTTATTATTCTTTTAGCACTTCTAATATTTGATTTTGTTTTACCATAATCAAATATTTTATGATCACTTAAAATCTTCAAGTATCAAACGCATCCTAATTTATTCCACTTTCCAATAAAAACTTAAACATATTTAGTAGGCTGCCATATATATTCTTTATAAATTTTAAATTCGCATCGATATCGATATTATCTTTTTTAGTTTGAAGGCATAATATCAATCCAAAAACATTTTAAATACGGGATTTTAATGGTTCAATATAATTCTAATATACTTTGATTTATATGCATACAGAATTTTTTTCTATTTTTACCATTCGTATGTAGATATATAAATAAATCCAGTCTATAACTTATTTAATCTTTATCTCCATTTTATCCGCTTAAAACTATGCTTAAATATAAATTTATTGTTAATAAATTTTATATTGTAAAAGAAATAAATCTGTTTCAAAACTATAATTCATTTTAAATTTAATTGCAAAAAAAATTGGTAATTTTATTTCTGAAATCAAGAATAATTATCTTAAAAATATAAAAATTTTCAACATTTATACAGAATATATATTTATTTAGAAATCATTTACCCAATAAAAAAAATAAAAATTTCCCTTGCTTATTTGAAACTCCACATGAAAAATTTGTCGAATATACATGAATTTTAGCGATAATAACGCAATATTACACGCGCATTGTAGTAAAGACTTTTTGATACTAGCTCTGTTTTATCCTCTTGCAGTGATATAGTGCATATATTTCACAGAAATTATCCATTTTATTATACTAAATGAAAAGGTATGACGTCACAAAAAAAATTTTTTCAATGACATATTCATGATTAAAAAAGATTTATTTAAAAACATTCCTAATATAAAGTTGCACTAAATTTAAATGAAAATGTAAAGTAGAAAATTTTTAATGCAAGGATTGATATAAAAAAGAATTGTATAGAAAAAAAATATCTACACAACAAAAAAAGGTTTTGATGTTATTAATATAAGAGATAGCGCTCATGCAATTTTTATCTATAATCATGTGCTTATTTAGATAAATTATTTCTGCGGATTCGTAATGTATATTTTTAAATTAAGATAAAAAATAGAAACCACCATGGAAAACTATACTTAGAAAACAAAACAAGAAGTATTAAAAAATTGGTGCATTCACATTTCTCAATGTATTTTTTTTTATCAAAATTTATCCGTGAAAAGATTAAAAAATTTTTGTGAACCAAATGAATTTTTAAAGTAGTCTCGCTGCAAAATCCTTTAAAGATATTCGTTATATTCGATTTTACAGGATAAATATAATTATCAGTCCTTTTAAGAATATTTGAAAATTTAATTTCATATAATTTTGTTTCTTTCGGCTCAAATCTGAACAGTCCGAATCCTGTTGTTTTTATCCAACTAATTGTATTTTTATGAGCCCATAGACATGATACAAATAACTAATACGCCAGATGACTGCATTTAAATAGGTTCTGATAGCTTTATATTGGGGGGTTTACCAGCAAGTTGCCCGAATTTTTGACAAAAAAATTACACGGTAAATATTTTTAAGTTTGCAATGCATCTACATTGATTCCCGATGCTTCAAAAAAAATAAGCTGTGATAGATCATAGGTTAAAAACATTATAATTTGCAAGAAAATAATGACAACCTTAAATATAAGGTTTATTTTCTTCTTACTATTCGTTTCTCCACATTCTTTTGTTTAATAAAATCTATTATTAGATTTAAGTGAATAGAGATAGAACAGCATATTTAGTAGAAACTGAGATATATAAAGTTCTACTTAGGTAAAAAATCCATAGGCTATATATTTTACAATTATAGACATGATCATGTAAAAAGTTGCGTTATGCTATAATTTTTTTAGTTCGACATATGCTTTTGCTAGAATAAAATTTTAATTTTGTGAAATGTTGAATTTGTCGCTTTATAGTTAAAAAGAACTATAATATAAAAATATGAGCCTAAAAAGTAAATAAAATCCAAATAAGACACAAGTACATAACGTTGGCCTAAGATTTATACTGTAAATTTAGTAAAAAAAAACAATTTTAAAAATTTAAAACGCTTTACTCATATATAAATTCATAAATTATGATGAGAAATCTGCAATCCTTTTACACATCATAATTTATATAAAAAAACTTATGGGTCAATAAAGAGCTACTTAGATCCTTTATAGATATTTTGTGGTGGCGTATTTCGCATAAAAAATAACGAAACACTAGACTAATGAAATTAATAATATCATCCATATAAAATTTAATAAAAGTTAAGTAGAAAAATTCGTAAAAATTTTGAATAGACTTGATTTAATATAATTTATAAAAAAAATTGATGGTTTGGGCTTTCTGAGATTGATAAAATCTTTATGATGAAATAGAAAGAAGTGATGTGAAATAATTTCACTGCCATCGATTGAATTCTTTAAAAAAAAACCAACGGCTATAATTAAACTGTATGGAAAATAAAAAAATATTACAAGCAGATATATATAACTTAGAAAATATGAAAAGTGTGATTTCAATATTGATTAAATTGTAAAAACACACTAAAGAAGTAAATGATTTATTAGAGAATGTGATCACAAAAATTAACATACTGATATCTTAAATAATATTAGATAAAAAAATAATTCAAGGATGATTTTATGTGCAGAATAAACACATGTTTACCCTAAAATTATATAGCTATTCTAGACAAAAAACGATTTATTTGCCCTCCTGAGTATTATAAAGGCTATAATTAAACTTTTTTGTATTATTTAAAGCTTTAAAAAATTCAATTTGATAAAGCCTTTTGAATACATAATTTTAAGCGCAAAAATGAACTTGTGGTAACATTACTGTAAAACAGATAAAAATGGTTATTTATCGTATAAATATTTGACAAAAAATTATTTTTATGTAGAAAAAAATATTATATGGCTAAAATAATACAAAAATTGCGTTACGACGACAAATAAATCATATTCTTTACTTAATATTATCGTTTATACTATTTGTGTATTCTTATATGTCACCCTATTATATTGTGCATAGGTTCCTTATTTAAGGATAGTAAAAAATTTTTACCATTTACACATTCATACGCGTATTCTTATTCGAGCTGATTGAATTTTGGCGTTATATCTTGTTTTTTCATTTCTATAAAGACAAATTTCACATCTTAAGAGAACTATTTTTAGATGGTTTTTTATTTTAGAAATTTATATTGCTATCAACAACAGTATTTCGGTATGAATTTAAGCAAATTTTTTTATTAATATTCTTATTTACTGCATTAATCGTATTTTTTTAGTCTACTATGATTTTGTAACTCTAGAAAAGTGTTTTATATATAATAACACAAATAGGACGATTTTAACCTGTAATTCGCATAAAAACCCCTTTCAGTGACATCTTGTGTAAATCCCCATCCTTATGATAATTTTTTGTGTATGTATAACTATTTTACTCAAGTTTACGGATCTTTCGATGCTTTAAAGATCGTATGATTATGAATTTTTAGATTTATCATTTGTATGCATTGAAAAACCATTTTTTTGAAATACAATATATTTGTTAAAGTATATTCAAGAATGCATTCACAATCTATCTAAAATGAAATTAGGTTAACCAAAAAAAAGTAAAGTTTTGAAAAAAAATTGAGATCGTATTTAGAAAAGTATAATATCTGAGCAAGAAAAAGATAATATAATGTATTCAAGCTATTAGTTCAATTTATATGCAAGAAATGCTTATATTTTTTACCCCTTAGTCAATTTCTTTTAGAACAAATTTAAATAATTTATGGGATTTTTATCTTCAGCACAGCGTTTCTACAACCATATTTTTTTAAATATCTGTATTTTGCCGCTTTTCTCTATAAAAAACAGATTATATATTTTTTACACTAGAAAAAATCTACTTAGAAATAAATAAGGAAACTTTATTTCCTCGAAGTTAGATAACTTTTAATTTTAAAAAATATTAATATTGAATTTTAATTTTAAAAAATATTGATGTTGTATTATAATGATAAAAACATATTATAGTATGTATAATGATTATTTTTCATTTCATGATAGTATTTAATGTAAAATCTTATGATTTTAATTCAAAAACATAAGAAAAATAAAGTTTGCGGTTTTGTTTTAAATTAGATTGTATAAGAATTTGGAGTGGTGTGTCTATTATTAATTTTTACTGATTTTTAACTTTGAAAAACTCTGGAAGATATAGAATAGGCCCTCTTTAGACACCTTAGTTGTAATTCTTTTCACATTTCTAACACGCGTTAGTTATTCTTTCAAGTCTTATTGAGTCAATGGGAAATCCTATTTCTATTTTTGAATGCTATAGTAGCACTGATATAGGTTTTTCAGACTTTTTATTGTACAACTTATAGAAATTCAATTATAAATTATGGTAACATTGCCGCTAAATCTTGAGGACATATAATACTTCACCATATTTTTTTAAAATAAATAAATAGTTTAATGTAAGTAAAATTAATTATAAAATATCTACTTACTTTTTAGTCACTAATATTATTGTAATCTTTTAATATCTTAAAACATAATATATATAATTGAGCACATCTTATCAATACTTTTGACAATATCCTCTTGTCATACATCGGCCTCTATATTTTCCTACCTTATATAACCCCCTTTCTAGCTTTTTTTTATAAGATTTGCTCGATTTTACTGTGTAAACTGTGAAAATACAATTTTTTATGAGCTAAGTTCATTTTTAGCTATTCATATTTATTTTTCAGAACTTTAGATTGTCCTATAGAATAGAATTGGCTGATAAAAATACTCAAAATAATATATTAAAATTTTAATTAACGCATTCCTAGTCGAGACTTATGAGTTTTTGTATTTTCCAGAATTCTGTTGTTTGGGTGTATGCTTCTGCTTTAGCCGACATTTTAACCTCTCATAATACGAATTATGGTATTTTATAACTACTCTAATCCAAGCCATGACGTATGCCTAATAATTATGATGAATATAATAAAATTTTAATAAAATAATGAAAAACGCATTTGAATGAAAATCCATATTTTTAAAACAATAATGCCTAAGAACAATAATCTTAATACATATAAATAATATCTATTCCATTATTTTATGTAGATAAGGCATAAAAAAGCAGTGTTTATGAGCAAATTTACTTTAAAATGTCCAAGGTTTGATTTTTTTTATTTTATGCTGATTAAATGTGTTATTTCTTGATTATTACATTTTAATTTAAACACAGCCTCTATGTAATATTTTTTAGTATTGAAATCGTAAAATTTTATGCTTTATTGGTCCAAGCTGATTTTTTTATAAAAGCTGACTTTATGAAGAACTTTTTAGAACAAAGGTGATTCTAATGCGTCCCTATAATTATAATCGAAAAAAAATTTTTTACGCATCAATATGAGGCGTATGAATATACGGATTTTATACCAGTTTTAATAGATATTTTTTTGGTGTTAAATTTTCTTTTTAATGTTTGCTTTGTTTGTAATCTGAGTTTGCCTTCTATGTACTATATTTTTTTAACATCAAGCTAAATACATTTTCGTAATTATGATTATAGATTGTATATATTATATAATTGATAAATGTGTGTAAATATATTTATCATAATTGAAATTTTCAATACGAAAATTTTTAAACTTTGGTTTTTAAATTCTGGGAGAATAATCGCATAGAATCTATAAAAGATTTTATAATCGGAAAAAACCAATAGTTAATTTCATAGTTCAGTCATATTTATATTAGTCATACAAGCGATTTCATCAAACTTTATTCAGGACATAAATTGTTTTTCGTCTTTAGAATTCCAATAAGATTATCTTATTTACTTGTGTATGATATTTAATAAACATGATAAGCAAACTGTGATCGATATTATAGAAAAATACCAAAAAATGAATTTAACTTTGCTTATATCTTCTAGTGATGTTGTTTAACTTGCAAAAAATAATATTTATAATTACTGTGGTAATTAATTCCCAATATATCCGATTTAAAACGAAAAATATAATGCAAAAATAAATCCAACATTTAAAAATATTTCGTGTTACAGCTCGGTTTAAAAATAATAAAATGTTTATCAACTATTTAATTTGTATATCTATCCACTGTTTAGATAATATACATTTATGGTTCTAATATATACAATTTCTATCTACCAATTCAATTGATTTTTATTGATATGAAAATTTTGTAATTTTAAAAACCAAATATAAGGTTACTATAAAGAACAGACTCGGTAGATACTGCTTTTTATTACGTCATTTTGAACTCTTTTCCATACACATACTCGTATAAGAAAATATTGAATTTATTTTTTTACGTTCCTGTTAATTGAGCGTATGACACTGTTTCATTTGAAATAAATCCTTTTTAATATGCAGCATGTAGAATTTTAATTTCGCTTTATCCTTGATATACTAAAATAGATTATTCCATCTGGCCCTTTACATGAGTGAAAATAAATCCTATTTTAATATGCAGCATGCGATCTTTTGAATTCACATTATCCTTGATATACTAAAATAGATTATTCCTTTTGGCCCTATACATGAGTGAAAATAAATCCTATTTTAATAAGCAGCATGCGATCTTTTAAATTCACATTATCCTTGATATACTGAAATAGATTATTCTATTTGGCCCTTTACATGAGTGTCACTAAATCTATATGCAATTTAATTGTTGGAAACGTCGAAAAAATATTATTTACTGAGCGGCTTACACCTATTATAATCGAGATTGATACAAAAAATGAAGAAGCAATTAAAATGCACAAAAAAATAATGTCGACATTTCCCAATTATTTGATGTTCTATGAATCATTAGAGAATTTTAAATGCAGACAAGATATACATACGATGACTGTTGATTATTTCTATAAAGTTCATTTATCCAAGAGCTTTGAAACTATAACCTTTGACTATGAGTCAGAATTAAATCTTTTAAAATATCCGACTGTTAATTCAACCGATCTTGACTCAAATCTAGATTTTGCTTACCAGTATGAAAATATTGTAGCTAATAGTGCGGTATATATGGAAGAAACTAACAGAAGTTTTACATCTTCTTTTGAATTGGCTAAATTACATTTAAAACATAAAGATTTTTTAATGGCAGAAAAATATATCAAGACAGGAATTGAAATGAGCAAGGTTCAATGCATTCCAAGCGGTATAAAAATAGCAAAAAAATTAATTCTACATATGAAATCTAGTAATTTATTATATGAAAATTGAAAATGACTAATATTAAAATGAAAAGGTGTAAAAAACGACATAGCAATGTTTAATTAATAAAAATCAATATAAAAATAATCCGATATTACAATGGAAAATATTTTAAGGCATATAGTATTTAAAAATACCAATCTCTTTTTATATATAGGTTAAGTAGGAATGTAATAAGCATACATGATTAATTTCTCATGAAACAATATATATACTCTTGGCTATATCCTATTCTCTTACATTTTCATCGATACCTCTCGTCTTTTCAAGACCTATATGTATTCAAAAATTATATTATAAGAAAAATACCGATATTTTGATGGTAAAATTTAAATGGTTTTCTTAGAAAAAAAAATTAAAATAAGGTTAATAGCTAAATTAATAAATTAAAAGTAAAAAATATATTTTACTAACAAACAGCTAAAAATAGGATAACTCAGCAAATGATCCAGATTTAAAGTGTCTGCAAAATTAAAAACTTAATTACTACAATTAAATTATAAAAAAAATGCATAAATGGCTTAATAAAAAAAAGATTATAAATTTTTTTATCTGATATTTAATTATAAAAAAATTAAATTGCTATCTAGTATAAAGAAAATCATGAATACACACAGAAGATAAAAATTAATTACAATTTGGCCATAACATGGTTTATCTATAAATCAAATAAACCATATAATCACGAAAAAAAATTCGGGGAATAAAACAGAACGAGATGTTTTTGTTCTATATAAAAGCATCGAATATTTTTTTATAAAAAAAAGAATTTATTAGATTGTTATCAGATTAATAAAAAGGCCATACATGATTTTTAATTGTAACTTTTTAGAAATTCACAAAATAAAAATTTACTTCTGTTTTTAAATGCTAATATTTAAGCTTTAAGAAAAAAACATTTTCTAATGCTTTCAATCAATCAAAAAAAAATTTCTTAACGCTAAAAAAAATTGTTCTTGCATTTTTTTTTGCGTTATGATTTCTAAATATGAGCAATACATCGAGCTTGATATATTTGTATTTAACTTTACGGATTGGAATATTTTTCAAAGAAGCTAATAGAATGTGTAATTATTTTTATATTAAAAAATACGTCTTCTTTAACAAAGCATCATGAAAAACCCCCTTTTTTTTATATATAAAAAAGCAAATTTAAAAATACAGATAAAACATAAATACATTTGTTTTGCATAAGATACTTATAGAATTTATACTTGATTTAATATAAAATTTGGCACTTAAATTTTGAGTAGGTTAAATCATTTATATATCATTTTATTCAGCATGAATATTTCCATTATATCGATACAGCGCAGTTTTTATGATCTAACTCTAATTTAAAAATCATAATCAGCTAAATCAAAGTATTTAGTTTGCCTTTTAGTAAAAAAATAGCAAATAAGTCTTTCGTTTAGACCATATTATATTACTATTTTTATCCAATAATCTTTATTTGTAATTTTCTATCTCAATATTATTGTTTGTTGGTATTTTCAAACTTCTTTGCAAATCATAATCCCTTATATTATTTTACCGTGTTTTTAACGACATTATTTAATTTCAAGATGCATCATTTATGTCATGTATTGTATATATTTCTTTTTTCTAACCATAAATATCAAAAATAGCTTATTAACATAGTAACTAATGCTTAAATGTAAAATTTCCTTAAGACATGAACCTGATATTTTTTGTCGTATATAATGCTTATGAATTAAATTATCATAAAACTTGAACAAAAAAATATAAAAAAAAAATTTCATGAACGCATTTTGCTCGAAAAAAGCATGCATCAGCCATACACTACCCTTAACCATATATTTGCAGCCTGTAATAAGCTAATTCCCATACAGATTTTATGATCGAAAAATCCATGCATTTAAAATTATGATCTATTTTTTTCATTTATTTTTTAAGCTCCTTAAACCCCTTTGAACGTCTGTCTTTTTGAAGGAATTTGAATTTAATGGAATAAGAATATTTAGTAAATAATAGTATTTCTTATAACGATACCATAAAAATACAGTATTTTACCATTTATAGCCATTATATTAATTATTTTTTTATGAATTAAAATTAATCAGAGTAGCCCTGCTTTTCGGTAATTATTAATTGTTGAGCGCAAAATTATTTTTAAAAAATTATTAACGTTTTGATAAAATCGTGAAAATTTCGTAAAACTATCAAAAAAGATTATCTTACAGATATAACGATATGTAATTATTTTTAATATTTTATTGTGTGATTGATTTGTCAAAAAACAGCTATCGAAAAATTAAAAAATTAAAAAAAAATAAGATCCATTACTTTATAAACAATAAATTATAAGTTTATATTTTAGATTTAAAAATTTTTTATTTCTTCGAGTCATAAAATTATAGCTAAGAATTAATTATTCTTAAAAATGTGGGTTTTAAAATAAAAGGATTTAAAAAAAAGTATTGTGTTTTATATCATAACTCATTAAACATTAAATATATTTTTGAAAATAAAAAGCTTATTTGTAGATTTTAAATCAGTTTAAATGTTATTTGCATTAATACTTTATATATTACATAAAAATATTGTATATAGTTAATGAAATTTATCAATATTATACGAAAATTGCATAAATATATTTTTCATACTACTTTATATGCAGGTTTTAACTCTGATATACTATGAAAAACGGATATAATGTATTTTTTTGTTCTAAAATTAAATTTTTATAATAAAACCAAAAATATCCACGTTTTTTTATAAAAGTTGCATCGAACAAACAATATTTTTACGAGTAATTTTAACTAAAAAAATCCTGATGCATATATTATAATCTGAAAAATATAGAAAACTAAATATATTTAAAATATAATTTATGAATTTAAATAAATTTAAAGCCTTTAAGCGCATGTTAATAAATAATAAATTAACAGTTTGTTATGAAGAATAAACAATAAATTATATGAAGTTCTATTTTCTTTATTCATCGTATAAAAAGAAAACTTTCGAACAGCGTGTATTATCCAAAAATTCACAACTATATATTATTAAAATTTTTTGATATATCTTAGTTTAAAATATTTTGCGGGTAATGTTTTTTTTTTATATATATGGAATAATATTATATATATTCTGCCACGTATATTGAATTAAAAATGTGTATTTGAGCATATATACGTTTATGTATTAATAAGAAGATCGTTCAAAAAAAAAAATTACAGCTATAAATTTAAATATACTTTACGTTAATAAATCTTGTTTTCTACTATTTTACACCTTTAAATAAATTGAAACCCTTATTAAACTAAGATCTAAAATACGTGCTATATATATGTCTTCTTTTTAAGTTCAAGAAGAATTTGCACATTAAAACCTTTAAATACAACCAAAAAAACTTAATAGAGAACTTCAAGTTTGTGATTTTTAAAAATTATATTATAGCTGAATTTTAACAGATTTATATCATTCAGTGCAAATAAAATTATCATTGCAGGAATCGATATTTTCTTGAATATAAATTCTTGCGTTTTAGTTTTTATTCTGCTTTATAGCTAAGAAACATAGTATTTTCATTAGAAAATCATTAAAATATATGTAATTACATATATCAGCCAAGAAAATACATCATAACTTAATTTCACTATTATTTAGGTAATTGTGTATTTACATTTAAAATAATTAAATCATATCGAATTTTTTCATCGTTATATTCCATTAATATAAATTATTTTTAGTTTTTTTATGATCTTATTCTCTTCTAAATGTCAACTTTTTATCATATTTATTCTCAAAAAAACACAGATAATACCCAAGTTATTTTATAACTCTTATAATGAGGCTGAAAAATTCTGAAATTGTTAGAGTTTTACAAATTTATTTATTGATCATATATATCCAAGCAATTATTATCTAATGACAATCTTTTAATTCAAAACAAAGAGTTCACATTAAAAATGATGACAACTTATTAAAATCACATAAGTATGAGCTGTATTTATTAAAAATAATAATATAACATAATAAAACAATTTATTATCATCAATATTTTATATAAACCTTTGTATCATAAACCTTTTCATAACAAATCTTATATTATTACGAATTAAACTACTATTTATAAATATATTTTCAGATCTTCTCTTAAAAATTCACCACATTAAACCAAAATTTGTTTTTATTTTTTTGTTGATTTATTTATTCCACCAGATAAATAAGCCACGATTCTTCTTAAGTTATATGAAAATATTACGAACATCATATGTACAGAATGTATGATACTAAAATCCAATATTTATTGATAATCTTTAAAGGTTTAATCTATCCTTTGCCACAATTTTTGCGATTATCTGAGAGATTTTAAAACACTAGTTTGCAATTTAAGATATTTTTGGTAAATAAATTACCACAAATAAAAATTTATCATGTTTCCCTCAAACCAGATCTACAACTTTCGAAACACAGTTATTATTTTATAAATTATTCATTTTTTATCATCATGATATTGAAAATAGCAAAATTAGTAGAAGAAATGTTATCTTCAAAATACTAGGATTTCAGTACCTTCGACATCATTTTAATGACTGGTATGTATTCGCCTTGATTTTCACAATGGTGTCTAAAGGTTTGTGAATACACAAAAGATCCACTAATAATATACTAAAAAATGTTTACCGTAAAAATAATGCGTCTATTATTTCACGAGAGTTATAAGTTACATTATACGAAAATAAACTAGATTATTTTTTTGATTCTCGATGGTGTGAACTTTTCAAGTAATTAAATCATAATAAATTGTAGTAATATGTTTTGTGAACAAGAATGATCAGAAAAGGAATACTATACCCCAATAAAATTAATTGTAGATTGAACGGTTTGAAGACCACAAAAACTTATGACTCAAAATCCATCATTATTAGATTTATCAACTACTATTGGCTATATTATACACGTAAAAGAAGTTTTTAAATTGAAAATTTGTCGCATAACTGCAAAATATAAAAAGTTTTTATTTGAGTGATTTAAATTTCGCAGATAATGGTTCCAGAAACAAAACATGTATATTATCATATCAAAAAATTTATTTATTTGCTTGAACACAATAAAATTGATTTATTTATGAGTTAAGTTTCTTTTTAGAAAATTTTATGTATTTAGACCTGGTCAGTTCATTGGGAATATTGTACAACTCCTTGATGCATCTTTTGACATTTTCCCACTGATCTATCTTCATCAACTGCACTTCTTATCTCAAATGAAATGAGTTCAAGTGTCTTGTGAAGCTATTACACATACAATGTATTTTATATAAACCTTTTTCTAACCTATACTAATATTTATTTATTTATATATAATTTTATTTATTTGAAATTTATTTTTGTTTTGCAGTGTTTTTGGGAAAAGTCCCTCTTGAAATTAAGCATCCTTTTTTTTACTGATAACCTTCTTCAATTTTTTTTATTACTGCGCTTTTCTAGGGAATATTAATCGAACATAAATAATGTAGTTACAACCCTTGGCTTATTAATAATTCATGACCAAATTATTCAATTATTTTTATATACCTATACCATTCTAAAAATTTATATTATAAAGAGGTTTTTTAAAGATTTTGCACATATATTGGGTAACACCTATTAAAAAAATACTGGCCATGAAAGTTTCCCATGGCAAATAATGACTCTTCAATATAATAAATATCTTTTATTTTAGTTGTTATGTTGAAATACAGATTATTTGGGACTGATCCCCTTAATTATCATTATATCCAACATTTCCAATAGCCTGCTTTCTAAAGGCATCGGCCTGTGCTTGTTTATTTTCAGCGACTTCAGCAGCAGCTCTGGCTACTCTTCTACTAGCTTCGGCATCAATAGCAGCTTCTTCTGAAGCTAGAGCATTCCTCCATCCCTCGTTGGCTTCTTTCTGCATTTCACTTGCAAGAGCTAGATTCTGTACGTTTTGAGTTTCAATTTCATCGGCGATCTCGTTTTCCAACGCTCTCTGGGCTACTAACCTTGGAGCTGGATTCAAACCAGTTGATGGTAAAAGCTCAATAAGAGACGAATTTACAATATAAGCTTTCAATATCAATAAATAAACTTTTAAATATGTCATTATAATTATTATATTATATTTCTTAAATTCTTAAGTAAAATGTGAAACACGATATGGTATCTTCCTGTTTGAAAAAATATAGCCCATCCTTTGTTTTATTTTAAAATCAGATGTGCTTATATTTGATGATAACATGCATAATAAGATTGAAAAATGTATTTATGATATTTATTTTTATACATAAAATAAAATATACAATGATGCTTTTCATCACATTTCTTCAAATTTTTTTGAGATTTATTAAATATTGAGATAACCTCTTCCTAAAATATCAGTCGAAAATACCATTATCTTATAATTATTATTAAAAGAATACACAAAATTGTTGTTTTTCATAAAACGTCAATAATCTGTCAAAAAAAACATAAATTAAATCCGGAATCTTGGCTCAAATACATTCTTTATCTAATACACCGTAGTTAGATAAAAACCTAGATACCTTATATAAAGCATATTTTTCTTGCTATAAACTATTCATATTCATAATAAAATCTTTGTGGGCCCATAAAGGTATTCATAGAAATTTATTATATGGTTTTATTCAATAAAACAAAGATATAATAAAATTAAAATACATATATATTTTACATACTTGAGTCCAATTTGCTTTTCCCTAAAACGTGTGGCAAATAATAAAAATATATTTTAAGCTTGAAATTATATTTAATAAATTTATTATTTAACTATAAAATCCAGTTGAACAAAGAATCGCAATTTCATAAAAAAAGCTATATAAAAAAAGTCCCAATAATAGAATTTTCCTTTAGTCCAGCATTTGTAAAAACCCTTTAATTATTTAATAAATGCAGTTACACTATAGGAAACCAGTCACTATACCATATGCATTTTTTTTCAAGATTTCGGGTTATAAATATATAAAAAATTTTTAAAAAATTTACATATTTTTTTATATAGTAAATACACCCATATTTTCAGATCTATTTTTTTTGTAGATTCTCAAAGGCATTTTCATAAGCTCGGATAAGTTGTTCAATACTAGTTGTAAAAACTAGTAAGTTCATAATTCAATAAAGGATTCAAAAATTATGAGAAGAAAAAAGCCAGTAAATGGCCTTCATTATTGTGTATTCTATATATTTTATTGGTTTAAAAGAAGTAAAAATTACTAAAATAAACCGTACCCTTAAACGTATATCAAAATCTATTTTTGAATGTAATTAATTTATAGGCCACCTAAATTTGCATAGATATCCGACTTCATACGTATTTATTTTTGGTGTTACGAAACCCGAAAATATTTTTATAGGCTGAAACAGAAAAAAATAAGCAAAGTGAGCATCTGCAAAAACAAGTATTTTTTTTTTGATTTGACAACGTATTTTTTCACCACAAATTATTTTCAAAAATTACACAATGAAAAATATAACAAGAAATCTAATTATAGAAAATATTAGCACCAACTACTTAACTTTGCTATAATATAGGCATATTTTTCTTTTTTAATAAAACAAAAATTTGTGACATATTACGAACGAATTATACATAGAATACTTTTTTAAAATAAGAATTCGGCTTATGATGAATCAAAAAATATTGAAAATCTTTCCAAAAAAACTGGAATAATACAATCAACGTCGGCGAAAAAAAATGCAAAAATGATGTTCTAGAAATATTTTTTAGTAAAAATATAGTTTAGTCCCTGTTCAGTTTAGCTAAATAATTATTTCAGCAAAATGCTCTACAAGTATTAAACGAGACTTATATTTTTTAAAATTACAGAACGTAACAGGGTTATTTGCAAGATTTCTCCGATTGTTAATACAAAGTAATTTTTTGCTTTTTAGATATGTATAATATCAAAAGCCATAGAATTATGAATTATTCAGCTAAAAAATCTTTTCTTTCTTGACAGTTCGACAATCTCTATAAATACAAGTATGTAGTATAATTATGTGATTGTTAAAGGGTTAGTCTTGAAACAATAATTATTTCTGATTTATAGGTAAACATGCTTATAGACTAATCAAAGAAATCTGCTCGTAAAAAATAGAATAATTTAAATTAGATACATTAAAGTAGAATTATTAATATGATCACAAAAATGTTTGAAAAAATATAAAAATTATTATAAAATACATTAATCGTATAATAAAAAAACCCATACAAACAACTTACTCTGTATTTCAATAAAAGTTAAAATTTAGCTAGAGAAATCTTTTAAAGTGCAGCATTCGAAAAAATATGTTAGTTTTTACTACTTAAATTGTAAAATCAAAAATATCACATGCATATTTTTTATTTTTAAAAAAAAATCATTCAATATTTTATGACGCCTGACGACTTACTATAAAAAATCACCATCAAATATAGATAAAAAATGCTGTATAGTTTCTGAAAATATTTTTTTAGTCTAAAAAGGTTTTAAACATTCCCAATGAAAATCTAATACAACATAAGGTTTTTTGAACCATTATAATGCTGCTGATTATAATCGGGAACCCATTGATCACATATATCTATGAAATCATCACACTTTTCTTGAATGATATGATTATAATGTGTTTTAGCGCAAAATTGTTTAGAAAAATGTTTTATAAATCTTAAAATATAAAATTAAGATCTTTAGATAAGTAAGCTCTAGATTTGGACTGTAAGCGATACATTTCACATATATAATATTCCATTTACAAAATATGTAAAACAAACTTATATAGATTACATTATAGCAGAGAACAACATTTAAGTTTTTATTAAGAAGCCAGCGTTTCTAAATAAATATTCATAAGAAAAAACGTAGTACTTATAAAAATAGTAATATAAATTGCAAATAAATAAGGTATCGTGTATCTAACTTGAAACACAAAACAGTAAAATATTTTTTTTTATATTATGATATATAATCTTTAGATAAACAATTGAGTTTTAGAATTAAATATAAATCTATGATCACCTAAAAAAATTTATGCATACAAAAACCAGATATTTCCTTTCTTTTATACAAGGCTTAGTTCTTGTGACAACCAAGAGAGGCGAGAAGCCCAAGAAAGATAGGATATATTATCTCACAGAAAGAAGTGATCAAGATAAATACACACCAGAAATGCTCCTGGAAAAAATAGTTGAAGAGGATGTCAAAGAATTAAACAAAAAAATTCATGATAAAGCTTTAAAAGAAGCTTATTTCGATAAAATAGCAGATGAAGCATACAGGAACGTAGCCGTACGAGAAACACTACGGGATTCTTCTTACAGTCCAGCTTTAAATGCATATATTGTTAGCAGCATAAAAAAGAAAAAAATTGTTGAGGCTGCGATAAAAAGCAGCATCAATGAAGAGAAGGCAAAAAGCGACACTTCAGTGAGTTTAGTAATCTAGTAAAATAATAAACCTGATATATAAAACACTTCAACTGATTAAAATTTAATACCTTTTACATATACACCCCTTTCGCCGATTTATTTCTTAAATTATTCTTCATATATATATATTTAGAAAATCAAAAAAAGTCTGAAATTATTTTTATTGAACAATCAAACACAATTTTATTCCTTGATTTTTATAAATTGATGATATTATATGTTGATGCGTCAGATTTTATGCGCTTCAGTTATTAAAAGCCAGAGAAAAATCATTTAAGCTAAATCAAAATATAAAAAACTATTTACTTAATTACTTATATTTAGGCTAATTTTATGCAATATAAAAGAAAAGACATATTTTTTTTACAATTAAAATAATATTCAATATGTAATATCATTTTGTAAAATAAGATGGAAAGGTTTTTACGAAACCAGTAAATATTTTTTTTTTAAATTATAATATTATACTATGATCACATTTTCATCTATAACTGGATGGATAAATTTTTTATATGTATATTTAGATCCAAAAAAAATATGTTAAAATTATAGTTTTTTTAATGCAGATATAAGTATTTTTCAAATTTTAAAATGCAAAAATCGTTATTACATAATAAAGGTATGTTGAATTTTTTTAATAATAATACAATACTTATAATGAATTTCAATTATAAATTCCTAAAAATATGAATATTGTAAAATCAGAGCAATAAATACCAATATTTTTAGCCGTTATAGATTATTTTCTATATTTTTTTTAATATCCTAACTAGCGTATTACAGATGATATAAAACTGATACAAAATCTAAGTTGTGGTTTTGGTATAAAAAACAAAATTTATTTCCATTTAGATCTAAATTATTCTATAAAACCGCGTATTGCTAAATATAAATCAATTTGAAAATAGAATCATATCCTTTGAGATTTTATTGAGTGCCTTTATCTATTTATTGATATACTCTATTTTTTTGATAACACAGATAGATGTCGAAGCTGCTATATGATAAATGTATATTTATATATTGTAATTAATATAAAAGAAACGCATGGATTTTGATAATTAAATTCCCGCATATATAGGATCCTTTTGAATCTAGTTTTTCAGAGTAACAAAATAGATTGGATGATTAGGCGTCATGCACAAAAAATACGTTTGAATTATGTTATTTAAATATTTCTCTACAAGAAAAAGTTTATCCTTTTTTACATTTTCTTTTAATGAATAGCATTCAGCTCTAACGTTATTTATGTTTTCATGTACACATCATAATATTCAGTAGTCAGTTAATGCCTATCTTTAGTTACTGGGTTAAATCATTAATTTTTATACTTTCAACATCTTTTGATGCTTTAAAAAGACTAATTTATAATTTTTTGTAATTTAAGAAATTTATTTTGAAAAAAATAATCTACGGACAATTTTTTTTGAATATTCTCAAATTACATATATTTAAAATGCAAGAATTATTAGAAATTTAAACAGTCCTCTTCAAAAAAATCAGTAGTGCACATCAAACAAAAATATATAACTTTACATTCTGCAGCTAGAATATCCCGATCATACCCTTTTATGTCAGGATCTCACACAATTTGCATTTCTCTAACAATTTATATAAATAATTATAAGTTTTTTTTATGTCTATATCACGTAAAAAATATATAACTTTTTTATTGAAAATATATATAAATATTGCACGTTTTGGATTAAATTTTTAAGATAATGATAAACTAGTTTATATGAATACTAGATAGAGAAATCTTGCTAAAAAAATAAAAAATTTTCGTAAAAAAATTGCATCTAAATATTTTGATAATTTTACTTGCTTTATATTTAGTCTGGTATTATTTTGGATAATAAATATCATTTAAATAGGTAACACGAACCAGCTACAGTGTAGGACTAACAAATATGGTTTAAAATGTGGTAATAAACATAATTTAAACAATATACATCGAATTCTTGCTATATCAGCAAGAAAATATATTTTAAGTCATAAAATCAAACGAATTATATTATAAAAGCTTCAATACATCACATTAGAATTAATTTTTTTGAACTACAAAAATTTTAAAAAATTATAAAGAAAATCAAACTGAATAAACAAATGAAAATGACATAAAAAAATATTTATTGGTTATTTCACAATAACAATATGCCAAATGTTACATAGACAATTGTAATTCATTTCAAGGGAAATATTTTATTGGCATTATCTTTAATAACTTAGAAAAGCGTAAGATTCTCTCTAAATATGACATGAGTCAACTTATTTTTATCATATTACTTTCGAAATACTATCCATACATTTTTTCTCAGGCATAAATACAGGGGCGTTGTTTTTTCCTATTGTTTCGCTTTTGTTCGTATTCTTAACTTTATTATGCGCAATGTACGGTGTTCAGGGACAATATATAGCCCTTAAAAAAATATAGAAATTACTTGTATGCATTATAAAAAGCGATAATGTATTCGTAAGTAATATTTAATTTTTCATAGTTCTTTTATACAAACTCCGGGTATCCGCTGTTGTAAATTCTGTTTTTAAAAATTTATCGTAGTTATTATTTGTAAAAAATACGGATCGATCATGCGAACCACACATGCCTAGTTTAAATTGCATTTCAGCCTAGAATTCTGGGTTTTGATTCCTTTAAATTTCCAGATCAATTTTTTTAAAGATTTTCTACATCAACGTTATTTCTTAATTATCTTAAGAGCCTAGGATACACAAGATGATGACTTAATATTGTCTTTACTGCAATAATGACACTAAATTACTTTGCATCTGCTAGCTAGGCAATATCCAATATACGCGTCTCTATTACACATTTCAATTTCATATTTTCTTGTGAATTTCTTTTTTAATTTTACATTAAGCAACATCTCGAGTCTTTATGGCGATTTATTTACAATAAAGGTCATTTTTTTTTAAAAAATAGTTCTTTATATTGTAATATGACTTTCTTTATGTATTTATTGTAGTTAAAATACATTCAAATCGTACAATAAAACCAAATATTATTTTAGAAGTTACATGTGCACTATTATTTCTTTACGTATAAAATTTTTTTCTGACTAATGGATTTTATTTATTTCATATATAATATTTTTCTTACTACAAATTAATTATGTCTATATAACATTTTTTTCTTTAGTTTTACATTTATTTTTTCTATACTAGAATTTTATTGTGTGGCTATAATTTTTATATGCATTTTAAATATAATAAAAGATCAAATATAAATTTATAAATTTAAATTGAGATAGTATGTTGATCGATCAATTATTATATCATAGAACAGATTTTATATGCATAAATTGATTATTCTGTAATTTTTTATTATTAAATTAAATATAATGATAGAAGTGTAAAAAAACCCTTTATTTGTACGTTCTTCATTATTTTTAACTATTTTTTCACCCTTTAGTTTTATTTATGCAGGCAAATCGCCAGATATAGATCCTCTTGTAAAATATTTCAACTCTTGGATTAACAAGTTTTTGATGCAACAAACACATGATTTTCTGAGTAAAAAAGTTCAAATACTATGAATATTTTGAGCAAGGCTAATATCAATAATAGAACTAGATGTAACATTTCATATGAATAATCTGTTAATATAAATCTTTAATCATAAAAAAAATATTAAAAAAAGATTTATGGAATCTTAAAATTACAGACACAAAAACTATTTTTATGAAAAATTTTAAAAATTTATTTTTAGCATTAAAATAATAAATTAGATTGAGTTTTTCTATTTACGTTTCTCGCTTCGTTTGTAGTATGTTTTTATTAACTTTTATAATATCTTTTTGTAAAATCATACGTAATCATTTAGCCCACTGGTGTGCCTATAACAGTTATTTTTATGCGAAAATATACTGTTTTAAAACTTTGCGAGATTAAATCTTTGTAAAAAAGATCTTCTAAGATCTACTTTGAATTTAATCAATAGAAATCAGATTAATCAACTAGGTTTTTTTTTATTAATTAGAGTTATATAAACCAATTTTTTTGAAAACTTAGTAAAGTTATAAAAATATTTTATTCAAGTATGCGTTTTGATGACATTTAGATACAACTTTGTTTTACATAAGAGGGTTGTTTTTAGAAATATAAAATATTGAAATTTCAACGGCCCTAAAAACCATAAATTATGATCTTTGCGTATTTAATTAGTATCTGTTGTAAAATTAAATTTTTAATAAGATTATGCAATAATTATTTTTGCCTTTAGTAAATTTATATTTTAAGTTTTTTTTGAAATTCACTTAAAATAAATACATGTTGTAGCGGTAGTGGTATGACCTGATCAAAGAGTAAAGCAAAAATTTGATTATTGAAAGACAATTCAAATATTAACATGCTTATATATGGCTCTGTATAAGTAATATAAAGGAATGATTGTAAAAATTTTATAATATAAACTCATTTGTAAACAAAGAACTATATTTCGAGACATTTGAGCTTTTTTTAAATCTGAAGTCAACTGTCAAGTTTTTTTTATGGGAGTTTACTTTACATTATATTGAAATAAAGTCCATAAATTAATATAGGCAGCAGAGTGAGCAAATTATGACTCAATTTGCTATACTAAAATCATCATTAATTTAAAAGAAGTATAAATAGCGCTTAAATTTGAGTTCTTATTATTATAAATGGGTTTTAATGTTAGAACTCTCAAAATAATTATTGATAACTTATCTAATATGTTTAAAGGAAACTATAAGCGATTTTATTTTTTTTAAGCTTTTTCCTCTGACATAGAACAAATCATAACAAATTGCAAAGGATTTGGCGATAACTTTTTTCCAAATAAATTTAGAATTTATGTGGATCCTTATAGTGAGTAAAACCGGATGGTGAGAGTTGATGAAACACTTTATAAAATATAAAAAGAAAGTTAAAAGGCAGATGTTATGGGTCTTAACGAAGAAAAATAAGATAAAGTGCATAAACGAAACTTTTTTATATATAAATGAATAATTTTTGAATCCTTTAGATATTTAATTGCATTTTAATATAGTTCTATTGCACGCGTGGTTTAATATTTTTGAAATTATTTACTAGATTATAAAAGTTTATAGCTTAGCTTTGTTTTTTTACTATTTTAATTAGGAATGAAACTATAGGATTGTATGTTTTTCGCAGAACTAAATTTTTCTCTTCAATACAGTTTAATTTACCATTTAATCCACTTATTCTAGATTATATTTCTAGCTAAATAAATACCAATTACGTTTATTCTAATCAACTAATCTAGTTTTATTACTATGCTTGTATTATAATTTGCATGAGTTAGTGCATTTTTATATCAAATCTAAATTTCTATATAATTATAATCATCAAGATCATGATTTTTATCTGAAAATATATAAATAAAGTGCCTTCTTAGGAAATCAAGAAATATAAAACAATATATAAATATATAATATTTTATTATAAAATTTCACTGTATATCTATATATTTGTATTTTTACGGTTTGTACAAAATAAAAAATTTTGAAATTTTTACGTCTCTCATAACACTACATACTATTTGTAAGATCTTAAAATTTGATCGTTTGGAATCTAGTTCAGAAACATTAATATTGCATTCAGTGCTTTAAAAACCTCTAAAAAAATGTATATTTTTAGTGATAGATATTATAGGATACACCCATTTTTAAAAATATCAATTATCTATGGTATGTATATATGATTACAGACTATTAATATTGAAGTTTTGATATTTTATAAAATTATTCTTGATAAAAAAATACAATTCACCTCAAAAACAACGAAATACGAATTCAGCTTATGCTTTAAGATAATTTAAAAAAAAATTATTTTTTATGACATAGAAAGAATTTAGCTAAAAACACAGATTATCTATAATTTTAATGTTCTTAAGCAATATTTTTGAGATGTTATATATAAAATCGTTTCATAGCAACTTATTATAAATTTTTTCGTAGTTTTATAACTATGGAGGATGCTTTTTTCTAAAATAAATATTTCATATATTAAATATACACAAAAATGATTTTCCATGCTAATATGTACTTACACACACTTATAATTTCATCTTTTAAATAAATTAAAAAAGCGGATAATTTCATTATGTCTTAATTTTATGATTACAAAGTTAGAATACACATAATACAATATCAGTTAATTATAATCATTAATAAGCCAAAATAATATAAAAAATAAAAATTTTTCGCTCCATGTTATTACTTTAGAATTCTTATGATCGATATCTAATATGCGACCTTAATTTTTATAATTAAAAGTAATTTCAAAAAAAGCATAAATATACACCTAAGAGTATTTATCGTATCATTTTTTCGCATAAATCATGAAAAATATTGTATTATATAAAAAACATAATGTTTATTTTTGACAGAAAGACCATATTTATAGAATAATATCAATAATTTGCCTCTTAGCTTTATAAATAACGCAAAACCTATTTTATGCATCAGATAGATCATAATAATACATGCAGAAACAAATTACAATCTAAATTATCTTTTGAATAATTAATGAGCAAAAAAAAATATTTTCATTTTTTAAAAGGGATAAAATGTATGTTTGCTGTAAAATGGTTGTTTAAAATAAATTTAACCATTAAAAATTATTATTCATAAGAACCTTTTGTATTATTAATACAATATATAGAAGCAATAATAAATTTACAGGCCTTTCATAAAACAATCTATAGCGATCTAATAATAAGAATTTTTTATATTTCATCTATCTAGATTAATATATAATTGTAATAAAACTTTCGAAGCATTTAAAAAATAATTTTTATGATATTTTCATATTGTTATTCATTTTACGATGTTAAAAATTTTTGATGGTCATTGAGTTTTCTTGTTTCATAAAAAAGCTAATAAAAAATCAAGACTACGAATAATCGATGTACATCTTTATTTTGTTGCAGGCTATGATGAATAAACAACCATTCGAGGATAGTCCGATGATTATAATTCCAAAAGACGCACCGAATCTAAAACTAAATTACATAAATGATTTAAAAAGCTTTGGATTAGTTGATTCGAGCCAATTCAGCACAGCCAACGATGTCGCAATAATAAGTGAAGTAACAAAGGACAAATACTATATAACAGTTGGGAATAATAAATTATGTTTCAGTTCTTCTTTTATGCAATTGAAGGTTTGTGAAAAGGATTATGCTAAAGGTCGAATATGGAAAATACAAAAGAAGCAAGGAAATTTTTATGTTATTTATTCTAAAAAAAAGATCAATCCAATAAAATCAGGAGAATTTTGCTTGACTTTTTCAGATAAAGTCAAAACAGGGAGATTGAAAGTAGAAGTTTGTAATTTAAAAAAAGTTAATAGTTCACAATTGTTTGAAATTCTGCCGTATACTTCTAAAGAAAAACCTAATGAGAAAAAAGTTGAAGATGTTACTTTTAAAGGTGTGCCACAAAATGTAGACAAGATAGAAGAGGTATGTATGAATGATACAGCACCGACCGAAATTCTGCGCCATCCGGTTTCTAATTCTGAGAACGATCTACCAGATACAAATAAAGTGCCAGAAAATAAGGATGAACAATCACCTATGATTCAAGACAGAGAACCAAATTTTAGTAACTTCCCGGATGAGACCCAAGAACAAGAGCCTAGACTTCAAGAAGTTCAAAATTCCATGAATAATTCACCATCTATAAACCCATATGAAAATTTAGATGATAGATGTGAGTGTGGTCGAAAATTTCCACCAGAAATTTTAAACAAGCTTAAACTAGTTCCAGATAATGGTAATGACCGTGATAATAGCATTAGAGAAAACTATAACAATCCAACAGTACCTATTAATTCAAAAAATATGGGTAACAATGATTTGGTAAATGATTTTGATCCGGAAGATTGGGACGATGCAATAAAAATGGAACCACAAAATTTAAAAAATCTTGATGCGAAATGTGCCCTTGTTAAATCGAAGAAATTGAAAAATTAATAAAAAAGAATTATTATATAGTTGTAATGAATTAGAAAAATATTTTGTATAAGGCATTAACAAAAAAAATTTATTTAGGAATGTGATATTTTGCCAGATAAAACTTGTATTTCATTATAATTTTAATTGCTCAAATTTAATTTTAATAAATAAATACACGAAAAACTACTCAAACAAGAAAGTTTAGCACCAATATATTTTTATTATATTTAATAACAGCAAAAAATCCAAACCACTGATTATATTGATTCTCGTGAAAATTCTCATTATATTTATGTATATAAGATATGGGATGCAATATTAAACCCGTATAATTAATAGATTCATACTTTTATGTTTGTTTTTATATATTCATAAACCCTGAATCGAACTTATATGAGTTTTATTTTAATTTTATTCTGATTTTGTACTATAACTAGAAAATGTTTATACAATATCACAAATAAAAATAATGTTTATATTTTTAAGATTTTTTTTATTGTTTCAAATTAAGATTACTTGTGATTAACATTTTAAGCCCTACGATCGAATTCAAATACGCGTTAGTTCATAAATTGTGCTTTTATATTATAATTTTGATGCATATGAAAGAATAAGCATTGAAAAAAATATTTGAAATGATAAAAAAATAGAACTTACATCTAGATTTCTTTTTTTGAGAATTTCAATTCGTTCAAATTGTTTCAGCACATGTCTATCATTGCCTACTTAACAAGCAGTCTACCAGTCCATCCTATAGATAATAAAATTATAGAAAAATACAATAAATTGTAAAATTAAAAAAAATTAATTTTTAAGGAATGTATTCTACGGTTTTTGTACAGAGTACGCATATAAAGCTTATTTTACCAGCTTATCAACGTTTATTTATATCTAATTCTATTCCAAACAATCATATATACACGTTTTAATTAGAGGCATAATAATTTAATCCCAATGAATAAATAAAAATAATTCAGAATTATCGTAAAGAAATAAATTATTTTATATTTTCTGTTAGGATTTTTAATTATGATAATTTAATAAAAAGATGAATTTGTATTTTTTTTCACAGAAGTACATTTTTAAGAAAATTTTCGTTTTAAAAGCCCCAATAAGTTTGTTTTTTTATACAATTGTTTACGTTTTGGAATATATATTTAATTGTGCTATCTACATGGTAAATTTGGTTCTGAAAAATATGGAGAAGGTAGTTTTAAAAAAATTTTTTTATTTGCGTTGATGAGATCACAAGTTTTGAGAACATTAATTCATAGTAATAGAGACTTTTTTAACTTGCAGTTGGGTTTCGTAATTAAGTCGGCTATTTTGAAATCATAAATAAGGATCTATATGCCAAAAGCTTAATTTTATCGTTTGCTGGTCTATATTTGTAGCGTAAATCCTTGTAACTAGGCGTAAATATTACCATCTTGATAATTTAAAAATTTCTTGCAGAGGGTTAAATTAAACTAAATAAGTTGATTGAAAAGCATAATTCAAAAGTTTTTGACACATAATTTTAGCAATAATGGTTTTAGTTTAAATTTGTTAAGCCCCTGGACAAAAAAATCGCAATAAAATGAATGGCATTAAAATTTTTAAAAACAACACAAAGTAATCTTAATTTTCAACATTTTATATATACAAATTATAAAAAGGCGAACCTTTTATGTATTATAAAACAAATATAACCTCAGAATCAATGAAAAGACACCATAATGAATTTCATCATGTCAAAATTATGAATTTTTGCAATAATAGACGCTTATTACAATTGATTTGGGTCAATATGCCTTTAACGTTAATTTTAGAAGCAAAAAAAAACATTTCGGTTTTTATATCGTTTCGAAACATAAAATAACAGGAAACCCAAAAGAAAAATAGCATAAAGGTTTTAATCACGGCTTTTATGAAACTGAAAATATAATTTATGTAAATTTCAGATTTGAATACAATACCATAAACAATAGCAAAATAAATATTCGTGTTGAAGGGAACTGAAAAGTGAAATCGCGTATTTCACATTAAAAAACTATCTGTTATATTAAACTATTTATTTTTAAATTGACACAGAAACTAAAATTAACATTTTTTTTAAAAATATTATATCAATGCAAAAAAATAAGAAATATTAATATTTACATTTTTTAACATAAGTAATATAATTTTCACAATATTTATGCTTTTTTTTACATAAAAATACAATATATACCAAATTGGTGTTTTCCTATTATTTCCGCACGTATATTGATTGTTTTTGTCATCCGTTTTATAATAAATTAAAGCATGCTTATTTCCCAAATATACTATTGATAAATTTAAATTGGTTTATTAAAACACAATTTTTCTTTTGAATCGTTTATTGATTTGGTGATTTTTTGCGCGAAAAAATAGAAACTTTATTTAAGGTTTCTGTGTTAATAAATAGTCGCAATCTGGTAATTAAATTTAATTAGAAAAACATTTTATGTCTTGTTTTTTTTCTAACTAAAGAATTTAAACACTAAAATTCATTTTGTGTTATTATTATATAAATAGTTTGCAATTTTATTTCGGAATGGTAACGAAAAAAAAATTCCTATCCGATTATAATATTTAAATTTTGTGCTAATATATAATTCTAGATAAACTGCGCAAATTATAGAAATTTATTATAAAATATCAATCTTTAAACAATATTAAAAAAAAGCAGTATGGTTTATGAAATTATTCAATATTAATTTGATAAATATTTTCTAAAGATATTAATTTTCTTTTTAAGAAAAAAATTTTCGATTTGAAATTTATATAATCTTGTTATATATTAAGTTATGTATCTAAAAGCTAATATTATGCCTTTTTTTTTATTTTAAATCAATATATTCTAGTTATATTTATTATTTAAATTTTTAAAAATATTTAAATGTTATGTTTTTTTTGAATCTTCAAAAAAAATTCCGAAGCTATATCATATTTCTATTATAAGATGAACCCGAGGATTGACTAAGATCATAGGACGATAGAATGGGGAATTACATCTTAAGCACCAATTTATTTGGAAAAAAAACACGTTTAAAATCATTATAATTAGTTTTAAATCTAATATTAATCAATTTCCCACAATTTAAATATTTTACAAAAGTGTTTTAAACGTAGAAAAATGCGTTCTTGTTCATTTAAAAATATAAAAACGATAAATTAATTTTTTTTTGTTTAAAAAAATCTTAAATAATACCAACATGACTGATTTAAAATCAGAATATAAATACTGTGTGTAAAAGGGCGATATTATATATATTAATTTATATAAAAGGTGATTTGGGCAAATCAAATATGCCTATAAAAAATCAAAAATACCCCATAAATCATATGTTAAAAATCCAATAATTGAAAAATTTAACACTGTTTTTTTATATGTTTATTAGGCTTTTTGCAATTGAATATTATTCAAGCAAAACTTAAGATGAAATTTAGGTCAAAATTGGCAGAAACTTCTTAAGAACATAATCTTTTAAATCTACTCAACGACCTTCTTGATTCTAGACTTATTAGTAAAAAAAATAAAAAAAAAATTTTGAATATGAAGAAAGCATTTAAGCCGAATTTTTAGCAGAAAAAAATACAAATTAATCAACCAGTATAGTGAAGCTTATATATAAGCATGTAATCAGATATTTAAGTGTAATATTATATAAAAAGATGGAAACAGTCGTTTCAATTCACCATAAAATAATTAGAGATTTTACAATTTAATGATAATTTAACATTAATTTATTGTTTTTGAATTTCTGCGATAAACATCTTCTCATCAATTTTTTTATATATTTTAAAATTATCATTGTCCTCATTTTCTTTTTTTTCAGCAACATACATCGGAACATTATTTTTGACTGTTTTCAATGCCCACATTTTATCTCCAATTTTCAAAAAATAACTACCATCTTTGAATTTAATAATTCTTGAATTCGATATTGTCCCATTTGTGCGGATTTCACGACAAGACACCTTAGTAACACCTTCCTCGTAAATTTCGTTGCTGAAAACTAACCATCTGGGAATTTTAATTATAACCATTTTCGTGGGTTCCAAAATATCTATACTAGTCATTTCTTTTAATAGCCCTATACATCATTAAAGGGATGGTGGGGTCAGAAAATATCACAAAATATTTATTAAAGTTTAAGGAATCTTAACAAGAGCATATATACACGCACAACATCGGAATTGAATAAAATACTGCCCTATAAGTCTCGAAAGAAGAAAGCACATCGTAGAAGATCATAAATATGAAGAGGATGAAAGAATTATGATTTAATCCATTATATATTGCAGTAAATGACTATTTTTAGAAATTTAAATATCTAAAAACTATACAGTACCATAAATAAATACATTTCGATGAATCATTCCTTTTGATGTTATTTCATTAGATACATATAATATTCACAAGCTCATATTCATTAAAAATTTCAATTATATTCACGTTCGATTCGTAATATTTGTTTTATAAATAAAAAAGACCCGTTACTATTATATCCGAGAAGATATATAGGCTACTTAAGGGAAATTTATTGGACATGATAATATCCATATTTATTTAAATTTTCTTGTATTCATATAACATGATTTTTTTTATGTGTTAGTTTTATATTTAAACTGTGGATTTTTCCCCAGAAACCAAAAAATTAATATTAGTATTTATGAGTTAATTTTGGTATTATAATTTTAGATTTTCTCTTTTGCGCATAACGGGGTTTATTTTCAGTGAATACATCAAATCTAAACCATTATCATATACATTCTCGATATCTCCGATCTCTTGGCATATAAATTTAATAATTGATTTTTTAAAGGTTATTTATTGAAGTTTTATAAGGATCTGTCAATTAAGTGCGCCCTTTTAAACACCAAATAGCTTGTAATCAGCTATAATGAAATGATTTAAACCAAAAAAAGTTATGATAGTATTTATTTATATCATATAATCGAACGAATGAGATAGGAAGATGAAAAAAACCTTTTCGTTCAGTCAAACTGGCAAATATAATTTAAATATAAATAAAATAATAATTTGAATTGATCTAATATGTGTTTTAAACACAAAAAGGTATTTACCTAGCACATTATAATGAATAACATAAGAAGAATAATTTTTACGAAAGGAATATTTTTATTTATTACATTTTTAAGAGTCGTTCAATGTTTTAGGATAGTAAAATACAAAGCTTTTTTGGTATATTATTAAAGAAGATAAAAAAAGGAAAATACGATGATAATGGTAAATCTCTGTTACATGAAATGTATTAATAAGAGTCTTATATATGATAGAAGCTATAAAAATGGAAAATAAACGTTAACATAAGATTAAAGTTCCATAAAATGTAATACAGAGGGCACCATATAACAGAAGATACAAGAAAAAGAAAATATGATGATAAAGTTAGATCCAAGTAACATAAAATGTAAATAAAAAAGAAAAATATATAACAGAAGATAAAAAAAGGAAAATGATAATATAACATAAGATTCAAGTACCATAAAATATAACTAGGAGGGCCATTTATATGATAGAAGAAGTCTTGTTTCAAATGCAAATGATAAAAATCAAAACAAATAAATTTATAGTGATCTATAAAAATCTATTATGATAATAATCTAAAATTACAAGACTTAATATATTTTATAATTTTTTTACAAATACATTTGAGAAGCTAAATTTATATTCTACCACGAAAAGTTTTTATACTTTTATTTATTCCCCCCTAATTTACAATCTTGAATAAAGCAAATAACAAATATTTCTGATTGTAATAGAATTACCTTTTTTTCTGTATGATTCAGCTATCCGCTAACACCTTTATCTTTGAGTTTTAGGGTTTTGTATCTACAGAATTCCATGAAAGATAGACTTTTATTGCCTTTCATTTGTATTTATGCTCCTGAGATTGAAATATAGCATATATTTATATTTGAAATTTATGCTATTGGCTGATAAGTTTGATGGTTCCTATTCCTAATAGCAAAAGTGTGTTTAGTTTTTATTATATACAATAATTTCTGGTCAATCATGTATAATTGTTGATATTAACTAGACGATGAGAGAAGAAGAGCAGTTGATGAAGATGATTCAGGGGAAAGGTGTCAAAAGATGCATCAAGGAGTTGTACAATATTCCAAATGGGCTAAACATTTCTAAATTGAAAAAAAGAAAATTAACCCACAAATAAATAATAATTTGTAATAACACGTTTTTAATAGTTTGAGACAGAAGACTACTTAATAATTATTATGATTACCTAATCTATGAACTTATATACTATACATATAGAATTTTAGAAAATCACATGGCGATAAAGATCAGAGTTTAAAAAATTAACTAAAACAAAATAAAATTCGATTATTAATTTTTCGTGTATACAATAGAAATGATGATTTAAAATGTCATATTAAAAACATATTAGGCGTAAGAAGATGATATAGTCGTGATTTTTATACCAAACCATACCAATAGAGATAAATTTTTATAGAAAAATTTAAAGATAGATAAGAATATACAAGTTTTAACTAATATCTGTTCTTTAACATATTGATATCAAGAATATATGAAATATTTTATGCTTTGGCAAAGCATTCACCCCTAAAACAAATAAATTTGACTTCAATAGTAAATTTTAAGATATTTTAGTTTCATCTTGCCAAATTAATGACATTAAAAGGCGGTTTACTATTTTTTTTATGTCATGATCCCCATTTATTTATTTTCATCTTATTGGATTTAATTTGATATATAATTTATTAGAGGAAGGTTGTAATTATATTGAAAACCAATCGATATACGCGCCAGCCGATTCAATGAAAAAGTTTTGCATATTAACTATAAATTAAAGAGAAAAAAGGAATCTCAATAATATTTTGACTTTATTCAAAGTTTTACATCAAATAAGACAACCATATAGTGTTTAACAAAGAAATTGTGACAGCTAGTATTTTAAAAATGCTTTAATATCATAAAATATGTAGAATTAGTAAATTAAAAAACAAATTTACTCTTGATGTAACATTTTCTTTAAGACTCAAGTAATCGTTAGCGCTTTCTTATAGAATCGAACCGCCGTTATACGCAGACATTTAGCACCAATTTACACATTATAAATGTTTATATTAAAAATATATCAAAAACACTTTTTTTATCATAAAATAAATTTTGGTTATATAATTATCTTTTGCTTTAAATAAGTTAATATGATAAATAAAATTTCCACATGATAGGAAAAGTATTAATCAAAGAACAAAATAGCACTAAGTATAATTTTCCTCAATAGAATATAGTCGAAGAAATTGAGCAGATTTTAAATTTTATAAAATTTCTAACATTTACTCAAAATCGCGCAAAAAAAACATAGTTTTGATATTTTTTATTTTAAAGAAACAAAAAACAATACAAATTAAAAGTAAAACACACGATTTGTACATTTGCGCATTCCAAAAAATATTTTACAACATTTAATAATAGAATTTTATAGTCCATTAGCTTATTATACTGCCTTATATAGTAAATAATCTTTTTTTTGCCTAATATCCAAAATACATTGATATTTGCTGTTTTTATTATTATTTTTCACGTTTGTGGTATATTTAAAAGTTCAAGAAGTATCAAATGCAAAAAAAATATGTTAAAAAAACTAAACTCATATTTTTCTAATTAAAGGAATGATCTTTTTCATACATCACAGAAATAAATAATTAAATATATGTTTATCTATTAAAGATTTTTAACATGATATATTGATTTTTTTATAACACACAAACTTAACAATTCAGATATTATGAAACATTTACATATAATAATAAATTTAGATATATGATTTTTTATCGAATAATTCGTAATAAAGTTTTAAATGTCAAGTTCGCATTTTTTTATTTATCTATTAATTCCATTCTTAAAACAAAAAAAATATATTATGATAATAACGCACTCATTTTTATTTGTTTTAGTATATTTATGCCATACAAATATGATGCTCAAAATAGATTCCTTAAACAGAATGGGACTGACACAGAATCGCTTTCATTCAGCGGGCGCGATTTATGGCGGTGGAATGCATAAAAAACATGCTGCTAACAGAAAATTCTATCATAAAAATGGGCCTAGTGAGAAAGACTCAAATATGTATGGTGAAAAAAACCCATACGACAACTCATCTTTTAATTATCGCCCATTCAGTAGTAAATCTATTGGATATTGTCCTTTATGTGGATATGGAAGTGTAATGAATCGCTGAGATAAGAGAACGGTGCGCAATTTGTGTTATATCCGTGAAAAAATGTATCTGCTCAGGTTATGTAATTTAAAAATTTTTATGTATTTTCTGTTTAGTTTTATATTAATTTTAGAAAAAATGCGTCTTTTTTTTCCCCTAAATCATACTTGTATAAAATTTGTTAATAGAATAAAATCTAGTAAACACCTTTTGATTTTATACACATAACTTAGAATTATATACATCTTAAGTTGATTTTTTATAAACCTTTTCATAATAAAAAAACTTAAATACATATTATATTATTTCTTATATCTTGTATTTCATCTATGTAATCTAAAAAATTGTGTGTTTAAGTACAGGAATTTGTCTCAAAATATATTTATACTTAAGCATAAAGAATCGAAATAGTATTTTTTTTTGATGAAATAAAGTTCTGGTCAAGGAGTTATAATATTAAAAATAAAATTGCGAAGGAAAACTAAATATAAAGACTGTTTTCATAAAAAAAATATCTCGAAATTCGTACTGACTATTATTAACTTTTTGCAGCCTGAATATATAATAGTTTTTACTAAAAAATTGATACTTTTTATAGATTTTTACTGATTTATTGACTGATATATTATACTAGAAAGAATATATGAAAATAAAAGTCATATTTTGCAAGTTTTATGCACAATAATGAACTTTATCGTGCAGCTTTTTTAAAAATAATACATTGTTAGCATTGAACCTAGACAAAAAAACAAAATTACAGTATTTCTTGTTTTAGAATAAGATAAATTAAAATTAATATTGCAAAAGGCGTTCTATTGCTTTCCGGATATATTTTTATGCAAAAAATATGAGAACAACCTAGATTATATCCAATAGCATAAAATAAATCAATTAGTGATGGAGAAACAGGTAAGGCTTTTTTCCAGATAAAATAAGTAGTAAAGAAAAGAAACAAATCAAAAGTCACAAAATAGTAAAAAACATAGATTAGTGCCTGTAAAGGTATGCAGAAGTTTTATTAAAGATACGAAAATCTGCGATACATATAGGGCTCGATAGAATTTCAATACTACAAAGAAAAAATAAAATATACAATTCAGATAAAAAACTCTCATGAAAAATTAATCATTATTCTCATTGATTTCTGTTTGTAAATACAAGTATCACAATTATTCAAAAAATATATAATTATTAACAACATTATTGCTACTTTTTTTGAAAGAAATGGGGATTTCATGCTTTTCATATATTGATAAAAACATATTTAAGAATCTTTATAGATGCTGTTAAAACGAGCCTAACTTGGAATTTTAATGATATTTAAATCAAATGCTTAAGGTTTCTTTTAATGATATTAGTGTTTAAGAATGATAGTTCGACCATGTATAAAACCAATATAATGAACCCTTTTGGCAGTTTAAATTTTATTTTCTGCAAACAAACTGCATTATTTTTCGCATTAAAAACATAAATCAATCTAGGTGTGTTACTTTACATGCAATTTTTTTTTCTATTAAATAAGTGTTCAATAAAAAATTTTTATACAAAATGCAAAGTAATTTAAAAACAATTTAAACCAGATAAAAACAATGTAGATTAACAGAAATGTGATAAATTATACAACCAACCCACGGTTTCATATCTAATTCGACCTTTTATATATTCCATAAGCAATAAGCATATATTTAGCATTCTTTTTATAGAAATTATGAGGAATAAAAATATCTTTCATCTCATGAACACTGTAAAAGTACAAGATTCATGCATCGCAAAATTCCATAAAATCGCAAACCTATTCTAATCAAGAAAAATTGCTACATCATTCGTAAATATATAACATGCTTATATAAATTATTAAACATCAGCAGAAATTTGTTGAAAAAGACTTAATGTTAATACTCATTTTGCAATAGTTAAAAAAATAAAAAATATCTTATTTTATTTAATTACGAACAAATAAATGAGTATATTATTATAAAAAATCATATTTTTATTGTAATAATTTATTTAGTTGAGTACTGTAGATTTATAGTAAAAAACATCAATTTTTTTTATAATGAATATTGAAATCTTGATAAATTGTTATGAGTTTAAATCGTTGCACACGTTTTTCATAAACTTTACTAATGTTGTTTTTCAGATTTTGTTTGTTAAAAAATAATAATATACACACATATCTGGTAAAACAGTTTTCTTGGTTATTATAAAACACATTTATCTTTTTAAACTTGAATTTGTGCATTTTTCACTGTTGGAACTTAAATTTAGTATCTTCTATATATTATAACACACCTGTAATTGCATAGAAAGTAAGCGTGAATCCTTTGAATACTCTTTGTTTACAGAAAAAAATTACTTTTTTTTTTAATTTCTGTTTTGAAATATCAGGTACACAAAGAAAAATAAAATCATTATAGGATCAAATATTTTTTTATGAAGAATATCCCAATACGAATCAATTTAGCACATCGAAAAATGTTTTTTTGTTAAGATTGTTGTAAAAATTTTTTTAAATCAAACGAACGTCATATAGAAATGTTAAAAGTTTTACCATGACCATTTATTTTATCAACCTAAAATATAACTACTGTACATAGATATTGAATTGTTTTGAATCTGAAATGCACTTTTTATTAGAATTACAGCATATGATTTTAGAATCAATTCAGAAATTAAGCACAAAATGATATTTATGAAAACATAGATATGAGCAAATTTCGATGCATATATACTCAAAGTTTACTAAAAAATAAAGAAGAAATATGAGGATTATTAAATAAACACAATGAAAAAGAAAAAAAAATCGCAATATTTGCATTTATACTCCACTAAAAAACCAATGAGTCTAATAGAATAATAGGCGTTATATATTCAATTTTTATGTTTAGACTGTTATTTAAAACTGTTTATTGAAACAAATTTACTTTTAAGGGTGAAAAATACAATTATAAATGCAAGAAAATCGTAAGTGAAAGGTTTCATTTGTGGATATTTAAATTCAAGATAAATGTAACAAAAAACTCCTTTAAAAGCGATCAAGTGAAGTTGTACCTAAATATTTATTAAAAATTTATTACCGGAATAAAATAGATAAAGATGTTAAGGAGGATTTTATAGATATTTAATAGGAAGAATATAGAAAAGAAATTTGAATAACACCTTTATTAATTTCATGATGTGATTACTAGAATAAATTTTCGCTTGGTTTCAAAACAATAAAAATACCAGCTAAAAAATTTGTGTGTGTAAAAAGACAAAAAATGCAGGTTTTAAGGAAAAAAGATAGATTTGTCAGCATTTTAAAATAAAATTTATAGCGACTTTTTTTTACGGTTTAATTTTAGTTTTGTAATTTTATATTTTTTATTCAAGCTCAACATATATGATATACAAACAAATATCATATTTATGCTCTTGAATATTTTTTTTTCTCTTATACTTCCTTATTTGGTACCTCTACTCTTTTCAAGACCTATTAGTTCAAAGAAATTACTAAAATATAGAATATTTTTTCGAAATGAAAATTTAAGCTTTAGCTAGACACAGGTTATACAAAATCACGTACATTCTTACACTTCTAAAAAATAAAGAAGGCATATGACTTCTTTAAAATATAATTACACATACATGTAATGTTCACTGTTAGTAAATTTTTTTTATGCAGAAATAAAAAAGAATAATCTATGAAAACTAAAACGACGGGTGTTTATGCCTTAAAGAACGATTAAATACAATTGACGCACATTTTTATTTATAATCTAAATCATTGTGATATCATATTTTTTGCTGAAAGCATTTTAAAAGCTTAATATTTTATAATACGCACATAAAGCTTATTTAAGTGTTCTTGTGTATTTTTTATATTATAAAGTTTATCCAGTAAGTTTGAAAAATTAACTATAAATAAAAACCGTGTTATATATAGAGGGTTTTTCGAATTAAAACCTATAAGAAAAAGGTATAAAAGGTATTATCAATGAAAGTAGTTGTACATTTGAATGTAAATATATATTGCTGAAAGTAATGTTTACATAATTTTTGTGCATATGTTTTGCAAATGATACGGCATAGTACAGATATAAAATCAATAAATTTATAAATATTGTCGAATAATTTCTACAAAAAACTGCGCAAAAGGCATACATAATATATAATAAACGTGAAAAATACAGTAATTATAATAAGAACTCTTTTAGATATAATTTTATTTATTAGATTACAGCTCACAAAAGAAAATTATTGGCTAATATGAGCCTGTGTTTAACTTGCTCAGTATATTGCAATTTATTTAATGTTTGGGATCAATATACATTACACTATTATGCGGGCAAAAATTATAAAAATACATAGAGATCGTAACAAAACCAGATTTATCCTGTATATTTTATATAAATTATAATAAATAAGAAAAGAATTATAAAAATCGAACTATTTACGACATCTAACGCCGATATATTTTAAGCGTTGAATGTATTTCCAAGAAGTTAGAGGTATTAGAAGTGATCTGTCAACAGCTAAATCCTATCATAAAATATAAAAAGTAATATAAAATTATTATTTATATTTTTATTAATTTGGATATATATTACCAATCATTTAAGAAGAAAAAAACGATTATGCTTTATAAACGAGTTATTTACATGTCAAATGTTTGCAACAATATATTAATATATTTTAGAATATTTATATTACTTTTTTTATGTATTTATTCTCTAATTATTTTTTTGAAAATTAGTTCAGAAATAAGCTTACACGAAATGCCAAAAATTGCAAATAACCATTGACGAACGAAAATATAATAAGCACAATAAAGAGTCGCAAAATTTTTTTAAAGTAAAAAGAAACCATAATTTACGTTATAAAAAATTGTTTTCATAATAAATGAAAATAGAAAATAAATATTTTACATTGTAGTATTTCTGAGATGAGTTGATCGGTAATGAAAATCGTGGATAAGAAATACAAAAAGAAGACATTAAAAATAAAAAAATACTTTGAACAGAACTCTGCATTGTTAATAAGTCAAGAAAGTAGTAGGTAGCAAAACAAAAGGTTTTAAAAAAATAGATCATATTAAAATTATAAAAGTCTATAAATTATGTAACTAAGTACACCAAAACATGATTTATGGAATCAAATTTACAAATTAAATTATAAAGGTGTTAGAATGAGTAAAGGGTATAAGTAATAATTTCTTTACTAACAAATAAATAAATGGAATACAGTAAAATCAATAGATATATATTAAAAAAATTTGATTTGAGTCTTGATTCTAAGATTCGATTTTTCTGCGATAGAAAAGTAAAAAATATCTTCACTTTTTTCTTGATCGTTAGATTAGAAACTAAAGTTATTGTTTTTTAAAAAATCAATACCAATTAAGAACCATTAAAAAGATGTAATTTAAGACCTTAACTATAATTTGCCACTATATTCATAATGGTAAGAAGACAATTACGGGTTTAAAAAATATTATGCTTTCATTTTGAACTTTGAAAATTAGTTTTTATTTTGAAAACCGAATTTAATCATGTCATGATTAAATTATATAATTTAAAGGTCTTCAACATTACACAAATATGATATATAACATATCTTTAGTGATTTTCTATAATATTGTACAAAAATACATAAATAAGACTATTTTTACATGAAAATAGACTTAAAGGCGACATTTTAGATGTATCAAATAATGCTAGAAACTTAAAAGATCAGATTATTTTACAAATATTTGTGCAGCGTAATATCTATAATCATTTCCATCAATTATATTGTAAAAAATTTCTATGTAATTTTTAAAAAAAATTATTAAAGAAAAGATGCATTGAATAAAATTGTAAAATCTATGGTACTGTAAGTAGTGTTAATCAATATTTTTATATAGTGCAGTAAAAGAATTGCTTCAATATGATTAAATAGCAAAAAATGGAATTTCCCATAAATAAATATTATAGAAAATTTAAGGTTATTTCTTATCTATATTATTGTGATAAATATCAATGGATTTTGTTTAATTTTCCCTTTTAAATAAATTTATTGCAATAAACAAATATATAATTTCAGGTGATTTTTATTTTCAATTTGATTTTTGCAATGTTTATATAATAAAATTTTAAGTACGGTTATTTTTTAAAGTAATAGTAGTTATAATAAATCATAAACTTTTTATGTGTAATCAGACCTTTTATAATAATAAACATTTATATAAATACAGTGAAGAGCGAGAATAGGGCTTTATTAAGATATAGTTCCATCAGAATTCACTTCAATAGGTAATCCTAGCACAGCAAAATCTTTAAAGAACCGACTTACATTTTTCCAATCAATAATATTCCAAAAACTAGAAATATAATCCATTCTCTTGTTTTGATACTTTAAATAATAGGCATGTTCCCAAACATCAAGCCCAAGAAAAGGAAACAAGTCATTTTGATACATAATAGGATTATCTTGATTTTGTGTATTAGTAACCACGAGTTTTTTGCTAGTAGTATTGTAGCATAGCCATGCCCATCCAGATCCAAATACAGCAACAGCGGATGCATTAAAGGTTTCTTTAAGTTGATCTAGACTCCCAAAATCGTCTTTTATTTTCTGGTGAAGAGAAGTAGAAATATCTTTTTCACTGCTTTGTGGATTTAAAAAATACCAAAAAAGGCTGTGATTGTAATGACCGCCCACATTGTTATGTATTTTTATTAGTGAATCCTCTTTTGATCGACCTTTATTGTCTTTAACTATGTTTTTAAGGATATATACTAGTGTTTCGTTATTTGTGTAAATTTCCTTTTTTTTAATCTCGGCGTTCAAATTGTTAATATATGCTTGGTGGTGTTGCGAATGATGAACGTTCATTGTTTGTTCATCAAAATATGGCTCAAGTGCTGAAGTACTGTATTGTAATTGTGGTAGTGAAAACATTTAAGGGGCATAAGAAATTATAAAAGTATGGACGAGAAATAGGCCATAATTGAAAATATTATTTTTTTATTTATGTGCTAAGTTCCTTTTTTTCAAAATCATCTATTGAGACTTAGTCAGCCTATTGGGAACATTGCACAACTCCTTGATATAATTGAAAATATAATCAATGAGTATATAAATGTAATGACTTGCGATGAGGTGGTTACAAGATTTCATAAATATATCTTAATGAGTAAAAAACCACTGTATAGTAGAAGCATGAATGCTATCTTTCACATTATACAAAACACCTGAGCTCATATCATTTGACAAAAGAGAAGCAGTTGACAAAGATAGATCAGGCGAAGGTAAAAAAGATGCACTAAGGAATGGAGAAATATTCCTAATGGGCTGTTACATCTCAGTATAAGAATAATAAAAAGGAGATAATTAACCCATACATAAAAAAACGAAATATATATAATTTAGGAGTGTGTGGGATAGCAATATAAGAAATATCATTAAATTTAGGATATATTAAAAAGGTATATAAAATAGATTTAATGGGATAGAAATATAAAAAATGACATTTAATTGAGATTAGAATTAAAGGTTGGTACACAAATGCTGGTATTACCATTTACAACGTGATTTTATGACAATAATACCGGTGACAGGAAAATAAAGGAATATGTGTTAAACTATATTTGAGACTGCCATACTTAGAAAAAAAAGTTAATATGATAATTACCATAAAACCATGAGGTAATATCATTTATATGATAAAATTTTGATTTAAATTCATGAATAAAAATTATAGATCACGAGGAATTGTTTCATGAAATTCCCTGTTCTATATAAGATATATGAAGTAAAAGATGATGAAATAAATAATATAATTTATATGATCTATAAATTTAAAACAAAATTTAGGAAAGGAAAAATTATAATATTACTTTTACAAAATAAGAAGATTTTCAATTAAAATTAAAGTACACTCTATATTTAGAAATAAGTGATTTGTAAATTATTCTTTAATATTTTTATCGTTTTCGGAATTGAAATACTGGAATGAATTCAAAATGTTATAGGCTTGAAAATTGTATCAATTAAAAACGACGAACATTGAACTTTAAATCCCCATACTTTTTTATGAAAATTGCAGTAAATTCGCGTTAAAACATTTATTTTATGACAGGTAATGGTTTTTTATTTTGTTTCAGCCTTTAAGATATATAATAAGCCATTTTATATGTTTCAAATCGAAAATTTATGGATGTTTTTTTACAAAATTTTTAGAAGGTTTCGCATAACCGGTTTTTCAAGCAATCTTAACTATTGAATTTTAAGTAAAACAAAGATACGACAATTTCTTAAAACCTATATATACATTTAAAATTTAGTTTTACATAAAGCTTTGGTTGCAAAAGTGTAATCCTATTATCTTCAAAGTATCTGGCGGTAATAATTATCTTTTTTTATATAATATCAATATCTATTTTTTATTTCCTTATTTTGCGGAAAACAAAAAAAGATAAACCATATGAAATATACTAAGAATCTTTACATGTATTGAATAAAAGTGGCGCTTAAATCAACCAATATACTTAAATTTGTTTATAAAACTCACATATAAATAATTTTTGAATGGATATGCTGCTATAAGTTTATACCCTTAAGCACGAAATCGGATTTCGGAAACAATTGCTGTTATATATAAACCTTCAATATACGGCACAAATTTAAAAAAAAGATAATAAAATTCAATTTGAGATTTTAAAATTTATAAAATAATTCTAAACATAAACAGAAAAATAAGATAACATAAAATTCTAATTGAATTTACTCATTTATATATGTTTTACTTCTATATATTATAGGAAGTTTGCATTATATAAATAGGAACCATTTATTATCTGCTGCGTCTCTCAGTGAGACTCCCCCAGCACTTTTTGTCACTATTAATCACCGTGGATTGGGCCATTTCTCATAGGCGGCTGTCATTATGTGGAGGGAATGAGATTCTGTCTACTGTTCATCGCTAAGGTATACACGCTACAACCACACTCTACACTTACCTATATCCTTGCTGAACGGTGTGGATACGTTTTCCATGCTGGAGGCACAATTCAACGGCTTATACGGCAACCTCTTATTTCTCATGGCTTGCCAATGTCTTATGGTTTTTCTTTTATTTATCACTGGCCGCCATATTTGGTATGTTTCTTAAGAGTAGATATGTTTGGAAATCAGTGAGGTAGGTAGAAGTGGAACCCGCGACCCCTCACTGGGGCCCGACTTGTAAACCACACAACCATACCACCCTAAGATAAGATAACATAAATAATAATAATTATTATTTGTGTTACATTAATAACAGTGGGAAAAGAATAATATATGAAACTCATAGGTTTTTAAACTATAATTGCAATCATTTTTGTTCAATTAGTTTTTAAAGATAAAGATGGAATATAAAGGTATACATAATGAACACGATTATATCGAGTACAGGTAAATTTCTGTATTATAGTTATAGTACACAAAATCTAATTTTTGGAAATATTAAGTAAATTTTTATGATCAAACTCTTTTTAAAACTTTTGTTATTTATAATATTAAAAGCCTAAATCATAAAAAATATATAAAGTATTAATAGTATAATGAATTAAGTAAAATGATTAACTATACTAAATTATAAGTTCGTTTGAAATTTTTTAGTTGTTCGTTTAGAAGGGATGATTTGAAAACGATCCCGTAGTGTGAATTAGAATAATATAATACAATTTAAACATAAAAATATTTTTTTTAAAAATGAATACATATATTATAACTTGGGACGGGGTGGTGACACAATATAATTAAAGGTAACTCGAAAACTCGTATTTGCGTAACCGATAATTCCATATATACAAACGTTGGGATGGAAAAAAAATCTTAAATTAATAGATCTTGAAATAGGAGAGGGTTTGAAGAAGAATTCGGTGATAAAAGATATGAGAAAGTATAAATACACTGTGTGCACAGAAAAAATAAGCAAATTATTCTCGAGATATAAAACCTAAAATAAAAACTATGGTTAGATTATTAGTGAAAATTTGATGCAAAAATGTTGAATATAAATATAATCCTTCTGTTTTCGTATATTTAAAAAATAAGCATTTTTATTTACACTAGCAAAAAAAGCAAGATATGAAAAATATAAAAAATTAAGTATTATACGATTTTTTGATATATTAAAAGCTTTTTAACACCTTTTTAGTGGTATTTTTAAATTTAAAATTACAAAATACAATTTATTTTAGTAAATGACTTGGTAAACAATGGTTTCGTGATATTTTTTTATCAAAAAACATAATGATAATATATTTTTTTAAGTCTATTGGTTTTTAATTTTTATCCATTTTTTACGCTATTTGAAATATCACAACAGGTACAAAAAATTAAGGTTCTGAAAGATAAAATATACTCTTTGTGTCTAGTAAAACGAGTGAAATTTTGTCGAAACTTGATTTTATATGTTAGAAATGTTTTTTAGAAAAATATAAAAAAACATAACAGTAAGGATTTATATATTTGATTTGTTCACGAGTAATAAAATAATACATATAGTATTTGTTTATTAAATATTTTATACATAATTGGATTATCTTTGCGTCAATCTTAATCATATATTAAATTTCCAATATTTAAAAGTATTTATAAAACTATATTAATTTATGTAACAATAAAATTATCATAAACAGCTAGTTGCAAAGCGTGATAGAATATTTTATCACATTAAAAATATATTTTTTTATTTTATTTTACCAATCACATTAATAAAATAAAAATGATGCTACAGCTGTAACAGAATTTATGTTATCTAAATATATGAGATGATAATTGACACAGTTTGAACAAAAAAATATAATTATTTGATATAGCACAATTGTAAGCAATCTAAAAATTTTTTACGATTCAAAATCTTTAAATGAATATAATAACACATACTTTATCCACATAGTATAAATAATATGTTAAATATATAAATAATACAAAAATATAACAGCGAGCATATTTTTTAAGAATAAATAAGCTCTAATAAATGATTAAAGAAAAAGTTTATTATTAGAAGTTAATAAAATTATCAATTCAATACAAAAAAAAAGATTCAAAAATATTTCACGATCAAAAAAACGCACCTTTGTTTTTTTTTAGAATTAACTTTATCACTCTTTAAAAAATAACGTCAAAATTTAGTCAAAAATTTATGTTGAAATTTTATTATATGATAGTTTTCCATGCAAATCAATTTATATGATAATATATAGTTATAATTTGATTTTTTTGATAAATCGTTATAATCTGAAACCCTTTAATTTCTCCCTATATCAAAAAAATCTGTAATAGCGGAAAATATTTCTAAAGTAATATTAAAAAAACATACTATTTTATATGGCAAAATATATTTTGTTTATATTGATTAGATCTCAGGACAGAAAAAAACACGAAAAAAGATAGAGAAAGTATGAATGTCATTAATAAGCACATTTATAAATTTCAAACAAAAATTTATAAAAATACAATTAACAATATAGGATTAAATGGATATTTTAACATAATTCTTAAAACTAAAAAAATCTTATAAAAAGCTAGCAAATATTCAGAATTTATATATTTGAGCCGCATATCGATTTTATTTATCTTTAAATACACGGAAATCGTCATAGATGCATAGAAAATATCAGAATCTTTAGACAAATGAATAATAAATAGGATAAAAAATTTAAAATTTAAAAGATCAAAAATAAAATAGTAAATGCAACTCTTTGACAAGAATTTTATATTTAAAACTATATATCTTAAATGATAAAATTAATTCTTTAGTGTAAAATTTGGATGTTTTATCAGTATATATTTTGAACATTTTAGTGTTTTTTTTTGCATGAAAAATTTATGAGGGCTAACTCTTGTAAATATATGTTATAAATATAATACATAAAAGTTATTATTTATGCATAAAAGGTTTAAAACAACATCTACGCGAATATACTCATGCGCATATATTAATGATAATGGAATAATGACAAATTCAGAAAGTAAAAACATTTTTTAATTGGTTTATATATGGGATCTTATGCTAATAGGGGCAAAAACTTTTTTAAACATCTCAGTCAAATTTAGATACTACAATAATGTCATATTAAGTAAACAAAGCAATTTGATTGCGCATAGAATGAAACCTTTTTACATTTATCTTAAATTTTGCATACATTTGTTACTTATAAAAATCAACTTTTGATTATCGAGCACTGGAATACGTAATAAATTCATTTCTACTGAATTATACATAAATTTTGTTCTATGAATAGATTAATTCTGATAATTTCACGTAAAAAACCTTTCTAATATCATAAAAAGGAAAAACCTTGTTTTTTATTGACTTTAAGACTACAAATCAATATTATTGCAAGTCCTGGAATTTTATTTTATATTCATATACAAGAAATTCGATTAGCATAGATATTTAAATTTACATGATTTTGAAATCTCAAAACATGAATTCAAGCCTTTTCTTTAATATACAGTTTTTAGCGGGATGTAAATTAGCAAATATAATAAACAAAAAAATATATATATTTTAAATAAACATTTTACCTCTAAAAAATTCACTATACATTTTTATATTGCAAATAAAATCGACCTTTACAAATTAATATATTTATAGACAAGACAAGTCTGCCTAAAACACACATATAATAGGTATTATTCAATATTTTATTTAGAGAACTTACAAAAGGGCTATATATATTTTAAACTTTATCTGATACAAATAAAATGTATTTTATCATATAATAACAGTTAAAAACTATAAACGAGAGTATTTTTCGTTAAGACTATTTATGCTCTAGATTACACAATAAATATATATTTATTTGTAATATATGATGTTTGATATTTAATCATTGATTAGAAAATTAAAATTTTGACTTTTTTCTGTGATTATAAAATTAGATTTACATTTTAATTCACAGGAATAAAAGGTAGATTAATTTCCTCTTTACTTTTTATTGGCGAAAAGACAACATAAACACCTACAAAAAGCATTAAAGAGGTAAAAAAATTTAAAGACATTATTAACAAAGTTAGAAACTGTATATAGGTAAAACACAAAATTTAGAGAAATAGAAAATTTTTATATTTAGGAAAAAGATGTATAATTCGATACGAAATGTGTAAAGACACAAATCCACGAAAAAATTTTACGAATGACAAATGAATAAAAATGTGAAGAAGTTGGTAAATATTGATTTTTGCATGGCTTATAATATAAAAACCTTTTTAGCATAATGAAAAAATTACCCTGCAAATTTTTTTTAATAGAAAATTAATTAAGAATGCGATTGCTGTTTAAATACAAGTAAAAACAAAAAATCATTATATTATATGCAAAATAACTTCTTTAGAACAGCTTATTTTATTTATATTACACATGAGAAATCTGAATGCAGAACACTACGAGAAATTTTTTTATTTGATGCCATAACAAACCAAAATATAAAAAAATAATTTTTATATAATTAATGAAATTACCCTATCATACACTTTATTAGACATTAGTCGGCCTAAAAAACATCAAATTTATGAAAATCTAATGCGAATACTACCAAGATCACAAGACATATCACGGGAACTGATTTCTGTATGAAAATATCTCCAATATTTAGATACATTTATGAATGATCAAGATATTTAATAAAATCACGGACAAATAGCATCAAAAATATTATTATAAATAAATATAACTCTAAAGGTTAAAATATAAGAAAAATAAGATGAGAAATGACTGACATTTGTAACCATTTTTACAAAGTAAACTCTAATTCGTATATTTTTATTTCTTTCGAATATTTTAGTTTTTGCAGAAAAGTTTAGGTTTTTTTATAATTTTAAACATTAAATGTACCTCTTATAACTGCCAGAAATATTATTTATTCGATTTATAATAGAAAAGAGATAGTCCCGTTTAAGTTCTAAATATATGTTTAGACAAAATATTGTGATGATTTTATCAAAAAGATATACTATTGATGCAAGTTTGTATTATACATATATAATTGGATAATATTCTATTAAAAATTGTGAATTATGTGAAAAATAAATTCTTTTTTGCAGCACATATCATAATGCGATTTTTATTTATAAACAGTTTTTTTTTCAACCACAGTTATTAACTGGATTTTATCGATAAGAAGAATATCTATGACACAATTCTACCACTTTTTAATGAGAGTAAAACTTTTTTTTTTGAGAATTTATTATTTTCACATTACAATTTTATATACAAAAATAAAAAGCTTTAACAAATATATACTTACATTGAGGAATTCAAATATATTGCAGGTTGCATTGAATGAGAAAGTTTTTTTCCTCTTATACAGAAAATCATTTATATGAACTATTATCTTGTGATTAGTTGACATCAACTTTTATATCACATAGTAATTTAATAATTAGAAAATATGAAACACATAAAAGATTAAAAATAGAACAGAAAAACATTTGATAATAAGATTTCGCTTTATCTATCATAAGCGCACTTTTTATCTATAATTATGATAAATTTTTTTTTGACGGTTTCAGAAATTCATCTTATAATCGATTGGAATCGAAACTGTGACTTCTATAAGATGATTTACATTACCGTATTGATTTTACATATGGGCTATATGAAATGTAAAGAACAAACAGATTTTCTTATTCCAATTTCAAAGGTTTTTCCAGGTATAAATTGTGATGGTGGTGCTAAATTGAAAAACAAATTCTCAAAAAACAATAACTTTACACCCATAACACAGTCTCTGGATAAAATTACACAAATACGCAGTAAAAAGGGAAAACAACGGATATATGGAAAGGTTTTAAACAATATTTTCATTTATAAGAAGAAAGATAACAAGAATAGCGACAAAGAAGAAAAGAAAAACATCGAATTATCACAAAGCGACCAAAAATTCTTAACAAATCAAGGTTATACTAAAATGGAAGATTTAGATGACCAAAAAAATATTTCCAATGAATCCGGTGAAAAATGGAATTCAAAAAATGATTATGCAGATCAGATGATAAAATATGATGGCAGGTCTAACCCATACTTTATTTCAGAAATTAAAAGAAATAAAAGAGAACATTTAAAAATTATGGACATCACAAAAGCATACAAAAGATCGTACAAAGGAGATTTTCGACGATCTATGAATAGTGATAGACTTCTTTTAAATTTTTATGCAAATTCTTCGAGCTATTATAGATATATGAGGCGTCAAGAAAGAAATTTAAGGATTCTCAAAATTATTTTCGATAATTTTCAAGATTGAATAATTAAATCATAAAACAAAACCTCGAAGATATTTCACAAACCATTATTAATTTATGCATATTTAGATCTCTTTCGAAATTAGAACCTTCTTAATATTATTACTAAAAGTATTGTAAAATATATATTATCCTCTACGAATAGAAATTATTAAAGTATATTTTATAATTACTGAAAGTCATATAAAATCAGGTCTTTTGGGAAATTTTATAAATTTAAAAATATTTTTTCTGCCAGTAAAAAGATAATAGCTGCATAAATTGATACTAGCAAACATTATAAACAAATTAATATATTTAATGCAAAAAGCGCGCATTAAAAATCATTAATATTACGAGACAAACGATTTTTGCAAATATAAAGTGTTATATGATGTCTATATTTTTTTTATCTATATAATTTTTTTCTAAATTAACTGCTAAATTATCAAAAATTTTCAAGAGGGTTCGAATATTTGTTTTAAAACATGAAATGAAACTATATGTTATTTTTCTAAAAAAAGATCCTTTAAAAATTTAAATCAACAAATTATGTATATTTTTATCGTAAAACTATATCTGAGGAGATCATAATACACAAATTCTTCTTTTGATATACAAGTAAGGTACTTATTTTTATTTTTTTCCACGCTAAATATTATAAAGACAATTTAATATAATTATTCTAATTTGAAAGATAACAATAATTGCTTCAATATATGTTTCTAAAATTTTTACTTCTGAAAATATATAAAAAAAGATTTTAAAGAGGATGTGATCGAAGACTGTAAAATTGTTTGCATATTGAGATATACAACATATTTAAAATATGTTTACATGGAAAACATAAATATGTGTTTAAATATAAATAAAACATTATTATTCTTTATCCATTGTTTTGTTTTCCCAGATATGAGGGTTTTATATTTTTTTATACAATTTGTCGTGCCTTAAATGTTTTTAAAGATTTTTTACATATCTCAAGTTATATTAATTTGTATGATATAACATAAATAAAATATGTCAATTTTCATAAGTAATGACCAATCGATAATTTCGTATTTCGAATTAGACCTTGAAAATAATTTTCGAGTCAGAATAAGGAATGTAAAATAAAGCCGATGTACGAAATTATTTTATTCTTTTTTTATCTATACAAATAGCTCTCCAAAAAGAGGCATCATATCTTTGCACTTAAAAAAATAAGTTTTAAATAATATTTTAAATAGAGTGACAATATGGTAATAACCATATAAAATATATTTCATTTAATGAGATTTTCGCTTTATCATCTAAAACTTTCGTATTTTTGAAACATTCTGGATTCATTTATAAAACTTCGCCTTAATGACAAGATAGCATAAAGAAGCTTTATATCGCAAAAAAATATAAGCGATCGATTATTACCATTTAATTTTAGAAAAAAAAAATTTTAATGTTGTGAATTGAAAGTTCTTACATCAATGAGTCATTTGTTAAAAATAAAATGCAAATGAAGTCAATTTAATATTTAAATTTGCTTAAATTCAAATAAAATATAGTGTTGAATATATAATACCGCAGTAAAATCTAATTTTAAAAAAGACCTTGCTACAAAGCATAAGAAATACAGGAAAAAGAAATCATCAAAGTCTATAAAAAAAATAAAAAGATAAAAATATGACGGGTAAAACGTAAATTATAACATATCTATAAGAACAAAAAGTCTTAGAAGTCGTAATCTAATGCTTCGAAAGGTTTTTTACATAAGTTTAAAGCAAAAAAAACAAAATATGGTTATATTAATGCAAAATATAAAAGTAGATCTTAATAAATAGCAGAAGTTCTTATTTATGAAATAAATTCTAAAAAATAACAAGAAGACTGATAAACATAATTGATAGTTCATTAAACAAACCAGAAAAATTTAATGCTCAATCTATTGTTTTAATCAAAATAAAGTTAACTAAATTACTTTGTTTGAAATTTACAAAGATTAAAGCTTATTATACTTAATTTGAAAAAAAAGCAGTTTTTAGTTTTTTGAGTAGAATAGAATAAATAACAAAATTAAAAAAACGAATATTTATAAAATAATATATACTTTTATGATAAAATATTTTTATGACTAAAAATCAAATATAATATTCATGTTTCATTGAATATAAATAAATCATAACCCCAACAAAATAGATCATAGTATATGCTACTTTTTATATTGGGCAATTATATAATAATCATTCATTTCAGATATTTAATCGGCGATATAATAAATAACAAGAAACTTAAGTGTTGTTTTTCATGCATCTTCATTATATAATGGCACAATATGGATTTGAAAAGATTTTAAAAAATCATAAAATCCTGTTATCATGTTTAATTTGTGCATATTTTTGGTTTATAACATCAGTCTGATTCTTTCTTTTCTTTTTATTTTTTAAAGCTGTATTCTGTTGCTATTTCAATCGTTTTATCATAATTACACAGAAAATATGTATGATATTTAAAAAATATACCTAAAAAGATTTATAATATTAAATATGATCATATATTTAACAAAATCTTTAAGATTGAGATGACCTAAGTAGTATGATCATGTAAAAGCTTAAAATCTAAATAGTTTTCTAAAATGTGTACTAAATTATAAATTTTTTTTACATTTTTAACATTTCATCATATGCTTTATAATATTAGCCATAAAAAATTTTATGGGCATGGTTTTAATAGTGAATTATTTCATTGCATAATTGAATACCAGAAAGAAAATACAGTCTTATTTTATAGGTTGAAATTCAAATAAATTTTGAATTTAAACAAAAAAATGCATTCAAGATAATCTAAAAGCGTTAGCTTAAGTTAAGTTTATTTGACACTTCAAAATAAACAAAAGACATTTATAAAAAAACTTTATTGATGAATATATTGAATTTACTAATTTGACCCCATCTATCGAATCGAAGTACAGGGAAACATTTCTATTATACAAATTATGGCTTTAAATACACACCGTTGCGTTTAAAATTTATGTGTGAATTTAGTGCGCCATGATCAAATGTATGTAAAAAATCAGAACGTTTTTAGTACTGTTGGTCAGCCCACTAGTGTTTAGTGTTTTCTTTGCAGCAAAGGCGGCAAAAAAATGGTTTGATAATTGAATGATGCAGTCTTCTTTTGGAATTTCAGAACCATCTAAAATTCCTAGTGAATTATACAAAACACACAACTAATACCGCATACACAAGTAAACAGAACATGAAATTCTATAGACCTTACTATATTAACAAACATTTATTTAAAATAGCATCATATGACAATATAAAAAAATACAGGTAAATTAAAGATAATTAGAGGTTCCTATTTATTTGTAAAATAAGATATAAAGGAAGTGGAAACATTATCAATAAGCGGGTTTAACAGAGGAACTAATTCTAATGATTTTAAAGCGGAAAAGATAATGATCCATTTATTTTTAATTTTTTGGTCGGTCTGATCTCAAAATGATAACTGAATATGATTATTAGATAATAAGATTTGAACTTTTAATTACCCCCATTGATACTTTTTCAAAAAAGTTAGTATTTTTTTTGAAAAGAATTACACATTTGTTATAATTTAGATTATTTGGGTGTATAAAATTTCAATTTATTTAAGGCATTTTTATTAAGAATTAATATTTTTTTCTGCAAATTTCGTTTTCTTGTATTGTATGCGTTGATTTATGCATCAGTTGTAACTAAATAGATTTGTAGTTTTCTTTACTTAACCTTCATTTATGTAAACATCTTCTGTAAAATTGGATTTTTAGAATCTTTATAATAAAGGTTAAATAATCATATTTATTAGGCTATACTTACAGAAATTTTACATAAAAACTTATTTTTCATAACATCCATATGATTTAATGACCAGATAATCACCCAATAGGTTTTAATTGTTGTTTAACTGCGTTCGAATATAATTTTTTGTATATTTTTCAGAAAACCAAGTCTCTTGCGATTAAATTATCCGGTAGCATATATTCACCCATTTATGCTGCCTTAAAGAAAAATACGATTTTGATCTTATAAAAAATAGTTTGTAATATATATTATATTATATTTTATTGTATCTACATACTTAAATACAGTTTTAAGTTTCCTAGATTATCATAATAAAACTTATATTGATTTTAATCGTCAAATTTTACCTTTATCTACCTAAATCCATTACTTGCGTATGCCTATAAATTATAATAGGTCTTCATGTATATACATGGGCTAAGATATATTTTATTATGCATTTTAGAAAATTTAATTTGTTAATAAGCCCAAAAATCTTAAAATTTTATCTTACACCGGCAAAAAAATCTTTTTTATTATTTAATGATATTAACGTAAATTTTTTGGTATAACCATACCCTCTTATTAAATATTTTAAGGCTTTAAAAAATATATTTTTTTAATTTTAGCTAAAATAAATATATAAAGTTATATAAAGCAATTTTTTCACGTTTTGCACTCTTTGTTAATATATACGGTTAGTTGCTATAATTGTACAATGATTCACTTTTCCCAAATTATACGTGAACTGCGAGGAGATTTAATATATCTTCTCTATATTTTATGTAATAGTGCATATTTTATTTTCTCATTCGCAAAAATTAGTTCATTTATATATAAAGATCTATGTGCGATTACAAATAAATAGCCTTAAATATGTTTTTATACTTTCATTGAAAATTTTATCAGTTTTTTTTTTGTAAATAAAGTTAATTTATGTTATATAAATTTTCAGATAATATATATATCACAATAATTACATAGAAAATGCACTACAAAACAATTAAAAGGGGCCATTCTATAATACTTTTAAACGAAACTATAGTTGTGATCTGCAAGAAAAAATATATCAAGCTTTTATACATATAATGAAAAATAGGTTTAAAGCAAACTAATAATTTTTTTGCGTTATTTGCATGAAATAATTTTTAATTCGATTTTATAAGTTTCATGTTCAAAATTATCTATACTATAATGATCTCAAATCGTTCAAAATTTATATTTATGCAAAAAGCAATAAAAAATTATCAATAAAATTTAAAGCGATTTGTATCTGTAAAGAGTAATTTCAGGAATTATATTTATGAAAATAGTTATTACGTAAGAATTAAATATATTTCCATTCTATATGCCAATTACTTTTTAATATATAAAGGAAAAAGTGTATATATAACTTTCTAAAAATGCTGCCTTATTAGTAAATTCTGATTTGTCACTTACACCGATTCAATAAAATTTTTATAGTTTGATTATAGTAAAAAATCTGAACATGGTTTTTTTGCTTGATATTTCTAATTTAATATTTATATTTTATATATATTTTTTAAAATTTGTTTAATTGTATATGTCCGAAATTTATATTAAATAAATATAAATGCAAATTATGTAAGATTTAAGCACATGCATAATATTTATATGATGGCTAATAAAGGCTTTACGCATCTGCATAGGCAAAATAAAAGGAAGAAATAATGATTAGAAAGTTATATAAATACTAAAAATTGCAAATAAAAGTATAACATACAACTGCAGGTATTTTTATCTTTATTTTTTAAATAACGTTTTTTTTATTACTATATATAAAAATATATATAAATGGTTCTATAAGATTATAATTTTTACTTATATATATTTAATGTAATTAAGCTAAAAAAACCTTACCATTTCGAATTCCTTATTTTCTATTATAACATAAAACTAATTTTAAGAATATTGAGGTGAAATAAATACAGAGAAACAAAATCATAAAATATTCAGATGATAAATATCATAAACTATGAATTTATATGAAAAAGTCCTTTAAATAAAATTTTCAAACAAAAACATATTATTTAATTACACTATATTTTAGTCAATTGCACATAAGTGTTATATGTATGTCGGTTAATAAAATAATTCCTCTTTCATTGTAAATTCAAGTAAACACTATCGAAAAAATAGCGCCACAGATCATACAAATATATGCAAAAAAATTCGATCTAAGATAGAATCTGGCTTTCTATTTAGAACATATAACATATTGTAGTAGTTATTATGTACTTAGATTATTTTCATGTGGAAAGGTTTTACTTGTGAAAACATAAATTTATTAAGCTTATTCACAATAAGATGCCTTAAAAAATTAAAATAATGGGCAAAAATAAATTAATCACTATAATTGTGGTTTTATGTTTTGGCTTGAAGGCAATTTATTTAAAAATCATATTTTTTTATTGCCATAAATTCGATATATATTTGCCCTCTATTTTTAAGGAAAACTAAAGTTATCTTAAAGTTATTTATTATATATAATTTTTTGCATAATCATATCTCTGTATGCATTACCAGCATAGTAAAGTTATCTTAAAGTTATTTATTATATATAATTTTTTGCATAATCATATCTCTGTATGCATTACCAGCATAGTAAAGTTTTTTATTTTTTTTTGCTTGTGTTTGCGATCAATTATAAAAAATATCATTTGTTTATGGACATTGAGCTTTTTTTGTTTTTTACATCTTTAATTGCCCTCGAATGCATTTAAAAAATTATAAGTTGGTTATGTGTGAATTGGGTAAAAACATGTTCTGTTGAATTTTATGTTTAATTATAATTAAAAAGCTGAATCTTTGTCCCGAATTCATTTGCATTTTATTTGTTAAAGAAATCAATATCTTGTGCTGCAAAGTTAATATATATAGTTTTATAAAAAAGGCATGCAATAGAATATAAATCACAAAAGTGTGTATTTTCCGAATTTTAGGTTTGAAAGGGTTAGGCTTTTTAGTAAATATGTAGATTTTTCATTTGTTATATAAGAATTTATGTAAATGATTTTTACTATTTTTTTTTGATTATGCTGTATAAAAAGCATCTATGAAGCTTACTAGTTATTAATTTTGCATATTCTAATATTTTCGATACATGAACTTGTGCATATTCACATTTACTTTGATCGGAACATCATCTAAAAAAAGTGGCACATCTTGGAGCATTTATAATTTTATACAAATTGCGTTGGGTTTACCATAATGATAGAAATTTTATAAATGAAACTTCATATCTATTTATTTGATATTCATTGTCTTAAGAGACGTTTTTCCTAAAAAAAGAAGTAAAAAAAAAATCAATGTATTTGTTATTACTAACATAGATCGAATTGTTACTTTTTTTTTTATATGCGATTCATTGTTAGTATAGATTTTATTTAAAACTTATTGGATAATTTATATCTTTGTCTTAATTCTCAAATTATGACAGATTTTATCACAGCTTTTATATAAATATGTGAAATCTTTAGATTTTCCACTTGATTTTGATTGATTTTTACGTGTTTGTAAGATATAATTTGCTATTTTCAAAAAAATTATTATCTTATCATGACTTATGAACACTCTAATATATATTCTCGTTTTTTTTAACGATTTATTGCATACATTTCATGGTTTTCAGGGCATCATTGCACATTAACTCTTTTATTTTCTTTTTACGATTATAACAAAGAGAAATAAAAATTTTTAAAAGAACTTTAACATTGGAGTTAGACCAAACATATAAGGATAACTTAATCAGCTGGATTATTGTCAATGATTTTCAGATGGAAAAATATATCATTTTTAATCAGTTTTTGTTGCTCAGATATACACTTTTATTGTGCGAGGTATAGAACACCTATGAACGTTTGGTTAAAATTTCATTGGCTGTTATACAACCAAGCATCAAATTCACAAATATATTATCATAAACGCGGACTAAAAGTAAATATACGTGTAATTTTATTTAAAATTTTAGAAATGCCTAGAATTTTAACATCCATGCACCAGTGGTTAAAAATAATCATTCAAGTGACATAATAACTTTAAAAATTTTAAATTATCTATAAAATGTGCTAATGTGTAAGATATAAATAAAAAAAAGTGTAAATAGCCATAACCAAGCATTTATATTTGTCACACACAAAAATTATAATTAATAATATGAAAAATACAAAATATTCTAATATGTGTAAATTTCGTAAATTTAAATTTATTAATAGGCTAAAAATATAATTGTATTGGCTAATGCCTTTTTTAGTTTCATTATTTCAAAGCAAAATATTGGTCTGATATTACACAATTTAATTAGTTTTAATTTATATTCTGTTTCAAAGTTATTTTAAGTATGCATATAGAAAGGTTATAATTCCTAGAATGTACCCTTATAGCAGATTTATTTCGTTTGGTGCAATAGTCTTGTTTTTGAAAAAAATATATGGAAGTAAAAATACCAGTATTGAGAAAAAGCAGGATATAAAAGATCCCAGCGCAGAATCTGATTGCAAATACGCTCAAGGTAAATCTAGAGAAAATTCAAACTGTTGGTTTGTTCTTGATCCAGGCACAACCTTAAAAGGAAAAAAAGCAAAATATATTGAGCGCCCCACTGCAAATGATCCCGTTTCATTGGTAAAAGATCGAGAAAACTCGTTTTTAGGACTTTTACATACAAATTTACCTTTAAAATCTGTAATGAAAACGACAAAAGGTTCTGAAACTATAATATTAAAGCAAAAAAAATAAAAATTATGATCCTTAAAAATACTTTAAATGCTAAAATAACGTGATAATAAAATAAAATGTTAAATTAAACATAAGATTTTAATATAAAAACAAAAAACAAATTCTATATCGCATACATTTTATATCACGAAATACATAAATCGAAATAATAATCAAAATTTAGAATATAACAGAACATTTAATTGCTAATATATTAAGGTTATAAAAAAATTTCTTTTAAAATGACTATAACAATAATAATTATGCAGTAAAACCTTATTTTTTGCTACTTAAATATATAAGAAAGGTTTCGGATATTTATGAAAATCAAAATAGGTACGTATGCGCATGTTTTAGATTAAATTACTGATAAAATTTATAATATTAAAAATGCATTTTTTATATATCATAAATAACCAATACTGGTTTTATTTAAAATCAGATAGATAAATTCTATCAATCAAACAATGTTATTTTTTTAGTTGTATATTTAATTGACATCTTATTTTCCTATGAATATGAATAATTAAATACCCATGAAGATACTTGCAACCAATATCAGTAAAAAAAGCTGAAAATTTAATATTTTCCTAATTTATGAACTTATCATATAATTTATCTGCCAGAATCACATGATACATATATATTTAAATTAAAAACAATGTTGATAAAATTTACGGTTTTATTTACTTTTAATAGATAAAAAAACTATGATTCGAGTTATTTAGATAATATGGATTTGTTATAAACACATAAGTTTTATGCTATCAAGAAAAATTGACTGTAAAAATGAAAAAAAATCTGAAACCATACGGTTCAAGAAGAAATTGAAAACTAAAAGAGAAAATAAAAGTGGTACAAAAATAAAAACGAATCTTAAATAAATAACACGATCTATCAGCTATTTTTGTGTATGATAAGAAGACATTCTTGATCAGGTTATAAATATAAGGAATAATCTATACTGATAATCTGAAGAATATTGATAATGTGAAGCTAAGAAAATACAATATATTAATATATATTCACCCTTATTATCAAACGTAGAACTCAAATATTACCATACGTCATAACTTGGGATGGGGTGTTACAAAATATTATAAGTCGTATATCTAGGAGCTAGAAATGCTAACTGAAGCTTAAACATACGCAATAATAATAATAGAATCATAATAGACTCTTATACAAATAAGTATTATAAGAAGAAGTTACGTCGAGGAAGATTTTAAAGATGATGAGGTGGAAATAAGCATCAGCCAGATCTGTTTAATAGAGCAATCCAAAGTTTATCTAAATCAAGCATAGAAAATCTAAACATAATAAAAAACCAACTAATGCAAATCAATGATTATCATCCCCTATTTATTTTTTAAGTCATAATGCATAGATTTTTGAAAAAAAATTATAGCAAAAGATTGAAACATATTGAAAATATTTTACTTTTGAAGTAAGGAGCAAAAAGTTAGAAAAAGCAAAAGATTATTTATTGCAGTAAAAACCCAAAGCAGAAGTCATCTTTAAGGCAGGAGCCGTATGAGAAAAAATATTGGGGCAGAAAACGGTATGACAAAAAAAAAAGTTACAAATGATTGATTGTTTGTTCTAAAAGGTATATACATGCTAGTTTAGTTTTTTATTTTTTTTTGATATATATTTTTAAATAAAATCTTTATATTCTAACAAAATATGCCACACGAGATCAGTGTATTATACAAAATAACAAATAAAAATATTCGAATAGTCTTATTGAAAACACAAAGAAATATAAAAAATATGATGTAAATTATGCCATAATGTACATAATATTGTTGTATTTTTTTATAATTTTACAATTTTCTGATGCTTTTTTTGTCTAATTTTACCGAAAAATTATATATTTATAAATTATTACTCAAAATATTCAAATATAAGATTTTAATGTCAATATGATGATTTATATATGATTCAAAAATATAGAAATCAAGGTTTTTATATATATATGAAGATGAACATGATATTAGCAAAAATTAAAAAACCAATTTATTATTTATTTCTGTCTTTAAAGCCCGTAATAACAAATTTTTTTAATTTTATATTTTTTGTAATATTATCTTTTATAAACTTTTTAGCAAGGAAAATATTTTACAACCATATTATAATACACATAAAATAGTTTTGATACTCGAAGAATAGCATTCGAATGTAAAAAGTCACAAATATCATACTTACATTAATCGTTCATATATATGTTTGAGGGTAATATAACAAAGAGATAAAATATTTTAGCAGAAATAAATCAGCCTTATTTACCAGTATTTTATTTATATATTTATCCAAAAACTTAAAGTGTGTATAATATATATGAGAAACTTATCGTTTCGGAGCTAATATAGGCATATTTGAATGCATAATAAGCCTTTAAATATTATTTCGCTACGTATAGTATTTTTTTCATATAAAATAACGTATTCTAGACGCTGATTTTTCAAGTTAGACTCGCGGCTGAAACAGGAACAAGAAATATATATTTTTTTTTTATTTGAACTTTTGACAAAACGAATAAAAAGAATGCTTTGCTTCATTTGATGTAAAACTAGTTTTTCAATGTAGAAAATATTATCAGCGTTTTTAAGTTCATATAGTTACCCTTTAGTTCAAATAATGTAAACACATTTTTATTTAATTTATAGTATAATTTATCATGCTTTTTCAATGATAAACATAATAATAAGAAATCACATAAAACTCTTTATTATATGTTTAATAGCATCAGAAAGAATTTACTCTGACTAGTTAATTATTTAAGACTAAAAGTATATCCCTCAATTTATTCACGTGGAAAAAATAGAAGAATACACAAAAATTACATATGAAAGCCCAATATTTAGAATTTACACAATGATGTATCGTATAATATGCATAAATTGTAAATCCGCTCGCTAAATAGAAAATTTTAATGACATAATTTTTCATCAAAAAAAATATAGCTTCATGCGATTTACATAAACTAAAAAAATAAATAAAATATCAAAAAAAAATTCATGTATAGGATGTTTGATAATGAAATTTAAATTTCCGAAAATTTTCTTGTATATATTCTTTGGATAGAAAAATTTGTAAATTATTTTGGGGATAATAAGAACAAATATGATAAATTTAAACACTATGGAAATAATTTAGTCCAATAATCATGAAAATCATAAAAAATTTGCAGACAAAACACAGATTTATATTCTAAAAAAAAATCAATATAAAATCATGTATAAAACGCATGTAAAATACAAATAGTTTTACTTGAATTTTTTTCTACAACGATATACAATTATTGCAGATATTTAGACTAGGATGAGACTCTTAAAACTACATTATAAAACTCAAAAACACAAACTAAAATGAGCCATATAATTAAAATTCTGGATTGAGATAAAAACAATGAACACATAGCCTCTAAAGATGAGAGAATCGAAGAAGATATGATGAAAAGGATATAGAAAAGAGTATATATATGATTCATCTATTAGAAATCAATCCATATAAGCATATATAAATAATTTCAAACAATAAATTCAAAATTGAACACAAAAAAATAAGATTAACTTTTTTATGATTTCAATAATTTTTGGAAAACAGGATTATAGAAAGCTCTTTAAGCCATTTACTAGTTTTTAAGCCCAAAAAAGAGTTTTTTTGTGTAAATTTGTTTGGTTACATATAGCTAGAAAATTCCTATCAAAAATTTATTTTTATTCGATCTAAATAGAATTGCGTTGTATCAAAGAAAAAGGCTCAATATAAAAAATGTTTGTCCCAATAAGACAAGATAATCCTAGTCAACATTATAATTACCAATAAAATTCACACAATTTATTACAAAATTCATTGAAATAGACAGAAATATTTATATATAAAATCATATTACGTAGACTGCATTTTCATAAAACTTTCAAATGCTCCCGTATCTTGCGTTAGTTTTTAATATTTTATTTTTTACTTTTTTTCCATAAATCTTGATGAAGCTATTTGAACAGGTTGTTATCGAGTTTAATATTTATAAAAGTTTAACAACACATCTTATAGATTTTTTTAAAAAATTTAGTCTTTGGATTGCTAAGCACACAGAAATATTCTAAAAACATTTGTAATCTTCAGGTAATATAAATTACTAAAAGTTATGAATTGCAAAATAAATTTATACCAAAATGAATAAACGCAATCAATTACAATAACAAATAGCAGCAAATATAAATAAATTACAAAAATATTTTCTGATGCAAAATGGGTTGAATATTTTGAATATTTATGCCGAATCTTTAATTCAAAACCAGAAAATTAACAACAAAAATCGCAATTTTTTTAGTATTATATAGATCTATTCGATTTGGTACACTTACATTACCTAAAGCATTTTTTAATACATATAATTTAAAAATTATAACTTAGTAAGAAGAATGAGTAGTTGAAATGTTTCATTTATTTTTAATCCTAATCTAAACATTAAAAAAAAACGATTTTTTTTGAATTTATAAAATAAAAAGAAAAATTAACAGTCTATGACTAAAAAAATACTTCATTTTTTCATGAACAAAAGATATATCTTTCGGTAAAAATTACTGTTTTTTTGGTTTCTTTTATATCGAGATTGGCACCGTAATCTGATACACAGACAAAAACTACATATCGTTCTAAAAATGGTATTTTATATTCTACTAGGACATCAAGGATCAAATTACCATCTATTTTGCAGTCTAAGACACATCAAATTCCCAGATAATATGTTATTGTATATATTTAGGACATTGCATTTGAGCTAAAATATGAGCCATGAAATAAATTTATCAAAACAAATATATCTGAAGAAAAAGAGTTTATAACATTTATAGCTATCATCATATAAAGATTTATTGTGCGATTAATTTCCTTACAAAAAATTTTCGATTTTCATATATAAAAAGTTTTAATTATATCTTTTAGTATATCAGTTAAGGTAAAGTCCGTTCTAATTTATTGAATAGACATATCACATATACTGGAAAAAAATTTACATTTTGCTTTTGTTATATATATATATTTTACAGAACTTTAATATTTTTCACACATAGAAAAACCATATATTTATAATGTTGTTTCATTTGTGGTAATAATTATTTTTATATAAAATTTTATACTTTTCATATAGAAAAATCATATGCTCATCAGACGTATATTTTAATTTATGGATATTTTTTTACAAAATTTTCATATTTTGTTCTTATATAAAAACCATATTTTAATCCGAAACCTTTCTATATATTTATAGAAACAGTTTTTTAAATAATTTCTATCTATAATTATAAAAATCTCATATTACGTATTGCTAGTTTCATATTGTTTTAATATTTTTATTTAAATTTTATGACGTCTGAAAAATAATATTACCTATCAATACGTTTATAGTAATTTATATGATATTTTTTTACAATTTTTTCTATATTTTTCTCTAAGAAAAATCATGTGACCCATTAAAACATTCATATTACTCATAAGTATCATTAGACCCTTTTCAATCTATTTATCTAAAGTAGAATCAATTAAGCAGGTAAATCCTTTATTTTTTCCGCTATTTTTATTATATAGTGATTCACTTGTTTTATCTCAATATACTAAGAAAATATATCACACATTAAAACGCTTCTATTAATTTTATTGCATGGAATAAAACCCATAAAATTTTTTCCTACCAAATGGTATCCCAACCTTCACAAAAAAGAACATATTCTAAAATACTCTATGTGACAGTTAATGCTTTATTACAACTAAATGTATCATATAGCAAAATTTTAATTGAAATTTGAAACGATAGAATATTTTTGTATATTCTATTGGTTTTTTGTAATAGATAAGCAATATAACTAGATATTTCATTTTATCAAAACATATGAATTTATTACTATTTATATCCACGGCATACACGGCTATTTTGCGCGAATACAAAGATCCTTTATACTGGAATCCAACACCATACGGGACACATCTAGCCTCGGATGCAAATGTTGAAAGATCAAAAATGTCCAGGATGGAAAGTCAGGAAGCCAGATCGATGGTTGCCAATATTGAATTAGCAAGGCTACCTCAATCCCATGAGAATTATAATAGTAGTAGACCATTTGTGGGAATGATATAAAATATAATAAATTGAACAAATCAATTATTTAATATTGAACGAATGCTTAAATATTTAAAAATAAAAAAAAATATATTTAATTGATCAAATGCTTAAGAGATCATCTAAAATTACAATGTCAAAATTAACTCTTAAATAAAATGTTGCTCTTCCTTTAATTAATCAATAAAAATATTTTATTTTTTATGAACCTATACATGATAAATTAATTAAGAAATTAATTCATATTGGAAGCTTCATGTTTCAAGATTCTCTTTATATTTTTTTGTTTGTTAAAGACGTAATGTTGTGTCTTTATTATTTTCTGAGTTCTTTTATAGAGTTATTTAGATGTTCTGCATTTTTTAGTTCGGGTGATTTACTTAAAACAGCATTTCCAGGTTATAAATCATCGGCCCAATACTCTATGAATTCAGCTGGCCTAGGAAAGTCTATTCTTGGATCGGCTAGTGGACTTGATTCCGGCTCATTGGATGAGGCTAGCAAGAAAATTATAGCTTCTTCCGTCGCTAAACAAGCGGCTGCACGATCAGCATATAGCAAATACTCGAAATCATATGGTAGTAGTAGTTCATCATCATCATCTTATGGAGGTGGGTATTTCGGCCAGGGAATGAATATGGCAGGAAGAACATTCGGAATATAATTATTAAATTAACTAGAGTTTTAATTCAAGCATAAAATGTATTATATGAAATTTTAAAAAATACCAGTTGATTAAAGAAATTGTTCTGTTCATAATTACATATAAAACGAAAACTAAACATAAAATCTATTTAAACAGCTATAAATAAAAAATAAACGGAATAATTCATTTATTTATCTTTTTTGTCAATTTCATTGTTAATTCAGAATTCAATAAATTTTCATTTACTTTTATGGAAATGTAATACTATTAAGCTTTTTGAACTTTATGGCACCATATAATAATATATAAAGGTACATAACTGTTACATTGCACATTTTAATTCAATATATTATTAATTTATAGGATGTCTAAACATAGTAATAGTTTAGTAGTAAATGTATAAATTCTCTGCCTTCTGTTGTAGCATGTTATTAATATTATTATCGCTTTTTATATTTACCTTAGCATCACAGGCCCTAAAAGAAAAAAAAATCAATTCCGATAATTGTATTAAAGAAACCCAAGAAGAAAAAGCTGGCAAATATTCTCATGACAATTTTATAAAGACCCATGGATTGAAGAAAAAGGCAGACGAAGATAAGGGTAAAAAAAGTGATGATTTGAATCAGAAAATCGTGATTAGTAAAGATTTGGACCAACTAGAAAATTCCAATCCGATTGATGAGAACGAATTTTTTTTGGAAAATATAAGAGTTGCCCTATATGATTGCTTTAATGTTTTTAATTAAATTTAATCCACCTGTAAACTATAAATTTTGCATACCTACACATTATAAAAAAGAATGCTTGTAAATATAAATTTTAAATTCATTTTTCCTTTTCAGAATTTTTCATATATTAATTTAATTTTGAATTTAAAAAATAAACGTGTTTTAAGAATATCAATATAGTAAAATATTAGATATATGAAAAAAAGTATTTTATATTTAGAAAGGCTAATAATATAAAGCATTACATGTGCAAATTCTATATCAGATCCGATATTTATCTAATCAATTCTACATAGAAGCCTTTTTCACTTTTTAGATTACAATTTTTAAGCTTCTCTTATAAACGCGAATTTGTAAAATATTTCAAGCTTTAGGTTTTTTTAATTCGTCTTTAGGACGTTTCTGTAATGGTTATTCGTCATATACGTTTAAGAGTGTGAAAAAAACTATATTTACGATATAACAATCCTTTTTGCCTTATAATTTATAATGCTTAATTATAGACACCACTTTTCCCGTTTACATTAATAACCAAGCTAAATGTGATAAATTGGTAAACATACTTAAAACGCAATCATTGTCTCAAGACAATTTTTTTTTGCTATCAAAACGGGATATATTTTATATTTTTGAATCATATATGTTTTCATCTTTTCTATGTAATTCAAAATATTTTTAGAATGTAGTTCATGCACCGGCGAAAATCGATTTTTATACTTTAATACATAAAGTCGATCGAATTCACATTGTTAATACAAAAAAAAATTATTTAGATCTATATTTCACACAGAGATTATATATAATTGCCACGTATAGGCAAACTATACGGTTTTCGAACAAAATAACCCCACATATATGTTAAATCAACTACTTTACCTATTTCAATTAAATTTTAAAAGAATATCTAGTTAAAACATAGATATCAAGTTTTAGAGTCGATTTTTTACAAATTTTTATAGAAAATGTGATTCCTTTGATGATAAAAAATTATACTGTAATTAGTTTATTCGTGTATCTTATAATAAATTACAGAAAAAAACAATATTCTCTTTACATCAGGTAATTAAATCTGAAAAAGAATTTTCCTGTCATATGATACCATTTTAGAACCATTTTTAATTTCAGTTGGAATGTAATAAGTTAGTTACATGACACATCGTCATTTATATCTTATAAACACAATAAGAATTTAAATTTTGATTTTAACATGAATGTCGTTGATTGACAAATGAAATGAAAATAAAGTTAAAAAAACCATGGAATTGAAAAAAATAACTATAAAAAACGTACTATCCACGTAAAAAACAAGCTATTTGTAGCACCGCAAAGAATTGGTATACTATTACAAAACTAGAATCTTAAATTATAAGTTTTCATATTTGTATTTTTTTGGCTAATCCAAGTCAGAATTAATACGTCTCGATTTATTGTTTCTTTTGGTTTTTTTAGATGACATGATTATTTTTGGACAGTTAATTGTAAATCCTAATACAGATTTATTGCGTTTTGAATATTTTTAGTTTTTTTTGCATGTTTCTTGTATTATAATATTAATTGCACCGAAAACGAACCAAATAAAATTTGGATTAGATAGCTTAGATAGCTATTGAATTCGTTTGGGATGACTCTTTTGTATTTGTTTTATAACCAAAAAAATATAATGGATCGCAAGTTGTTGTCAATAATCATGCTAAAATTTTTCTTTGCACAATTATAATACATCAGTTTCTATAGACTTATAAACAAAGAAATTGTATGTATAGGTTGTATGTGCTAAAAAATGATTTTGAATACACATATCTTGTAGGAGTTTTTTTACATTGCATATTTTTTGCACTTATATCGCGTTTTTTTTTAATAAAAACTCGAAAATTTGTACATTTTAACAAAATCATATAATAATACTAAATATAAAACAATAAAAAAATCTATTCCGAGACAAGTTATTGCAAACAAACAAACTTAGCACTATATACGACACTTGAACTTGTGCCATTTTGATACAAGAAGACATCGAAAATATAGACAAAGGTCGATTTAAAACGATCTAAAGGATTTTGGAAAATTCCTATTTGGCTAAAACTGTCTTAAAAAAATATAAAAAAAGTAATAAAGGTACTTAACCCAAAAATAAATTATATTATAATTTCATACATTCATCTTTTATAATTCAAAATCCAAAAACAACATATGCCATTATAAAACAGTATATTTATAGCAATAATATTAAACAAGGTTTTTATACAGATCAGAAAGAATTGCTATGAATTTTAGTGTATTTTTTATGCATACTCAATAGAAAATCGCAAAAACTATTAAAGTTAATGATTACTGCTTTTAGAACGAAATATATTTTGCATATGTAGTATAGTTTGTAAATGAATTTATATGCATAAATTTGTTGTTTGTGTAAAGACAATATGGTGAACGGTATTTTATTCTGATATCGTCAAAATTTACAAAAAGTGCTCCTTATTATATAAATATGCTTTGTTAATTATAGTTATAGTAAATTAAACAGAAAAGTAAAGTTGTAAATAACAATCATGTATGAAAATTCATAGAAATAATCTTAAAGTACAAGATAAACTTATATACAAGCTATTTATTATTAGTGAGAATTACATTTGCCAAAAAAAGATTGAATAATTTTTTGATAGAAACTATCTTTGCGTTATATTTTCTATATGAATGCACTGTTCTGTGATATGATTTATCAAAACAAAATGTATCAAAAAACAGTATAAAAAGATTTTAGACAGCATCAATTTAACATATTGAGATCTCCATAAAATAGATATTTAAGTCATTCCATTATGCCAAATTTAAATCAATTTGTACAATTTCGATATTTTTCATAATTTTTAACTTATTAAAAATATTTATTCCAGTCTGACATGCGAAAAAAAGTAATTTAAGAATTAATAACAGCGATCTATAAGTAAAACTAAAAACCTTTTTCATAAAAAAGGCTTGTAAAAGCATTTGCAACTATATTTTCAAAAGAAAGATATATAAAAGTATTGTATCAGAATGCACCCTACATTAAAAAAATAAGATAAAAACAAGATTATTGCCAGTCTAACCATACGAGAATTCATCTTAAGAAATATAAATCAAAGAATATTAAGGTCTTGCAGTATATTCGAATTTAAACCTGAAATTTACGATTAAGGATGTTTTTTATATTAAGCAATGAATATAATATATTCACAACGTATCTTATATTAACTAAAATTAAGTTTGCTTTATATATATTTTATATTGACAGATATTTTCTTTTTCTGCTTACTTTTTTTAAAAACCTCAAGATTTGTGCTATTTTGAGTCCCGTCATTAATATTATACTTGTTTTCATCTTTCAATATGTTTTAAAAAAATCAATCCAATTTATACAAAAAGATGTTCTTTACAAATAATAAAATAACTTGTTATGTTAAAAAGCGCTAAGAAATCGACATCCATGGATATAAATCCTATGATCCTACGTACGCATTAGACCTAAAATAAATTTATTTTTGTAAAAATATAAAGATGAACAAAAAGCTTTTTATGATTAAAATATACTTTTTTCACGTAGTTTGCTATATAAGAAAGCATAAATAGACAACAAAAAAAAGCAGATAAATGTCTAGGAAAGAACGGCACATATGAAATAAATGAAACGCGACTATTTATTTCTAATATACTCAATTATACAATATAAAGTTTATTACCGATAATTATAAGTACCTTAAACCGTCCTTCTAATGAAAATCTTATTCTTCGTATTAAGTTGTATTAAAAACAAATATATTTAAGATAAATTTTTTTTTATTTATAGCACGTTCTAGATTCAGAATTTCGATATTGCAAACAGGCAAAAAAATTTGGTCTTTTAATATAGAAGTTCGGTTATTTTTACAAATTATCAAATTACGCTAGGCTGTATTTCTAACTTTCGCCTCATTTTATTAATTAAAAACAAGGTTTTTTTTTTTCATCAAATACTATTTAGGCTGTAAAAACTACGGTATTTGACAAACATTTTGTTAAATAATTTTTATTAAATAAATAAACATATAAAAACGTATATAATATTGATATTATTTTTTAAAAATCTATAGAAAACTAAAAATACATAGTAATTTCTTTACTATTCACAAAAACACTAAAAAAAATTTAAGGTGTAATTTAAAGATAAATATGCAAAATACTATACTTTCTAGTTGATTATTAGGCATGTATTATTATAAAATATTATAAAAAATCTTAATCAACATAAAAAACTGCTATAACGAATATAAAACAAAGGTATATTACATAAAACACAATTTTATAGACTCGTAAATTTTTTTTTCATAATAAAAAAGGCTAAAAGGTTTTTTTTCATATAAAAAATAGTAAAAAAAATGCAACAGGTAATATGCATAAACTATTTTCCACTAGATTTCATAATAAAGATTTCGCTATACTACGCAGTTACCTCATATAAATAGAACTTTCCATGTTAGTTTACATCTCTATATGAATGGTTTTTATAATTAAAACATCTTGAAATATCAAATTTTAACGAGACTACCCGATAAAGCTTTTGTAAAATTGAATATCAGTTTATATCTATTTTATATGTATTTTAATATGCAAATTGTAATATTAAAATCTAAAAAAATTTTCAACAAATTTAGGTTGTTTATGATTATAAACTTATTTATTTATATTTAATACTAAATTTAGAGGGAAATTTGTTTTGTATGTTTAATTATAATAAAGGATAAAAGATTGCATTGTTTACAGTAGTTTTTACCTAAATATCCAAAAAATACAATGAACGTGGTTTAAAGATTCTAAGGAAAGAATAAAAGGCCTTTAATATAATTTTATATATGGTAGTGGGCTGGCATATTTTTGAAATCATTATATTGAGTTTAGTTCATGAATATAATTTTTTAAAACAAATTTGAGAAAATTTATGCGCAAACACTATGCTCTTAGAATCAATTTTAAATTTACGAAGTTATAACAATCTAAATAGATATACCTTAAAACAAAATCTGTAAATTCAAACTAAATTGAGATATTTTGAAACAAGAAAAAAAGGTGTCAGTCTATTAAAAAAATAAAATTTTATAATGGTAAATGTCATTATTTTAAATCAACATACTGCTAAAATTGCAAACAATTTTTTTTTGTGTGTATGATTAATAGCAATTATTGAAAATTATATGTAACTAACGCTATTTAATTTAAGAAATATCGAGTAATATAAATAAATAAACCTTTTAGATTTTTTTATATATTTCCCTTATCTTTCGAACGGTAAAATTATGTCACTTATATAACTTTGAGATCATAAAGTTACCATTGAAAAAAAGTAAATAAATTCAACCAAAAATCCTTTATGTGTCATAAAAAACTTATATTTTTTTTTAGTTTATGCTAAAATGAACTTGTTTTATATCGGAAAAGATTTTATGCGCTAGAAATAGAGTATAAAATAACTGAATTTTTTATCATATAATGATATATGGATATATAATAAACAGAAAACTTGAAAATACAGTAAACACACTTGCATACGTAGAAAACAAGCTTTATTCTCTTAAAAATGTATGAAAAAGATAAAATTACGCCAAGTCTATATATAGTAATACCACTAAGAAGTTTATGTGTTAAATATGATATTGGTAAACTAGCTTTAGTTAAATATATATAAACTGAAAATACAAAGATTTTTTGTGAAAAACACGTTTTTCATACAAAAAGTCGCAATAATATGCATTAAAAAATTTAATAAAACAAATTAATATCAATTTGAGCAATATAATAATAAAAATTGGTTTAATAGATTTCTAGTAACACAAATATAAAAAAATTTGTAAGCGCAGTTTTTTGCGATAGACTTTAATTAGATTAAATTATACGATACACAAAAAATAAAAAATTACAAACCAAAGATATGGAATAATCGCTAATTATAATTTAAACTATCATTGAATTGCGATTGACAAAGAAAATTTTTTTAGAAATGATTAAATTCAATAGATATATAAAATTTATAAAAAGTGTATTTTCGACAATAATCTATTTTGATAATGTCCTTTTCTATATTATTTTTATAGTAGAAAAACTACAAATAGAAAGAAGTACATATTTCATATAAATTACAGAAATCCACTGCATAAAAGCTAGCACAATTAAAGATGTAATTATAATAAGGATGCAAATAATTTGAGTCGGTAATAGTTACGAAATTTTCTATTAACATTATACGTTTATCTATATATAAAATTCTTGAAATATTTTTGAAAATAATATTCTTTAAAATTATAAATATTTTAATGATCCGTTAAACGGCATTATTGCTATATATAAAATAAAATATAAAAAAATCCTTACATTCTTTATTATAATTAAGCAAAACTATTCAAAAGTTGTCTTCTTCAAAAAAATTTATGATTCGATGCGTATCAATATGATTTTTGACAGACATTATAGCCTATACAAAGTGTTTACTCTAATTTAAGAAATAAAAATTGTTACTTTTTTTGAATTATAATCCAAAAAATTATTAGTTGATTATAACTAAAAAAAACCGTATTTTTTATAAATTTCAATAAAATAAATTCATCTTTAGTATGTTCGAATATCGAATTCTTATTGAGAATTACTGTTTCTAAATTATTTATGATCTAAAGTGATCATATGTACTTTAAATTTGAACAACTTATATTTAAAAATGTAATTTTTACTGTCTATTAGAAATTGCTCATGTAATTGAATCTTTTATTTTTTATTTTATAATTATTTTTTACAAAGGTTAAGCATTATAATTAGATAAAAATAAATTAAAATAAGGATATAAATACGTTCTAAATTGATAATAACTCGTGATAAATTCTTTTTATATATATATAAATAAAGCTGTAAATAAATTTATTAATTGTTAAAAATTTTTCGACAAACCATAAAAATAATTCACAAAATTAAAAACCGCTTAACCTTAGGTTTTTGCATTTCATATATCAAAAAAAGATTACAAGATAATCTTCTGCAATTCTTATATTAAAAATTTATTAATATATTATTTTAGTTCATTTAAAGATAATATGCGCACTTGAATATATATATTTTGTTATATAAATAATCCATATCTGAATAAGGCAATATTACGCAAAAATGACATTGAAAAATGATAAGATTATGGTTTTTTACATTCATGTATACAAAAAGTATGATTTCTGCACTAAAAAAACACAAATCAAAATTAATATATAAAAATCGTTTTCTATGCATAAATTATAGGTTTTTGTAATTTGAATCTATTTCTTTTTTGACAGCGTAAATAAAAAAACATTCCATATATTTGATTTGCATGTGTGTATTTTATGAAGAATTAAATCTATTTTGCTAATTCTGGTTTTCTTATTAATTTTTTTTAACAAAATTTATATTAATAAATATTTAGACTAAACTTAATGCAGGGAATTTATTTGAAGACATTAATGAACATGCAACATCACTCATAAATTACCATATAGGCGTATTATATTTAGAACCTAAAAGAATCATTAACTTTGATGATAAGATAAGAGATATTTTAAACGAATTTTCTATTCACCTCCAGCCTAGTAATAACAAAGATTATATTTAAAGAGATATGAACTGGGACGTAGGCTATGTAATATTCTATTTAAAGTCGAGAAGATAATCTACCAGCTAAAAAATTTGCTTGAAAACAGTAAAAACTGTTCACCGAGGAGGGCAGCAATTTTAAAAGTAGAAAAAGATAACAAGAAACATCTCACACTAATTATAGAATATCTTAAAAATAAATATCATGTTGTTATCACCAAATCCGAGACACCGGAGAAAAAGCAGCAAGAAAGTCTATTGTGTAAAATAAAAGAAAAACCATTACAGCAAAAACCTTTTTAATCCAAGAATAATGATATGGTTGATATTGTTGGATTATCAAGATGATATAAAAATGGGCAAAATTAAACCAAGTGAAGAAAGAAAAATTCTTTTTTATTCAAGGCAGAAATGTGTTTTTCGGTGCGAGGATAAAATGCCCACATTGTAACGAAGCCATGAAAAAAATTGATAATTTTGCAACAAAATGCAAGGAAATGTTAGGGCATGATACACGCGAAGACACAATGAAATTGTAAGATTTCTATATTTTCTCCTATCAAGACGATACAACTTCAAGAAAACTAAGAAGATAAGAACTCACTCACTACAAGATATCTGCAAAACGAAAATGCAGAAGTAAAAGTTGACTCCAGAATAAATACAGATATTTAAATCTAACAAAAAAAAGCAGATATTAAAATCAAACAAAAAAAAACTGATATTTTTTTATACGATAAAAAGAAAATATGATTACGCTGATTGAAATAGATATAACTAGCCTTGATAACTTGACTAAAGTTGTGAATGAAAAATATAGGAAGTATGACATCTTGGCGAATGAACTTGGTTTAATTTACAAATGTAAAACAAGAAATGTACCATATGTGATGACTTGGGATGCGGTGGTAACAAAAACATAAAATATATAGTTAGGAGTTAAAACCCCGGACGGAGTAGTAGCATACATGCAAGCTCACACACTCCCCAAGACACTAAAACGCATCTCATTTATAAGAAGAAGAGCAGTTGATAAAGATAGATCAAAGGTAGGTGTCAAAAGATGCATCAAGGAGTGTGCAATATTCTTAACACGCTGACTACGTCTAAATAGATAAAATCGATAAAAGAAAATAAAGTATGTATAAATATCTCAATAAATATTTATATAACACAACGATCCTATAACAATTCGAAAGAATGCCGATATCTGGCTGGCAAGAGTTCATAAAGAGTCACAATGCTATTTTCAACTGTGATATGAGCATGACTGAAATGTAAACCAAATCATCAAACGTTCTATTGGATAATTATGGGAAAATAAGACAAATATGAAGTTTAAAAAAAAAGAAACGAAAAGAAGAACACAAAGCGATGAAGAGGAAGACCATAAAACACAGAGCCATTATATTAACCTCGAGAAATCCAAAAAAACATTTCTGTGAGTACTAACAGACTTAGAAAATACGGACATTACATACCTCTCTAGAACAAGTAAAATACCCTATACTAAAGTTAAAAGCGATATAATTGAAGGTTTGAATAAGCGGTTAATGGGCATATCATTAACCATCGCCCCCAAAAATGTGCGATATACAAAGATCTTACAAGCTGTCCAATAGAGTTACGAAAAATTAACACTAAAATCTGCCCAGAAAGATTAAACTACGCATTAATAAAGGAGGAAAAAATAAAAAGGTATGATTGAATGAAAACAATGCACAAATACTACGTAAGAAACACAGGAAAACTCACAGAAAGTGAGACAATGTACCTAAGAAAAGTCATGAGACAATAAAACAAGATACTTGACAAAAAAATGATGTTTTTGAAGTGATAAGTAAAAATAAAGATAGGATAAGGACAACAAAATAACAGATAGAGCAATATGAAAAACGAAAAAAATTGTCAAAAACAAACCTTCAGTTCGAAGTCAACAGAAGACAATTTTATAGAACATTCACAGATACAGTAAAACCGATAATCAAGACAGATAAAGAAAATATTGTAAATTTCTGGTCAAATATGTGGACTAAAAACATATAATATTACACTTCGATACTTACCTGCGTAAAAGCGGCGCTAGAAAACACACCACAAATGGTTTTTATCTCTGAAACAGAATTTTTCCAGATCATCAACTACCTGCCTACCTGGAAAGCTGCTAGATACACACAAAATATACAGCTTCTTCATCAAAAAAATTACAAAATTACACCCAATATTATATGAAACAGTAAAATCAATATGCCTTGAAAACAAAGAGGTAAAAATTTAGTTTTACTCTGGGATCACATACCTCATACTTAAACAAGAAGTGCTAAATGGATCGAATTCAGACCTATAACATGCATGTCAAACAAATTGTAATTTACAACTAAAGCTGTCACAATGATATTACAGAAAGACGTCGAATCCCGAAATCTACGATCTGAAAACTAACTTGGTACGGTCAGAAGAGTACAGGGATCTAAATAACAGGCAATGATCTACGTTGCAATAAACAGTGAACACAATAATGAATTATACGTAACATGGTTCGATATAAAAAAAGCATTTGACTCTATCGACCACGAGTATCTTCTGTCCTGCTTAAAAAATCTATACATACAAGAATGGATGATTGCCTTTATATCTGTGTTAACAAAAAACTGGAAGTTATCTCTAAGATTAAACAATGAAGAAATCTTAAAGAAAAAAATTGAAAAGGGGATTATACAAGGGGGAAATCTATCTCCACTACTGTTTGTTCTTTGTACGGATCCGCTAGCCGCTGATATAATGAAAATATTCCATTTATATCCATAAACATCAATACAAAAGGATTTACAACCAATCATTATCTTTTCATTGACGATTTAAAGATTCTGGCGGAAGAAAAAAGTAACTAGAAACTAATGTCCAACGAAGCAACACAATTCTTCAGATGTATCGGAATGAAAATCTACGTGACCAAATCAGCTACTTACAATATAAATTGCAATGATATTGCCACAGATATAGAACGAAAAGATGGATATAAATATCTTGGAATACTGGAAGATTCCATATCGAGAACTAAACCCGAAACGATGTACAAATTTGAAAATAAATGCTAGAAAGTGTTAATAGCATATGAAAAACACAACTAATTGGTAAAAACATAAAGAAAGCCTAAAAGAATATGCAATCTTACTGATAAAGTACCACGTGGGTTTATTAAAGCTAGAACCTGAACTCTTTAGAAAGCTAGACGATGAAATATGATGGATGCGAATAGAAAATGTAAAACATGCAACCATCTAATAAAGAAAGATTAATTCTGATTTGAAATGAACTAGGACGTGGATTATAAAATATTGAGTTTTTATGGAAAGAATGCTCTACCGACTATATAAAACTCTGAGCCAAGAAAAAGCACCAACAACCAGAAAAGCTGCAATATTGTAAATTTGAAAATGAAAATGCGAACCGTCTATCCGTAATAAATTTTTCCTCAGAAAAAAATACGACCTCCTTGACATAGATCTTTCAGCGCTTGAATTTAAACCAAAAGAGTCTTTATTGTGTAAAATAAAACGCAAAAGACTGCACTAAAAACTCTTCAATGTTCATAAAAATAAAACGCTTGAAATATTAGGATCCTCAGAGTGGCTACAATGTGAAAATATCAGACCATTATAAGAAGCAAGTTTTTGTATTATTCAGGATAGAAACATATTCTTTGGAGAAAGATAAAGATGTCCGCACTGTAACGACCCTTTTAAAACTGTCAATCACAGAGCAAGCAGATGTTAAAAAAGGCTTGGTCATGACTTTACAAGAATACAATACGAGATTGTACGATGTCTTCACTTTATGTTGGCGAGAAAAAATCAATATAAAAAAAAACCAAGAAAATCCGCAGACTCTCTGTACAAGAAAAAATGTAAATTAATTCGCGGAGATCAAAGAAGATACATGAATTAAAACGGAAATCAATATTCAAATAACAGTACTGATATTTTTTTATATGACAATAAGAAGAACTGCA